>NC_059169.1:12954545-13275909 GCF_019923935.1 Bubalus bubalis | reverse complement strand
TCTCTCCAAAGAAGATGTATACTGAGTCAAACTGTCTTTATTTTTTTAATGGAGTTTGAAGTATCAGTGCAAAAAGTGGACTTTTGATTTTAAGGCAGGGAAGGCCTTGAGATGCCTGAAAGAGCATCACGTGGACAGGAGATGTTAGTCTTTTTAGTGGGTCTAGTTTGGAGTTCGCCATTGCCCGTGGGCTTGGTGAGCTGCCAGGGCTTGTGTGGGATGATTTAGGGGACTGCCTCAGGGGGTGGTGTGCAAAGAGAGGAAGCAGCCTAGAAAGCTGATTGACATTCCTGCTTGGATGTGATGAGGACTGGCTTTATAACATGCGGCTGGCCAACTCCTAATAGGATATGAAAATCAATAGCAGAAAGCCATGGCTGTACCTTGGGATCAGTAATGTCGTAAGAGCATCTTACTCAAGAAAACAAAATTTTCAAACATCTCGTTTGCTTGTTGATACAGCAAATAGACAAACCGTGTTTCAGAAAAGAAATCCCTGGAATTGATTTCCCTCTGTGGCTCCTTCTGCAGAGATGACATACTATGCTTCCATAAATGACAATCATTTGAAGGATGATCTCAAAGAAGATTCTGTTTTAGGTAGAGGAAAGATTCTGCCTTATATGCTGGATCAGTCCTATACCAGATGTACTAACTGCTCAATTCTAATATAGGTGCTTCAGTCACTAGAGATAAAATGTAAAGAGATTCAGAAAATTGAGACTTTTTTTTAAGAAAAGAAATGTATTGTTTAATAGGATTCAAGCATCTTTGGCACAACAGAGCATGGTTTAATAACTCTGTAGCACTTCTCACTGCTGCTAAATACTCTCACTGTGCTTGGGAGAGTAGTATCACCAAGATGAAAAATTCAGCACCACCTTCGGTATCAACTAAGGCCAGCTGTGTTCTTTCTGCCTTTTCTGTCTTTGTTTGTTTGTTGTTGTTGTTGTTGAGTTGGTTGGTTTTGATTTTGTGTGTGTTTGTGTATTTGTTTGGCTTGGCTTTGCTTTGTTTTGGTTTAGGAGAAAACAGCAAAAGCCTGATATTAATCTGGCATTGGACATGCGCCTATAGAATCATCTGACTTCAGATAAAGTTTCATGAATGAGGAAACTAACGCCCAGGGAGTTTGGGTGACTGTCTACTGGAATTCATGAATCAGAGAGCTGGACCTTAACCCCATACCCATGTTCCCCTTTGTCCAATGTTCGTTTCATGTTACTGCTCTACCTCACATATTCCATTTAGGTGAAATATAATATTAAGGTGAGAATACCTGAACATGTGTGAAAATATCCACAGGTGTGTTTGTCCTTATTATATGCACTTTAGTTATAGGATTCATGTTATGTGAAAAAATTCAAGCCCATTTAATATAGAAATCACTTAGTGTGAACACTCTGTTGATACCAATGCAATACGTGTCGAATACACTCCTTTAGTTCATAAATTAATATATTGAAAAATGATGATTCACCTTGATTGTTGGTTTTAAAATTAACTCCAATTCAGGCAAGAGAATTTGGATTCCATTTGCCTGCCTAAAAGGGATGAAATGCCAGGCAAATTGCTAAGAGAAGTTCTGGAGTTTGATGTACTTGCATATAGTTTAAAAACAAACATTTAGTTTATTTCTCTTCTAGTTTATTTTGTATGATGGTCTACGTGGAACAGGCTTCCCTGGTGGCTCAGACGGTAGAGTCTACCTGCAAGGTGGGAGACCCAGGTTTGATCCCTGGGTCAGGAAAGATTCCCTGTAGAAGGAAATGGCTACCCACTCCAGTATTCTTGCCTAGAAAATCCCATGGACAGAGTCTCCTGGTCGACCACAGTCCATGGGTTCACAACGAGTCAGCCACAGCTAAGCAGCTTTCACTTTCACTACTTGGAACAAAGTGACCTTTCAGATTTTTCAAAATCTGTGATTCTTGATGGAATGTCATTTCAAAAAGGACTTGTTACTAACAGCCGAGGTAAAAGTCAACAAGCTCAGAAAGATGATCTCATAGCAGATAAAAGTTAGAGTTTTCAATGATGCAAAGGATGACACAGAGAAACAATTGTAAAATGCCGTAGAGAGTAAAAAATAAGTAATGTAACCATGTTATACATTGTGATTATAAACTGCTGAATTGGCTTTTACTGTGACAAGAGTCTCCAATTTATTGGATGCATGTCACTGGAATTTGCCCTTTCTATTTATGTGTCTTTCCATGAGTACTGGTGCTGCAAGATGAAGAGCTCTTACCTTTTTCATACTTTGCAGAGTGCTCGCAAACTTCCCAACAGATGCTTCTGTAATTTTTGCCTCAAGGTCACCGGAGGGGACAGAGTCATTCAAACAAGGTCACTGACTTTATTGAAAGTTAATAGTTGTTTCTTGAAAAGAGAAGTCAGAGAAAACTTAGGGCGACACAGATACAATTACTAGAAGATGGAAAATGGAGTAAGAGAATATTTTCCTCTAATAATGAAATTCATGTAAAATAAAGTGTGATAAATAGTGCTTGGACAACTAAGGTCATTTGGTCTGCTCTCAGTAATTCAATTAGGAGAAATCTGAAAGCAGTGAGTGTATGGTAGGTGGGAGCTGTAAAAGCACTGGACTGTTAATAATCTGAGGCTTTCTCATCCCTTTATGTGGATGAAAGTGGATCAATTATGTGAACGCGTATTGTCCTCATTTCATGTATGGGCCCTGAGGGACATTGCTCAAGGACCCCAAACGGTGAGGAAATGATCTTTTCTTTTGCAAGAGGGTCACTGTCTTCAACTTGATTTTTCAAACCAGGAAAAATACAATAACAGATTTTTTGTTGCTTTTTTTTCCTTTTTAAGTCATAATTTCAATGTTCTGAGAACATAGAACCCTTTTGAATCAGAGCTTCTGTTAAGAACTAGGATAGAAATTCAATGGTGATTTGAGAAAACGTTTAGCACGATCATAAGCGGAGCCATCCTAAGAGTGCAGACCCAGAGAGCATGTGGGCCAGGTTTCTGATAGGTTTTCCACTACAGAGTGGAATTCTTAGATTTGGGTAGGCTTCTCCACCCTTTGGCAGACACTGGGGGTGGAACCTAAATTTAATTTTACCCAAAGCAGATCTGCTAACAGTGTTAATGTTTTTCAAATGAAAAAAATTAGAATACATGGGTTGACAATTACAAATACATTTATGAGGACAGTAAGACTGTCCTGAAAATTTTTAGAAACAGGATTAGTACACATATGCTGTACCCCAAAGCTAAATAGAGCTTTTAAAAAGTTGTCTCATACATCTGATTGTTATAACAAATGTCTAGTTATCCACAGCATGATTCATATCTAAATAATTAAAAATTAACAATCACTTGATTCTGTTCTTTAATGAAGTTAATTGCACACACACAAACTAAATTATCTAGATATCACCTTTTTTTCTAGTGGCTTTTCTTAGTGTTTATCAGTGCAACAGGCCTGTTGGCTATTCAGTGCAATGTCTCATAGCAAATGTCAAATGACCTTTAAAAAGCTGCTTTTGAGCACATCGAGGAAACCACATTAACCATTTGGAAAGTCTAAATAATGTATGTGTTGGAGTATTTAGATGTCTTGATGACATTCATTTTAAGGAAAGCTGAAAGTGGTATATTTTTTTCTTAGATAAGTTCAAACTGAAATCCTTATATAGGTATGGTGAAGAACTTGTGTCTATTCTACGAGAGGCTAAAAAGAAAAATTCTTGTCTGCATCTGATATACTTTCACCTATCAGGGAAAATATGTAGAGAGAAAGGGGAAAAAGCTACTTTGTAACAGTAGCAAAATGATGCTAGCTTGAAAAATTAATCTAGAATATAGCTTCTTATTTACTGACTTACTTACGTCTGTGCCGGGTCTTCGTTACTGCTCACGGGCTTTCTCTAGTTGCTGCGAGTGGCGGCTGCTCTTCGTTGCAGCGGCTTCTCTTGGTGCAGAGCCCAGGCACGTGGGCTTCAGTCGTCGTGGTGCACAGGCTGCATCGCCCTGCAGCATGTGGGATCTTCCCAGACCAGGGACTGAACCCACGTCCTGCATTGGCAGGTGAATTCTTAACCACCGGACCACCAGGGAAATCCCTAGAATTTAGCTTCTTATTCTGCTTTCTTCACTTGAAACTCTCCTGAGCCCCTTAATATGGACATTTTCCTACATCTTGGCTCTAGTTTTCTCCTGTTTCTCCTCTGAAGATTTCTTTCTTTCCTATGACTTTAATTTCCCTTCACTAGAGATGATGTCACAAAATTTAAAAGTTTAAAAAATATTTTATTGACGAATGGTGATCTCCTAAATCTGTGTCCACAAATTCCAAAACTCACAACACTCTGTATACTTTAAAATATTCATTTTTTTTTTTTTTTACCAACATCAGATGCTATTATATGGAACAGAAAGCAAAACAAAACCCTAGTAGGCCAAATAACTGGTAGGATGTCCAGAATATTGTACAAGAGAAGAAAAACATTCAAAGACATTTAATAAATTGTTGTTTGGAGTCTTAGCCCCGTGTTTCCAGCTGCCACTTCCGGTTGGTAGCTTACAATCGGCCATGATGGGAATATTTACACTGGAGAATTTGGCAAATGCTGCAAATTACACTCCCCTCTGCTGGAGTCAGTTGTTAAATATTTATCAGCACATCATTAGCGGTCACCTGAATTTCGAAGTTCAGCTTAAACACAGCACGTACAAAATGAAACTCATTTATTGAATTGGCCATGTCTCATAACACTGAGGCTTTCTCTTATGCCCTCAGGGACAGCACCATTATTCTGCTCAATCTCTTGGTGTTGACTGCCTCTGATCCCTGTCCTTGGTCCTCTGCTTTTCACTTATTCCTTTGGTAATTTCATCCTGTCTCATGATTTTCTATGCAGCTTATATGTGAGCATGTTCCAATTTATACCTCCAACTCAGACCCCTCTGTAGACCTCTACATCCAACTGCTTTTTGAACATCTCCTTTGGTATCTATTAGACATCTTTTGCTCCACATGTGCTGAGCTGCAGTCCCAGTTATCAGCACAAATCTGCTCCAGCCACTCTCTTCTCTACCTCAGTTTTTATAGCAATTTCATCTTTTAATTGTTTGGGCAACAAAACCCTTTCACTCTCTGTCCATTCCCTCTCTCTATCCAACTCATCAGAAAGACATGAAATACATCTCAATTCTGCTCACAGCTCACAGTCTCTATTGCTGTTCCTGATGTGACCGTTGTCATGTCTCACTTGGGTGGCTGCAGAAGCCTCCTCACTGATCTCTCTGTTTCTGTTCACAGTTTGTTCCTTTTTTTCTTCAATGCACAATCAGAGTAATCCCTAAAAATATCAGGCAGGTCAGGTTACTTGACTCAAATGTGCCAATGGTGCCTAGTGAAAACCAAAGTCCTCATAATGGCTTATAAAAACCTACAAGATTGTCTCCAGATTTACTATGATTTCGTGTCCTGTAAGACTCTCTTTTACTTACCATGAAGGAGATATCCTGGTGTCCTTGCTGTTTGCAGAACTCACTAAACATGTTCCTATTATTCCTACCTGGAATGCTCTTCCCCTAGATACTTTCTTGGCCAGTTACCTCCATCTTCTATCCAGTCTTGGCTTATTGTTCCCCTCCTCAATGAGGGCTGCCAGCCTGACTCAATGTCGCATCCTACTGGCCCACTTCTTCTGCCTTTAGTACTGACTCCCCCATACCCAGCTCCACTTTTCCCATAGCACTTAGCATCTTCCAACAGGCTCCATCTTTTATATATATTATCACATTTCTCACGAATTGATTCGCTCCCCCACTTAGAAATCAAGTTACGCAAGAGAATGAATGTTGGTTGTTTTGTTCTCTGCTTAGCATTAAGCATGAAGAGCCATGATTGGCTTATAGTGGAAGCTCTATAAATATCTACAACGGAATGACCTGCCATATAAAACACTTGATTTTTGACTTTTATTTCCTTCCCACATCTAATCTATACAGAAGTCCTCCTCTACTAACTCCTTCCTTGGTGGATCTAACTTCAGGGGGCTCAAGAAATAGGGTAGGTTCTGAACAAGTAGGCCACCTTTGGGGTTTGGGTCCAAAGGCTGAGGCTGGGATGAGGCATTCACTTATGTGAAGTAACAAGGAACAGAAAGAATACAAAAATGAATGCTGAATCACAAATTGGGGAAGTAGAACTTATTTTAAGTCCAAGAGAGATGTAGAAACGTGCCTGGAAACAGGCAACTGAGCTAATAGGGCAGAAGACCAAAATATGAGAATGATGCTAGAGGGGAAATGAAGTGTACAGACCTAAACCATGGCCAAAATACACCTAAAGAGCTTGCGGTATATATTTAGAGGCTTGCAAAACTGTGTTCTTGTGGGTGGGTAAGTCTGGGAAAGCTATGTAATAGCAGTAGATAGCTCTACCTTTCTGATGTTTTCAAAGTCATTCTATCTATTTATTTCCTACTGTTACCTAAATCCCTGTTAATTTGAGTCTGTGGTATAGTGATAAGCTATTCTTTCTGCTGCTACTGCTAAGTCACTTCAGTCATGTCCGACTCTGTGCGACCCCATAGATGGCAGCCCACCAGGCTCCGCCGTCCCTGGGATTCTCCAGGCAAGAACACTGGAGTGGGTTGCCATTTCCTTCTCCAATGCATGAAAGTGAAAGTGAAGTTGTGTCCGACTCTCTGAGACCCCATGGACTGCAGCCCACCAGGCTCCTCCATCCATGGGATTTTCCAGGCAAGAGTACTGGAGTGGGGTGCCATTGCCTTCTCCGATTCTTTCTGCTACTTCTTATCTAATCCATCCTTTATGTCAATTCTGGACTCACAGTGCTGGTCCTGTCGCTTTTGCCTTTGAAAATCCTTCAGCCCCTCCTCACTGGTGACTGGGGCTTCCCCGGTGGCACTAGTGGTAGAGAACCTACCTGTCAATGCAGGAGATGCAAGAGATGTGGGTTCCATTACTGGATCCAGAAGATCTGCCGGAGGAGGAAATGGCAGCCCACTCCAGTATTCTTGCCTGGAGAATCCCATGGACAGAGGAGCCTGGTGGGCTACAGTCTGTGAGGTGGCAAAGAGCCAGGCACAACTGAGTGGCTTTCACTTTCATTTCACTAGCATGTGCCAGGAATGAGCAAAGTTTCCTATCCTAAGTAT
Source organism: Bubalus bubalis (assembly GCF_019923935.1). Classification (NCBI taxonomy): domain Eukaryota; kingdom Metazoa; phylum Chordata; class Mammalia; order Artiodactyla; family Bovidae; genus Bubalus; species Bubalus bubalis. The sequence goes on along the minus strand of NC_059169.1, from coordinate 13,268,740 downwards.
ACATTCACCATTCACTGAGTCCACAATATGTTCTTATCTACACTCATTTCCTAATGCCATCCTGTTCTTCTGTAATGTTTTTTTTTTTCCATCCCACTTCTGACTATAGAAGCCATATTTATTGTTTAATACTTAGTTAAAATGCCTTGTCTTCCCCATTGTCATCCCTGACCGAATCAGTAATTGCACATCTTCTGACCTAGATTCAGCATGGTGTCTACATCATAGACCACCTTGTCCCTGGCATGGCTTCCTTGCTGCACCCTCCTCTCCACATGGGTGAACCTCCATGCGATTCCTTGGAATGGTGTCCCCTCCTTCTGGCAGGGCCCTGCTCACATTTTTCTACTGGCTTGCAGAACTCTTACTCCTTCTCCAACTGTTAAAATGAACTCTAAAACATCCCCTTCAAGAAACATTTCCTTGTGCCCTTCCACCCCGAGACCATACAATAAAAATCCCTTCTTTCTTTAGTTCTTCTCAGCCTCAGGTTTTATCTGTATCAGGACACTGGCTTCATACTGTTCAGTGCTCAATGAGTTGTTTACATGACTTTTCCTTAATGCAGTTTGAAACTAATTTGAACTGTGCAAACCATATTCTCCTTGACCCTCTTATCTCTTCAGTATGTGGTTCAATTCTTTGCTCATAACAAAATCTTTAGTAAAATTTTGTGGAATGAATGAATGCACTCATAATTCATATTTGTCATGACATACAATGCCATACATTGCTGTCATGACACGTATCAGATATGTAGAAGCTCAATACCTTGTATCTAGTCTCAGACATATATATATATATGTGTATATATATATAGTTATATATATATCACCAACTCAATGGACATGAGTTTGAGCAAACTCCTGGAGATAGTGAAGGACAGGGAAGCCTGATGAGCTGCAGTCCATGGGGTCACAAAGAGTTGGACGTGGCTTAGTGACTGAACAACAAAAAATAATTATGTATATAATTAAGTTCTACTATTATATATATCTATATCTATATCTATATCTATAAATTCATTTGTATGTATGTAAGTGGTATATATATATATATGTAATATATACATGCTTATTTGTATGTATGTGTGTATATATGTGTGTCTGTCTGTATATATATTTGTCCCTGGAGTAGGAAATGGCAACCCATTCCAGTGCTCTTGCCTGGAAAATCCCATGGACAGAGGAGCCTGGTGGACTACAGTCCATAGTGTTGCAAAGAGTTGGACACCACTGAACAACTGTATTCATATATATTTGTATGTGTGCATATATGTATATACACACACTTATATAAAGTAGACAATTTTATATTTGGCATGCAGTCCAATATATATAGAAAATTTGATATACAGTCCAATAATAGAGGCTTACTATTACCTTCCCTTGAGCTGGATATATCAAGAAAGCCCTCATGTTAAGTAGCAGGAAGGACAGACAAGATGGTGTCATGGCTGTGGACCACGTGAGTGAAAGCAGTAACGTGCGAGTGGTGTGGGCACAGGAACAACACGCTGTGAGCTGAGAGTCTCCCGTATTTCTCTCCCACGGGGACCAATATGGCATTTTCCCAGCTGTTGACTCCATCCCTTGGTCACAGATGTTCCGACACTGTGCCTATTGGGCCAGCCCCCTTATTCATCCCTAACTCTTTTCATCTTGGGCAGCAGCTGTCTTTCCAGGAAGAGACTAGACCCTTTGGAGCATTGGGAAAGGTAGTGCTGGGACATGCTGGATACTCTTCTGTGTGTAAATATAATCTCCCTCATTCAAACTCAGATGATCCGCTCCCTGCCAGTCAGTCTTCAAATCGTCCTCTCCATCTATGGTCTCCACATCTATGGAAGAGAGACTCAAACACACTTTTTGTTTCTTTGCCTTTCTCTCTATTCCTTCTCTTCTCTACCTGTTTCTCTCCCTCCCTTCCCTCCTGTCCTTCTCTCTCTTCCTTCCCCCTTCTGTTTGTCTATCTTTTGCTTCCTCATTCTTCATCTTTAAGATATGACTCTGCTTTGATGTACTTGGTACACACAGTGAAAGAAGCTGATGGGTAAAATAGCCATCATCACTTCGTATTGAATTGTTGATATATAGCCTTATGGATTGAAAGCATCTCACCTGTTTGTTCTTGATTGTACAGTGCATTAGGACAAATTGTTCTGTATCTTTCTTTGAAGGGAAGACTAAATTCAGTCAAAGAGATGCTTAGTAACCTTTGATGTGAATTATGCCTCCAGTCTTTGAGGAACTGTGGGTGCACAGTTTCTGGAAATATTGCTGCAGTCAGCAATAACACTCGTAATTACTCTAAAACTGTACATTTAAAAAGGCATTGCAGGGCCATCTCCATCCTCCTATTTGGTTGTTTTTAAGAAATGCCTCTTTAAAAAAAAGCAACACTGGTAAAGGAAATGGGACAGATTTTCTTACAGTGTCACAAAATTCCAGTCACATCAGGGTAATTGTCAATGAATTGATGACCAGACTCTGATGGTTGGCTGTTTGCTCTGCAAGAAAATAGAAATGCTTTGAGCAAGTTTTTTAAATGTCAGTACTATTTGGGATCTTGCATTTGCTAAAATATTTCCTGAGGTGAATGCAAAGGCAGGGGATCTTCACTTTTTTACTCACATGGATCTTGAACCAAGAGTTTTAGAAAACCCAATTGTCTGTTCACTGTGGATTTAGTTCTTATCTTTCATTCTTTCCCATTTAACAGAGACTAGATAGTAGGTTATGGATAAAGCCTTTTACAATTTGTGTTTGTAAAAATGCCACTTGCAAAAAAGAAATATCCTAATCGAAACAAATCAAATCTGTAGGAACTAGCCTCTCTGTGGCTTATTTTTAATCATTAGTATAAAAACATGCATCTCATCTTTATCTTTTACACATGCTTAGATATGCCTACTCTGAAAACCATCATTATTAGGAAAAAAAAATAGAGTTAACCTGTGTGAAGTGATTATTTAATTTGACAAGGTTAGAATCAGTTTTTTTTTTTTCCCATCAGGAGTTGAAGGAAATTTTTTGCTGTCTTGGCTGGCTTACCAGCAATTTTTGTTATTTTTTGAGGTGTTTATCAGTGGAGGGCAAATATCACCTGAGCCCTTAGGACATTGTTAAGTTTATATTTTTTTCTCTGCCAGTATCTGACAGGAAAAAATAAAATGACCATCTTACTTCCTTACTTTGTGCTTTTCAGTTCAACCCAATTTCTCAACAACAACAGCAAAAAAAACACACATTCATGATGGCAGGGACTCGAGAAACCATAAGCCCACCCCTGACGTGGGTGGGTGGTCACTTTGTCTTAAGGAGACTAAATCAGGGGACATTTCATATATGTTAGAAAATGAGTTTCAAAGTCAAGTTCAATGGGGGATACAAAAGTGCTTGAAATGCACATGATTATGGCTTATGTGCAGAAGGATAAATGCAAAATAGAAAACATCATCATTTTAAATTCTTAGTCAAAACTCATGTCAAAGGGAGGGGAGCTATCAAAGGGAGGACTACTGATTTTTACTTCGGTTTATTCATTTGTATCTATTCCCCAATAATCAGTCTTCTTGGAAGCCTGTACAAGAGAACTACTACTTCGTGTAGAAGATGGTTCAAAGACCCTCTGTGGTGAGCCATCCCCACGAAGAAAATTCTGCTTGTATGCTGAGTATTACTAGAGCCAGTGCCGTGGGAGGTGAGGCATTGGTGATAAAGAGTAAAATGAAACTCTGCCAAAAACCTGTAGATCTTTCTCCTTCCATATTCACTGGATGTGCATTTTGTCTCTGGAAGTTGGGTACGAATGGCTGGGGGAAAAAGACAAGAAAATTAGGCCACAGTATGACAGAGTGGAGATGTGTCTCCTGACCTTGTTTACTTGTCAATCTTCTATCAGGCTGCTCAAGTCTCTTTATATCTTCTGAGAGGAGAACTCGCATCTCAAGAACAAAGGAATGAGCCGAACATAGTTTTTGGTAGTAAAAGATCTCACTCATTTTCACTGTTACGATAATAAGTCTTTGGTTTAATGATAATTCAGAATCATTGGTTGCCAAGAGAAATTCAGATAATGTATGAAACATATCTATAGGTATAATTCCCTGAAGAGCTTCCAAATTAGACTAATATTTCTGTCTTTGTTCATAAACTAAGGGAACGGTGAAGCTTGTCTTTGAACCTCTGAGGGAAGCATTGTTAAGAGTTATTGTTTAGTCTCTAAGTCATGTCTGATTCTTTTGCTACCCCATGGACTTGTAGCCCACCAGGTTCCTCTGTCCATGGGATTTCCCAGGCAAGAATGCTGGAATGGGTTGCCATTTCCTTCTCCAGGGGATCTTCCAAGTCCAGGGATTGAACCTGAGTCACTTGCATCTCCTGCATTGGCAGACAGATTCTTTACCGCTGAGCTACCAGGTCATGTGATATTTTTTCAAATGCAAGAAAAGTAAATTATGGTCATGGACCTAGATGCCAGGTACAGTTTAAAGTTATATACTGGATAAATTGATTTTTGTTCTTCCAAAAAAAAAAGTAATATGCAAAGCAGAACATTAATGAAATTAGTAATTTATTCTCCAGTAATGTTTCCCACCCATGATTTCTCAAGATGATGTACAATAGCCCAATTACATCACACCATAAATAAATGCTTTTCCTACTGAATTTTTGGTACCTTTGTCATAAAGCAATTTACTCTACATGTGTGCATCCATCTCTGAACTATCTGTTTACACAGTCTTGGGTAAATTTTTTCTGCTTACATATTGTTGTTATATTCTCATGATAATAGGTATTCTACATAGTACTTTTTAATGAGTAGGATTTAATTTATAGATGCACCACAATTTACTTAATTCCCTAATGGCCTATGAACTCAATTACTAAATTTATTTTTTCTTACATATACGGAAATATATGTACCCTTGTTCCATACACATGTGGTAAGACTAGCAAGGAAATTAAATTTTTAATGAAGAGACCTCTGTTGTATAGTGTGAAATATATTATTCAATACAACATCAGAAGAACTGAATTCCAATCAAGATTCTTCCCCTTAATAACTGTGCAGAATGAGTCTCAGCTGTAATTTGTGTATAATAACACTTACCTCCCAGAATTATTAAAAGAATAAAGCCTATTAATGGACATGGGAATGCTTTCAAAAATGTGAACCATTATAAAATATTTTTGCTATAGATAAGTAATAAATGTTTGACAAACAAAATCCTTCCAGCTTATTTGACAGACATAAAATCATTTTTGCATGTTTATTAAAAAATAGACTTATCTGACACAAGCCTCTAATTCAGAAGATACTTCCAGTCTTCAGGTACTTTAAATTGTAGCAACCTTTTATATATTAAATACTTGCCCTATCTCCAAAATTGGAGCCCCCCTAAATCTGTAACTATTAGGTTAACCAGATAAGTTATTTTAAAGTTTCAAGAGGAACTGCCCCTGTGTTCCTTGTCATCTACCTTATGAAGCATGGTAGGTACACTTGTTAGCCTAGATTGCAAAAATTAATAAAGGTGTCTCAGACATAAATTCGGAGAAGGCAATGGCAACCCACTCCAGTACTCTTGCCTGGAAGATCCCATGGATGGAGGAGCCTGGTAGGCTGCAGTCCATGGGGTCGTTAAGAGTTGGACATAACTGAGTGACTTCACTTTCCCTTTTTACTTTCATGCATTGGAGAAGGAAATGGCAACCCACTCCATTGTTCTTGCCTGGAGAATCCCAGGGATGATGGAGCCTGGTGGGCTGCCGTCTATGGGGTCGCACAGAGTCGGACACGACTGAAGCGACTTAGCAGCAGTAGCAGCAGACATAAATTCAAAGACCTGGGGATATGTTAAGAATAAAACAGTCCTTTAGTTTACCACAGTTGGAGTCAAATAATTTTGCATTACTTGGACACTAGCAATTTCAGCGATGACATTGCAGACGAATGGTCCTCTTAGACATTCTAGAATTGTCTGTAGGAGACACGATGACTTTGCCATCTTGAGCCTACCCAAGGTGGAAATCAACAAAGATGTGTCTACCTTTGTTCATTCCAAAATGTTGCTCCTCACACTTAACTCATTGGATAGTTCTCATTCCTATCTTCCTGAGGTTCACAGAAAGATGGACTTATTCCAAACACTACTTCCAGCTCTGGGACATTTTAGTCAACACAGTGTCCTGTTGTTGTATGTTGGTCCATGGAAATAATAACCTAAGTGACATGGAGACAGTGTATTTTCTAAATATTAAATGATGGGAATTGGATGCAAGTGGATTCTCAGAGAATGCAATATATTGTTCTATGTGTTTTGAAGGGCAGACTTTGGGAGAAGCGTGTGTGTTATTGGGAACGAGAAGAAGATGGAGTGTCTACATGTAGTGGCTGAAAAGCGGCAGTGAATCTTAACTGGCAGGTGCAGTGCCCAACAGAGTCATAAAATTGTTGAGGTTAAAAACTGAAGCACCTGCTCTGTTGGCATCAGTCACTTACCTGGTTGATGATATTGTGAGCAATAAGAAAAGCTGCCTTCTTGAAGGAATATTAAGATATAAATAGTGAAATGTTTTAAAGTTTTCCTTGTATCCTTAGAACTAATAGGATATCTGAAGTCATCAAGACCACAGAAAAGAAGACAAGAAGTGACTAGAAACTCAGATAAGCCATATCTGATCTCCAGGAAGAGTTAAACACTTATTTCCAAATTGAAAAGTTACCTAAAAGAAAAAGTATGCAAATTTTCCTAAGAATACAGTGCTAAAACTGTGTCTCATTACCTAACCTTACAATTGCTTGTTTAGGGTAGATGGTGTCTTTACTGGCTTTGTAATTTAAACCTGTAAGGTGCTAATTAAGGAGAAAAAAAAATCAAGTTTTTTTTTTTTTTCTGTTTTGTGATGTCTGTATGCTATCTAGAAGAGATGCAGACATAAATAGCTTGAAAGTAAAGATTGGAAAAGGAATACCATGAAACAATAATGATTATGGGTCTGGAGTAGTTATATTAATATCAAACAAATTTTAATATAGTAATATTATAGAAACAAAGAAGACATTTCATAATGTCAAAAGAGTCAATACATCAGAAAGATATCACAATTATAAATGTATATGCACCTAATAATAGAAACTCAAATGCTTGAAGCAAAAACCAACAGAACTGAAAGGAGAAATAGACAATTAAAGAAGTAGTAGTTGGGGGTTTCAATAATCCACTTCAATAACTGATATAAGAAGTAACTCAACAGGCTATATGCTGAGCCATTCAATAATTCTCAGTACAATTTTTAACTTAAATTATGCAATGTCTGTTTTCTGACCATAAAATAAATTGCAGATCTAAAACAGAAAGAAATCTGTGCCAAATATTTGGATACTAACATACTTCTAAATAACCCATTGGTCAAAGAAGAAACCAAAAAGGAATAAAAAAAAATATTTGGAATTGAATGAAGACTAAAACAAAACAGATGTAAATTATGGAATGCAACCAAAGCACTGCATAGAGGAAAATTTACAACTCTAAATGCTTATAACACCAAAAAAGAAAGTTTTCAATTCCAATGTAACCTGAGCTTTCACCTTAAAATACTAGAAAAGAAAATAGCAAGCCAAATTGAAAGTAAGCAGAAGGAAGGGAACAATAAAGATCAGAACAGAAATAAAATTCTGTTTACAAATTACCAAAATGGATTCAAGAAAAAATAGAGAATCAGAAAAGACCAGAACAAGTAAAGAAATTTAATTAGTAATTTAAAATCGTCCCACAAACAAAAGTCCAACCCCTCATGTCTTAATTAGTGCATTCTATCAAATATTTAAAGAAGAAATATCAGTTTTGACAAACAGAAAATGGATGAAAATGGAACACTTCTTATCTCATTTTTTTCAGGCCAGATTTACCCTGATGCCAAAGTCAGATAAAAACATCACGGGAAAAGAAAACTATAGACCAACATCCCTTATAAACATAGATGCAAACTCCTTAACAAATATTAACAAATTCAGCAGCATATAAAAAGGATTATTACCATGAGCCTGTGAGATTTATCTTAGGAATGCAAGTTGGTTTACATCTGAAAATCAGTCAGTATAATAACCACATAAAGAGAAGAAACAACAGAAAGCATATGACCATCTCAGTAGACACAGAAACACATTTGACACCTACATTCGGGTGGGAATACACAGTGATACATCTACTTTGAAAATCATTTTGGCAGTTTCCTAAAAATGTACATAACCTTACCACACACCCTTGTAATTCCAAATGCCACTTCTAGGAATCTACACAAGAGGAATAAAAATATATGCCCACACAAAGAATTCTACATAAATGTTCACAGCAGCATTATTCATAATAGTCCCAAACTGAAAACAATTAAAATGCCTATGAATTTTAAAATGTGGTATAGCCATTAATTAAATTCTATTCAGCAATATAAAAAGGAACAAAATACCGATACATTGTACAGCTTGAATGAACCACAAAAGCATTATCCTAAGTGAAAGAAGCCACACAAAAAAACAAATCTTTGTATTCTTTGATTCCATTTATATGAGATGTCCAGAAAAGGCAGATTTATTGAGACAGATAGTGCATCCGTGGTTGCCTGGGTTTGGGGGCTAAAGCAGAATTGAGTGCAAACAGGCTCAAGGGAATTTTTGGGAGTGATGGAAATGGTCTAAAACTGTCTTGCGGTGATGGCTGCCAACTGTAAAAATTTATAAAAATTATTTAATTCTGCATATGCAATGGGTGGATTTTATGGCATGTAAAAATATACCTTAATGTGTGCATATGCAATCACTCAGTCATGTCTGACTGTTTGGGACCCCCCTGCCAGGCTCCTTTGTCCAAGGAATTTTCCAGGCAAGGATGCTGGAATGGGTTGCCATTCCCTTCTCCAGTGGATCTTCCTGACCCTGGGATCCTACCCAGGTCTCCTGCATTGCAGGTGTATTATCATCAATTCATTGAACTACATTAATTCATGCTGATTTGTTTCTTTTTAAATTAATTTTTATTGGATCATAGTTACTTTGCAATGTTATGTTGGGTTCTACTGTACAGCAAAATGAATCAACTATATATATACATATATCTCCTTTTTTGGATTTCCTTCCCATTTAGATCAACACAGGGAACTGAGTAGAGTTCCCTGAGCTATACAATAGGGTCTCATTATATATCTATTTTATATCTTGATTTTTTTCTAATACTATTTATTTCCAATATTTTTATTAAATTAAGATTTTAATACAGATCAGTTCAGTGCAGTTCAGTGGCTCAATCGTGTCCGACTCTTTGTGATCCCATGAATCACAGCACCCCAGGCCTCCCTGTCCATCACCAACTCCCGGAGTTCACTCAGACGCACATCCATCGAGTCGGTGATGCCATCCAGCCATCTCATCCTCTGTTGTCCCCTTCTCCTCCTGCCCCCAATCCCTCCCAGCATCAGAGTCTTTTCCAATGAGTCACCTCTTCGCATGAGGTGGCCAAAATACTGGAGTTTCAGCCTTAGCATCATTCCTCCCAAAGAAATCCCAGGGCTGTTCTCCTTCAGAATGGACTGGTTGGATCTCCTTGCAGTCCAAGGGACTCTCAAGAGTCTTCTCCAACACCACAGTTCAAAAGCATCAATTCTTCGGTGCTCAGCCTTCTTCACAGTCCAACTCTCACATCCATACATGACCACAGGAAAAACCATAGCCTTGACTAGATGGACCTTTGTTGGCAAAGGAATGTCTCTGCTTTTGAATATGCTATCTAGGTTGGTCATAACTTTCCTTCCAAGGAGTAAGTGTCTTCTAATTTCATGGCTGCAATCACCAACTGCAGTGATTTTGGAGCCCAGAAAAATAAAGTCTGATACTGTTTCCACTGTTTCCCCATCTATTTCCCATGAAGTGATGGGACCAGATGCCATGATCTTCGTTTTCTGAATGTTGAGTTTTAAACCAACTTTTTCACTCTCCTCCTTCACCTTCATCAAGAGGCTTTTTAGTTCCTCTTCACTTTCTGCCATAAAGGTGGTGTCATCTGCATATGTGAGGTTATTGATATTTCTCCCGGAAATCTTGATTCCAGCTTGTACTTCTTCCAGCCCAGCATTTCTCATGATGTACTCTGCATATAAATTAAATAAGCAGGGTGACAGTATACAGCCTTGACGTACTCCTTTTCCTATTTGGAGCCAGTCTGTTGTTCCATGTCCAATTCTAACTGTTGCTTCCTGACCTGCATACAAATTTCTCACGAGGCAGGTCAGGTGGTCTGGTATTCCCATCTCTTTCAGGATTATCCACAGTTTATTGTGATCCATACAGTCAAAGGCTTTGGCATAGTCAATAAAGCAGAAATAGATGTTTTTCTGGAACTCTCTTGCTTTTTCCATGATCCAGCAGATGTTGGCAATTTGGTCTCTGGTTCCTCTGCCTTTTCTAAAACCAGCTTGAACATCAGGAAGTTCATGGTTCACATATTGCTGAAGCCTGGCTTGGAAAATTCTGAGCATTACTTTACTAGCGTGTGAGATGAGTGCAATTGTGGGGTAGTTTGATCATTCTTTGGCATTGCCTTTCTTTGGGATTGGAACGAAAACTGACCTTTTCCAGTCCTGTGGCCACTGCTGAGTTTTCCAAATTTGCTGGCAAATTGAGTGCAGCACTTTCACAGCATCATCCTTCAGGATTTGAAATAGCTCAACTGGAATTCCATCACCTCCACTAGCCTCGTTCGTAGTGATGCTTTCTAAGGCCCACTTGCCTTCACATTCCAGGATGTCTGGCTACAGGTCAGTGATCACACCATCATGATTATCTGGGTCGTGAAGATCTTTTTTGTACAGTTCTTCTGTGTATTCTTGCCACCTCTTCTTAATATCTTCTGCTTCTGTTAGGTCTATACCATTTCTGTCCTTTATTGAGCCCATCTTTGCATGAAATGTTCCCTTGGTATCTCTAATTTTCCTGAAGAGATCTCTAGTCTTTTCCATTCTGTTGTTTTCCTCTATTTCTTTGCATTGATCGCTGAGGAAGGCTTTCTTATCTCTTCTTGCTATTCTTTGGAACTCTGCATTCAGATGCTTATATCTTTCCTTTTCTCCTTTGCTTTTCACCTCTCTTCTTTTCACAGCTATTTGTAAGGCCTCCTCAGACAGCCATTTTGCTTTTTTGCATTTCTTTTCCATGGGGATGGTCTTGATCCCTGTCTCCTGTACAATGTCACGAACCTCATTCCATAGTTCATCAGGCACTCTATCTATCAGATCTAGGCCCTTAAATCTATTTCTCACTTCCACTGTATAATCATAAGGGATTTGATTTAGGTCATACCTGAATGGTCTAGTGGTTTTCCCTACTTTCTTCAATTTAAGTCTGAATTTGGCAATAAGGAGTTCATGATCTGAGCCACAGTCAGCTCCTGGTCTTGTTTTTGCTGACTGTATAGAGCTTCTCCATCTTTGGCTGCAAAGAATATAATCAGTCTGATTTTGGTGTTGACCATCTGGGGATGTCCATGTGTAGAGTCTTCTCTTGTGTTGTAGGAAGAGGGTGTTTGCTATGACCAGTGCATTTTCTTGGCAAAACTCTATTAGTCTTTGCGCTGCTTCATTCCATATTCCAAGGCCAAATTTGCCTATTACTCCAGGTGTTTCTTGACTTCCTACTTTTGCATTCCAGTCCCCTATAATGAAAAGGACATCTTTTTTGGGTGTTAGTTCTAAAAGGTCTTGTAGGTCTTCATAGAACCGTTCAACTTCAGCTTTTTCAGCATTACTGGTTGGGGCATAGACTTGGATTACTGTGATATTGAATGGTTTGCCTTGGAAACGAACAGAGATCATTCTGTCGTTTTTGAGATTGCATCCAAGTACTGCATTTCGGACTCTTGTTGACCATGATGCTACTCCATTTCTTCTGAGGGATTCCTGCCCACAGTAGTAGATATAATGGTCATCTGAGTTAAATTCACCCATTCCAGTCCATTTGAGTTCGCTGATTCCTAGAATGTCGACATTCACTCTTGCCATCTCCTGTTTAACCACTTCCAATTTGCCTTGATTCATGGACCTGACATTCCAGGTTCCTATGCAATATTGCTCTTTACAGCATCAGACCTTGCTTCTATCACCAGTCACATCCACAACTGGGTATTGTTTTTGCTTTGGCTCCATCCCTTCATTCTTTCTGGAGTCATTTCTCCACTGATCTCCAGTAGCATTTTGAGCACTTACTGACCTGGGAAGTTCCTCTTTCAGTATCCTATCATTTTGTTTTTTCATACTGTTCATGGGATTCTCAAGGCAAGAATACTGAAGTGGTTAGCCATTCCCTTTTCCAGTGGACCACATTCTGTCAGACCTCTCCACCATGACCCGCCCATCTTGGGTGGCCCTACAGGCATGGCTTAGTTTCATTGAGTTAGACAAGGCTGTGGTAAGATTTTAATACAGTTATAGTAAAGTAATTAGCCTCCAATTAAAATAAATAAATTTAAAAAATAGTTATAGCTAATTTTCAAAGGGCTGAAGATATTTTCATTTTTTTCTTTACCATTGCTGTTATTTAATACCATGGTTAGAATGTTACAATATTTTTAACTTCAGCTTCCTTGTTTCCACAATAAGGAATTTGAACTAGATAACTACTATGGTCATTTCCATTTCTAACAGGCTGTGGATGCACATTTCTGATCTTTCTGTGTAAGTTAATTTTCAGAATTTTACTTTTTATCAAATAGTAGCTATATTTTATGCCTTGATGAAAATAAGTAAATGAAAGTAATTCATATAAATATTTCATCCTGTTTCAAGATGTGTAATTTGTAGAGAAGACAGTGCATCTAGTTCAGTGGCTTTTTTATGTAGAATAAATTTGAGTCAAAACATTCAAAATTCACACTAAAAGACATTTAAATTGTCTTAATGTTTATATTAATACATTTTAATTATATCATGTCATCTACGATGAATTACACCAGTGTATTTGCCAGTTTTTGTGTTTTTTTCTTATGTAGATGTCAACTCATCATGGAATCAAAAATGTCTTTCTCCTACTAAGAGGGTTTTTAAACCACGATAAACATCAAATTCCCACTTTTATTTGTTTTATTTATGATCCTCATAAAATAGTATGACTATGGATCGTGCATAAAGCAATTTGTATTTTGCTAAAGCCCAAATCCATCAATGGTATTGAATATGAAGTAAAAGCGTGTTTGTAAGGCAATATTTAAACAGTCAAATAGTAAATAGAAAGTAACAGACAACTCCAGGTAGATTTTTCTATTCTCTTAGTATCCAACTTTAACTTGTAACAAAATCTTCTGAAAGGGTCAGTATCCAATTATACTCTTGTACTGAATGTTGAATACAGAAGCAGTTGCTTCTTTACAGGAAATACGCCTTCTGGAAACTTCTATAATGCATGTCAACTTTTTGAGGATAAAAAAGCACATTTGTTATCGTGGTTCAGAGATAATTGCTTGCCATTGGGCTGGCTGGAACGTAAATTATACTCATTTCTGTCAGCTAGTGCATCAACTTCCTAAACTCTATCTCCATCTGCCCCTCTAGTGACAAGCTGAACATCATTTTGCCTTCCACCGAAATGATAATGACTCATAAATGTAAATTTCACTGAAATCACACGTGTGGAAACATTTATTAACTTTTCTATTTTTTTTTTAGGAATAGAGAAATCAGATGGGTTATCTTGGTTAAGCAACATTATTATTAAAAAAAAAAAAATCCCATCCAAACTCATTTGCTTTTTTTCTTACAATAGTGTAAACATATTATTTACTTTCAACTTTTTTTTTCTGTTTTTTTTTTTTTTTTTTCCTTCTCTCTCTCTGTTTCAAGAACTCTATATGCATTTGGCAGTCAGGGCCTTAGACATGCGTGTCACAGAAGAGGTACTTGCTATGCCTTCCTCTAGAATGGGGTGGGGGTGGCGAAACCAGCCACCTGCACGTTTCCTTGTGCCAGGATTCTCGTCTCTAAGCCCAGAAGCCACATTTTCGCACCACAGACTGTGACTTTAGGGAAAAGCCTTTAATAAAAATAGCTGTGGTCTCCAAAGTACCTACTGTGTTTTTTCTTAATGTTCACCAAGGCTTTACTATTTGTCAGGCTCTGTTTTAAGCTCTTTATAGGTATGAACTCATTCTAAGTTTTACAAGAACCCTTGCTATGATGGGGCTCTTATAAAAAGATAAGATGCTGTTATGATGCCCGTTTTGTAGATGAGAAAACCTAGGCACAGAGAGGTTCATACATATTCACAGACCAGGAGAGAGGAAGCCAGGATTTGAACCCAGGAAGTGTGGACCATTGGATGTTACCCTGTTAATCACAATATGTGTTTATTCTGTAGCATACAACCTTATTCAGTCCTGAGAAAAACCTGATCGGGCGGGTTGAGAAAACAGATGCTCAGAAAGGTAAGCTAGTGCCCTCAGTGGAACAGCTAAAGCAACTAGTAGAGTGGCAGAGCATGCCTGTCTGAGGCTAGCGCATGCTCAGAGTGCTCTGTGATATCATAAGATCCATGCCTGCCTGTCGATTCCCTACAAGGCACTGATCTGCTGAAGGTGGTGAGGTAGGAAAAGGTCACAGTGCTGCTGCTACACTCCATCCATTCCTGGCAAAATCCTTTCAGGACTGGGCTGGGCACATTTAACTACTGTGTCACACCAGTTCTAGGGGGGAAAAGAAGACAATGGAGGGAGCTAAGCGCATCATTGGGCTTCCCAGGTGGCTCAGCAGTAAGAATCTGCCTGCAACGTAGGAGACAGGGGTTCCATCCCTGGTTTGGGAAGATCCCCTGGAGGAGTGCATGGCAACCCACTCCAGTATTCTTGCCTGGAGAATCCCATGGACAGAGGAGCCTGGCATATTACTGTCCATAGGGTCACAAAGAACTGGACATGACTAAAGTGACTGAACATGCATGCACCCACGCAAGCACACCATTACAAATCATCTCTTTTTTTGGTATTAGGTACATTTGGTATAATGCACATTTAACTTGTTCATCTAGATTTTCACAGAAAAAAAAAAAGGCAATGTGGTTTTCTTATAAAGATATGAGGTACTGGCACATTAGTCTTACATTTACCCTTGAGGATAAGAATTCTTCCTGATAAGAAGTGAGCAATAAAATATGGATACCATGTCTCTAGTATTTAAGGATAAAGCGATAAACATGCAGATGGGGCCATTAATGAACATTAATTGCTTTAAATTAGGTTTTATTGTGCAGCGGGTAAATTGGAAAGTACACATTTGCATTGGTAATAGAAAATTAATTTAAATGCTTCAGGAAGCAAAATATCACCTGATGTGCTAAAACCTGTTATTTGCGGTAGACTTCAAAGGAAACTTGAAGGGCACTATGTATTAAAATAAAATAAAGTAAAATAAAATAAAATAAGCTATGCTGGAGGCACACAGATGTGAACACCTCCTTGAGTGTACACCCTGATGGCTACTGAGTTTGCCTAGGCCAGGATAGCTCCAGATGGGAATTGGTTTAATGTTATGTGTTTATTGCACTGTGTCGCCAAAGCATGGTGGTAATGTAATGATGCACGTGAATCCGAGTGGAGCCCTCAGGAGATCATTGGATCCCTGCTTCTCCCTGCAGGAAGGACATGTTGTCTTGACATCTTCCAGAACAAAATGCTGCCTACCCAGTCTTGTAAATGCTTGGAGGGACAATGTGTCTCCCTGTTCTAGTGGCCCATTTCTAGCTGGGACCCATCTGGGCTCACATCAAGAAATCTCTCTCTCATGCCTCCCTTAGTCTCTGCAGAGGTGGTTTAAGCCTATACCTTCTTTAGTTTCCGAAGAGTTGGTAACCAGAGGATATGCGTGATTTGATGGTTCTCCAAGTTTCCTATGTTACAGAAGTAACCTTTTGTCTTCTCTTTAACACTTAAAAATTTCTTTTCATATCACTATTTTTCTCTGAATGCTGCTCTGAAAATGATATTATTTTAAAATATTAAAAATTCTCTAATAAGGGAGGTACATTATAAAGACCTGTCGTTTTAAGAAAAAAATAGTAGGAAATTGTCATTATAGCTATTCTATTGACTCAGCCCATGGTTGCAGCTCCTTAAAATAGGGGAGAGGAATAGGGTTGGGAGGAGGAGCAGAAAATTGAGCCTTAAGTAGCATAGAATACACCATTGTGGGGTTGGGAAGACAAATTGAAGCTGGAAACTTACATTTGAAAGTCATCACTTTATAGATTATTTTCAAAGCTATGGGATTGTATGAGATCAGCTAAGGAGTAAATGTGGAAAATGAAGTTACTATAGAAAGAACTGAGCCCTTGGAGCAGTTTGGCATTTTGAGGTCTAAAAAGAAGGGGAGGACTCAGTAAAGAAGACTTAGAAGAAGTGAGGCCAGAGATGAAATAGAAAAATTGGGAGAATGTGGTGTCCTGGAAACCAAATAAAGAAAATGCTTTAAGAACATGGAAGCAGCCAGCCGTGTTTGATGTTGCTAAGAGGTCGAGTCAGAGGAGGTTCTTGTTGACCTTGGCTAAGTCATTTTTAGTGGTGTAATAGGGACAAAATCTATTTGAGATAATTTCAAGGGAGGTTGGTGGATCTAAGGCAGAGCTAGTGAATATAGACATCTTTTCCCCAGGAGTTTAGTATAAAGAGAAATGGATAGGGTGAGAGCAGAAGGGACTAAGAGATCAAGAGTAAATTCTCTTAAGCCAATGAGATCTTACAGCAAGAATGTGTTCTAGTGGAAATAATGCAGTAGAAGAGAGAAATGAGAGAAATAGTGGTTCTAGAGAGAAAGGAACTTTCAGTCAGAGAACAGTATCCAATACACAAGTGGAGTATTGTTCCTATATCCACCCAGGGAGAGTTGTCTGTTGTTATTGGATAGAAGTCACATATGGACTTCCCAGGTGGCACTAAATGGTAAAGAATCCACCTGCAATGCAGATGTAAAAGATATGGTTTCGATCACTAGATCAGGAAGATCCCCTGAAGGAGGGCATGGCAGCCCACACCAGTATTCTTGCCTGGAGAATCCCAGGACAGAGGAGCCTGGTGGGCTACAGTCCCTGGGGTCGCAAAGAGTCAGACATGACTGAGGTGACTTAACACATGGAAGTCACATATACTGGTACAGATGGAGGATGTTTAGAGATTTGGCTCATTAAATAAAATACTGAACTGCTCTTTTTATATATTTGAGTCAGATTTTGTTTCAGGTAATCAGATATTTTCCCAGGGCTTTGATTAATCCACTGATGCTTGAAAAACTGTTGTGTCAAATGAGTAATGAGCAGCTAACAGAAATGGAAAATGTCGTGCTGTTCGTGCAGCCAAAAGATCTTGTAAGTGCTTTCTGCCGAGCATAGCTGCCTGCCTTGGGGGTCTCCCCACTGATGTTCCACTCTGACTGTCCCTTGGTCAGGCCTTCTGAAACTTGGGATCAGACCTCCCAGTGCAACAGAAGCAGCCAGGAACTTCAGGAGGAGTTTACGGAACACTTAGGGAGAATGAAAGTACACCACTCGAGAGTAGGTTGTTCACTTATACTGGACTTAGGAGTCCTGGGTTCAAATGCCATCATACCCACTCTCCCAAATCCTTTAGAACTCAGACCAGAAGGAAGTCTTTTCTCCCTTATGTATTTAAAGAGCTGCTCATTTTCTGCACCAGGGTTTACCCTCTTCCCAAGCTGACTGACAGTGGCAATTCCCTTCAGCCGAATCTCTGCTAACTGCAAGGACGTGTCCTTGACCCGTGCCCTAGACGGAACAGTCACCGTGACACAGTTCCCATGTTGGGGCTGCCATAACAAAGAACCC
Organism: Bubalus bubalis; assembly: GCF_019923935.1. Classification (NCBI taxonomy): domain Eukaryota; kingdom Metazoa; phylum Chordata; class Mammalia; order Artiodactyla; family Bovidae; genus Bubalus; species Bubalus bubalis. The sequence goes on along the minus strand of NC_059169.1, from coordinate 13,250,869 downwards.
CAGATTGAGCAGCTTAAACAACAGGAATTCACTTCTGATTAGTTCCGGGGTTACTTCTTATCCGTCATTTTGCTTTGTAGGCGCTTTGTAGGCAACTTAATCTAGAAACTCGTGTCCTTTATTTCAAGGATATTTTCCTTATTGATTTTCGAATGTATCATTTTCTCTTGTGCTTTCTGTTTCTTGAACTTTTTGTTTCAGTTTCTGAGAGATTTCTTAAACTTACCTTGTGCCTGCTGATCCTCATGTTGATATTCGTTTCTGATATTAAAATTTTAATATCCAATACCATGTTCTTCCTTGCAATAGCATCCAATTCTTGGTTCATGATCACGATATTTTCTCACCCCTTAGGATTTTTTTTTAAATTTTATTTTATTTTTAAATTTTACATAATTGTATTAGTTTTGCCAAATATCAAAATGAATCCGCCACAGGTATACATGTGTTCCCCATCCCGAACCCTCCTCCCTCCTCCCTCCCCACACCATCCCTCTGGGTCATCCCAGTGCACCAGCCCCAAGCATCCAGTATCGTGCATCGAACCTGGACTGGTAACTCCTGTTTTAAACTTCTTTGTCTTCCAAATGCTTTAAAAATAATGGTCTGTTTTTACCTTTTTTATGCAGGGAGGTTTTTTTCAAGTGTCTGAATAATTGCTAATATTATTAGTAAGTAATAAAATCTTATAAGAAGATCATCAAATATGTCAGCTTTTTTTTTTTTTTTTGGCTGGGTGACTTCCAAGTGTCAATTTCTTTTCTTTTCTTCATATTGGTGGTTCTTTTTCTTAGAGAGATACCCTCTAGCATCCTCCTGAAGGGGTTGAACTAGCTAACATTGTGGGAGTTCGGTAGGAGAGGGCCAGGCTTCTCAGCACTCCAGCAGCAAACATTCATGACTTCTACATTCAGCCTGTCTTCCATGACCCTCAAATGGACTTACGGTTCTCGAGTTCACATGCTGATTTAGCCTCAGCAGAAATAAACAGTCCTTCAGGATGAGAGCCTTGGCAGCACATGGCACTTCCAGTTTCTGAGTCTGGGGTCAGCAGTGTTCACTGGCTGACTTCTTCTTAACCCAGCCCCCAGCTCGATGCCTCCCTTTCCGTCTCCATGCCTCCCCTCCTCCCATGCACTGTAGACTGATATTTCAGCTCCGCTTTAAACATTTTTGTCGATGTCTCTTACTTGATTTGGTCTCCTCTCCCATTCTCAAGAGAAATATCCCTGTGACTTTACACCCTTTTTATTCTTTACTATTTTTTTTTTAATTAAAAAGTCACGCTTCAGGAGAAGGCAGAGATAAATGCAAGGTTTCCACTTACCCTGTTTAACCTTAGCGTGAAATAGCGGGAAATGTAGCATCTGAATAATCCCTTCCAGCTTTGGCTGCACCGTCCAGCCTTTCTTCCAGGGTAAGATGGAGAGAAGTCCAGGCCTGCATCCTTTACTGCAGGATTTCAGTCTCCATTCCTGATCTTGGAGAAGCCAGTGCTTGGACAAGAATGCAAACAGAAGACCAACACACATACACACTGATATAAATTGAAACTTTAAGTGTACTTGTAATTCTATAAATTTAGCTCTTCCTAAAGAGCTAAAGTTAAACCCATATTTGATAAAAATCAAGAGCTATATTTCCCGACTTTGAGGAACAATAATTCATCACTATATTATAAATATATATATATATGTTACTGTAAATAAATAAATATTATACATATATTATTTTTCAGCTGTAAGATGAATAAGGTCTGAGGATCAAGGGTATGACATGGTGGCTACAGTGAATAACATTGTATTGTATAATTAAAATATAATTATACTCAATTTCCAGTACTAAAAGATATATTTTTGTTTCACTCTAAAAAAAGGACATTTTGGTTATTTCACTGAGTATAAGAGTTCCTCAAGAATAAAGTGGTTAAGTGTGCAGGAACTTTTTCATATTTGCAGAATGAAAAAGGTCCCACTTTTTGGAAGAGAGAAAAGATTTCTTCTCAAATAAAAGATGGTCTCTTCCAAAACTAAATCTCATTTTCAATTTGTATGCTTCTCCTTCTATCATTTGGAACAACAGTTTTGTCCCATTTCAAAACAGTGTAAGATCAAGTGTTTCAGGACATGTAATTACTTAAGTGTTTTAAGAAAAGGTGTTAAACATCACTAATCATCAGGAAAATGAGTGAGATATCATCTCACAGCTGTTAGGATGACTGTTGTTGAAAAGATAAGCGATTAATCCCAGTGAGGATGTGGAGGAAAGAGAACCACAGTGCACTGCTGATGGGAGTATGAGCTGGTACAGCCACTATGGAAAACAGTGTTGAGGTTCCTCAAAAAGTTAGAAGTAGAAGTAGCCTATGAACCAGCAACGCCCCTTTTAGGTAGACCTCCAAAAGAAACGAAATCACTATTGAGAAGCAGTATCTATCTGCGCTCTCGTGTTCACTGCACTGTTATCCACAATAGCCAAGACATGGAAACAACCTAAGTGAATGTGGTATATTTATATACATTGGAATATAGTCAGCTGTCATGAAGAAAGAAATCTGCCATTGGTGACAACATAGATGCCGTGATGCTGAGTGAAATAAATCAGAGAAAAACAAATACTGTACAGTCTCACTTATATGTGAAATTAAAAAAAAAAACAGACTCATAGAAATAGCGAATAGAATGAGAGGTTGCCAAGATCTATGGAGGTGGTGGGGGAGATAGGGCAGGGTGGGTCAAGGGGCACAGATTTTCAGCTCCGAGATAAATAAGTTCTGAAGATCAAGGTGGCATGGTGACTATCGTGAATAACATTGAATTGTATAATTAAAGTATAATTTTATTATAATTATATAAACTAAGAGAGTAGAACTCAAGTATTCTCACCATAAAATAAATAAATAAAATATATAAAGTGATTTTTTTTAGAAAAAGGGAAAGTGAAGAAGGGGAGATCTAGCAGAGCTAACTGTAAGGTTAAACGAGGTTTGGAATTGAACTTGGAAATCAGCCTGAGGCAGCTTGAAGGAGGACCCTCTCTCCAGTTTTCACTGAGAGCCCACATGGTCCCTCCCCGTGCTGTCGCTTTTCTCCATGTGCAGCTGTACCTTCTTTATATTTTGACTCTGAGTCTGCCGTAGCCACGCATGAACACTGGTACACACCAGTCTGGTTGGGCAGCTCAGTCACTGTTCAACTGAGCATTCAGCTGTGCCCTCGGCCACCCCACAGGGTCAGTCAGCCTAAACATGAGTTACCTTTGTGTCACTTGCTAAGCCCTGGTCCAGTAAGAGCCACCTGTGCACCCCAGGGACCCCAGAGCTGCATCTTGGCACAGGACTTGGTATTAGTTTGCTGGGGCTGCTGTAATAAAGTTCCAGGCTGCATGGCTTAAATGACAGACATTTATCTCCTCACAGTTGTAGAGACTAGAAGTCCAAGATCCAGGTGCTGGTAGGGTTAGTTCCCTCTGAGAACTATAAGGAAAGGATCTATTCCAGTCCTCTCTCCTTAGCTTGTCTCAATAGATGACTGACTTCTCCCTGCGCTTTCATATCATTTTCCCTTTGTTTGTGTCTGAGTTTGAATTTTCTAGAAGGACAGCAGTCATACTGGGTTAGAGTGCACTTCATTTTACTTTAATTACCTCTTAATGACTCGTATCTCCAAAATATAGTCACATTCTTAGCTACTGGAGGCCAGGAATTCAAATTTTGAACTTTTGAGGGGACAGAATTCAACTCCTCATAGGCTCTATGGGGTAGAGCTGCCTGAACCAGAAACCAACTCCTAAGGTACAAGCATCATAACTGACATGCTCAGTGTGATGTTCAGCTTTGTTACATTTCAATGAAACAAACTGAATTAAATGAAGTTGAATGATCCAAGAGTCCCTCCTATCAATTGTAGGTAGTGCCAGACTCAAGATGTTTCCCTGATAAATTGCTTTACGTTTCCCATGCCTTCCTTAAGAGACACAGACAACTAAGTTTTTCAAGTTCCACATTTCCAGATTGTGGTTGTCTAGCTCAAAGTTTTTGAGGTCTAAGTCATAATTTTCTAAATTATTTATGATTGTGCTCTTCAAAAAAGACCGAGAAAATCTGACAAGTCTTGTGAAGTCAAGATAAATGACACCTTTGGTTGCCTTTCATCTGTAAGATCCATTACTCTGTCAGGAGAGTAATTTAGATGGCTGTGATTTGTTTCCCCAAAAGTTATTTTGGTTCTTCCAGCACCTTCTCATTGGGTGTGGTCATCAGCATGTTCTTTAGTTAGAAAATCTCTCCAAGTGAACTAGAAACAGCAGAGGGATCATGATCATAGTCAGTGGAAATGAGGTGGCTTTCTATTTTACTTTGTTCAGTCGCTCAGTTGTGTCCAACTCTTTGCGACCCCATGGACTGCAGCACGCCAGGCTTCCCTGTCCTTCACTATCTCCCAGAGTTTGCTCAAACTAATGTCCCTCAAGTCAGTGATGCCATCCAGCCATCTCAAGTCCCTGTTGTATATGCCTTCTGTCAATACTACATCATGATATGTGCAGGAGATCTCTGAGACAGAGCAAGGGTCATCTTTATGGATGGTCAGGGAAATTTTCAGATTAAAGGAAAATCATCACATGATATTGAGTCTTAGATTACATTATATGGGGTTAAGTACAAGAACATCTATGCTGTTGTCTTGAGGCTCAGAGTTTTCTATATTAAAGCAAGTTGATTAGATTGGTTTGTACTTTGACAGTGTATCTGTTCTCTGTCAATAAAGATGAAATAAATTATAAGATGAGACATATCATTAAAAGAGGAGGTGAGTGAGTCAGATTTCGTTGATTACATTTTGGCTAGCTTCGTCTCTCCTCCTCTTTTTGTCGGCAGATGTGGCATCTGGATGTATGGAAAACCTCTCTATTAAATAGGACATGAATGAGCTGGTCTTCCTACAATGGTCATGAGTGTTTCTTGGCATTTTAAATTTCACTTAGGCATGTACATGTACGTGTACGTGTGTGTGTGTGTGCATGTGTGTGTACATATTGAGCATTTTTTTTATTCAAAAAATTAAAATGAAAGAGAAGATTACAGATCATTTTCATTCCCTGTGCTGTATTTCTTTTTTAAAGAAATTTATTTTCAAGATATTATTAGCAACTCTGTGCCTGTATCACTTTGTGCTCAACTCTCTTATATGTCTTATGACATTGTGTTGTAAATATTTGATTACATCTCTTTTCTCCTCTTAAGAACTTGAGTCATACTAGACTCACATAAATCTCATTTCAAATTTAAGTGAACATTGTATGCAATCAAAACTTTTATTTATTTATTGTTTCATACTGAGTTCTTTTTTTTTTTTCATACTGAGTCCTTTAACATAGAGAAATATTTTTTAGGACTTGGGCCTACAATACTTCGTAATGCTCCTATTTTAATACATTATTATCACTTTCTGGCTAATACTTAAAACCGGATAAAAGCAAGATTGGTCTTCTGAAACTCACAAGCAATGTGAAGAATTGATGATAATTCTGAATCGAGCCACTTTGATTCAGATTCTAATTTACCTCATTAACTGTGCACCTACTAATTACCACACTATGCATGTCATCATTTATTTATTTTTATTATCAGTTCAGCACTTCATGCAGCCTGCACAGCATGAGGAAAAGAGAACGAAGAAAGCAGAACTTCAAATGGATGCTTTTGTTATTTATAAAACAATTGGTTAAAATGTCAACCCCAAGCTCAAGCTCACCCTGAGTATGGAGATGATGGGAAAATTACATCTCTTTCCTTGACTGGTCAAAGAACAAAGAAGTCACTCCTGTAGGGACCAAGAGAGTCAATGCAATGCCCTCATCCATCTAGCAAGTTCCACTGTGCTTGTTATTTCACTTCCTTAAGGCTATATGACCCTTCAGATACCAACCTGTTCCCATAGTAGACTATTGAGTAGGACCAGCACTTATGTTAGGAGCCCCTGGTGGCTCAGATGGTAAAGAGTCTACCTGGGTTCAATCTCTGTGTTAAGGACGATCCCCTGGAGAAGGAAATGGCAACCCACTCCAGTATTCTCACCTGGAGAATCCCACGGACAGAGGAACCTAGCAGGCTCCATGGGGTCGCAAAGAGTTAGATGTGACTGAGCAACTTCACTTGAACACTTATGTTTGGGTTCTGAGCATCTTCACATTATCCACAAGAAGCTCACATCCCAGCATCTTAACAGTCAAAAGTTGACTGATGGTTCAACTGGTTAACTAATTGGCTCATTGATAAGGAGAATCGTGAGCATCTCCTTAGAAAACTCTGAGCAGGCTTGTTTAAGGCCCACAGCAGCATCTCCAACTGCCTCACCCCAAGAGACAGGTAGGACCAGAGACTCTTCACTACCCTGCAAGCCCAGAAACCGCACAAATTCTTACTATAAAACAATTGCACAGACACACCCACGTGTATATCTGAGTACCTTTAAGATGTAGAAGAGAATTGAGCACAAAGTGATACAGACAATGATTGCTGAAGGTTCTAGTAGACCTCGGTGGTGGGTGGGATGAAGAATGAGGGAGTACATAAAGGTACTTAAATGTCCATGTGGATGTGTCTGCTCTTCCCTAGATTCCTGTGTCCACAGACACCTTTCATGGAGGTCAACCCCTGGTTACTGTGGCAACCATACTGTATGCAGCAGATTGGTTTTTGCCATTTCTTTCTTTGAGGCAGACGTCAGACGTTCATTCATCAAACATGTAAGGATCTGGTATTTGCTGAGATCCAGGAATGGGATCAAAAGTTCCAAAAGACCAGTCCTGGCCTTGAAAGCGCTAGAATTCATCGGGAAAGTGTGGGTGTAATAAGAAATGGGGTTCCTGAAACTCCAAAGTCCCTATTCTTGACTTACAAGCAGAGGTGGTAGAAACATGAGGAAGGAGGGCAAGAAAGGGAAATAGACTGCAGAGCTGGGATAATAGGCTCTGTTTTGTAGATTCTCCACAATTTTGGTTCCAACAAGAATAATAGAACTTAGTCATATAAATTTTGTTTGGATTGATTATATGCATGTATATTCTAAATAAAACTAGGCACAAAAAGCAAGGTTTATGCTGTCCAAGGTAAGAATATTTTGTGAAATAGGAAATTATGACACCTGTTTTCAACCAGTCACCTTTGTCAAATCTGAGATATCAGTGTCAACTTTTCTTTCATCCTCATACTCAGATGCTTGACTGTACTTTCTCTCCATCCTAATTTCCTTTGCTCTGAACTCTCATGGATCTCTTAGCTTCTGTCATGATACCCGCCCTGAGAACTACTACACTTACCTCCCAAGAAAGCAAACTGAAACTGTCACTAACCCAATTACAGCATTCGTTGGCCACATTGTCCAAGATTAAAGTCCAAACCCGTTGGATGGTCATGCAAGGCCCTTCATTAACCTAGATTCTTTTTAGTATTGCCACCTGTTCATCCCACTGTGGATCATATGCCTTTAATGAATTAATTTTCAAATATATTTTTCTTAGTAGCAGACTACTTCTTCAAAGGAAATCCAATTTCAGTATGGCAAAAACCACTACAATATTGTAAAGTAATTAGCCTCCAACTAAAATAAATAAATTTTAAAAAAAGAAAAATGAATGAAATGGGGCTGCTGCAGTTCAGCTGTGGATAGGGAATCAGGAGTCCTCAACACTCATTCTTCAATTTCTTCCACTTCGCCTTCCCTTCTGCACCAAGAGGTTCCTTGTAGGCCACTTTTTAAATCATTGTCTCAGTTTAGGCTTGCTGACTTGTGGCCATTTACTGAATAATCCTATTCTTATGCCTCATCTAGAAATCTGCTAGTTTCAATGCTTCCTCATCCATTAGTACAGTATTCTGTTTGGTATCCCCTTCTGCAAAGTCTGATGACTACTCAAGCAAAATCAAGGATTTATTTAATGTAATTGTTTGGATATATTCCATAGACTGAGCAATTGGAGACCAATGACATGTATTATTTAGCTTTGTGTCTGTACCAAAGAGGGTACTTCATACATATTTGTAGTGCATGCTTCAGTATTTGGGGAACTCAAAAAGTAATTTCATGAGAAAGTGGAAGTGTTAGTCGCTAAGTTGTGTCCGACCCTTTGCGCCCCCATGGACTGTAGCCCACCAGGCTGCTCTGTCCATGAGATTCTCCAGGCAAGAATACTGGAGGGTGATGCCATTCCCTTATCCAAGGGATGTTCCTGACCCAGGGATCAAACCCAAGTCTCCTGCATTGCAGGCAGGTTCTTTACTGTCTGTGCCACTATACCTAACAATTATCTTTCCTCTCAAGAAAACATTAATTAATACACAGGGCTTAGGCTAGCTGTTAAGACTACCTGTCCATAAGCAGACACATATGTGAATATATAACCTCTTCATATTCACAAATACATATTAAACTCACTGAAATTGTGAGTTTAATTGCATAAATTAAACTCATAAATATTGCATAAATATTTAGGTGGTATGTGAAGTGAAAGTCACTCAGTCATGTCCGACTTTTTGTGACCCCATGGACTATACAGCCCATGGAATTCTCCAGGCCAGAATACTGGAGTGGGTAGCCTTTCCCTTCTCCAGGGGATCTTCCCAACTAAGGGATTGAACCCAGGTCTCCCACATTACAGGCGGATTCTTTACCAGCTGAGCCACAAGGGAAGCCCTTGTGGGTTTTATTAGGTGGCATAATAATTTTTAATGCATCCAACCTTCATATCATTTATATTCTCTTTGTATTGACCGTGTTCAGGGACACCTTGCCTTCTATAGCTAAATGCTTTATTCCTCTTCTAGGTTTAGTTTATCCTTTGTTCTTATGTCATTATGGATGAAGACTTGTAGAAACACAATGATGCTTTGATGCATGCTGAATTATCAGAGGACCTCCAGATAGAAACTGGGCAAATGGAAGAGAATAACTTTAACTGCAGAGACCACCAGTGACTCTTGGAGAACTGAATACAGTGGATCATGCGTAGATACTGGAGCTGCAGTTCCTGGATGCTAGACTTGATACAAAAGAGACTTTATAATAGCAAATTCCATTCATTAAGCTAAAGTGGTTCAGGTGAATTCATGGTGGAAAGCTCATTAAAGGCCAATAAAGGAAGAAGCTCTTATATTGATGTTTTAAAATAAATGATGGGTTTATTTCTTTTGTCTTGATCATGATGCAACCTTGCATTAGCTGATGGATTTTTCCCATGCCTTTTGTTAGCACAAAATGAAAATAATTCCAGGAAAGGACCTTATTAGCGATATTTAAAAAAAAAAAAATCCTTGACACATTTTCAGAAGAAACTTTATGTCCTCCCATTCCTTTTTATAAACATGAGATTAGCTTTAGGAGTTCTTTGTGAGGCTTTTTTCTTTTTAACAGAAGACCCTGCAGGCATTGAATGAAATTGGTTTCACAAAAGTTGGTCTGATGCACCAGTGTTTTTGTAAGGTTTATTTGCATCACTTGTGCTATTTTCTGTGCCTTGTGTATTTAACATATCTGCTTATCCTTCTTAGTATTGACAGTGCATTAGTGAGGGAAGCGTAGAAAGTATCGTTTATGATATTTAAATGTCAAACCCCGTTCACCCAGCTACAGTCCAGCTGTATGTAACTGCTCTAAAAAATTAAATCTGTTTTATCTGTGCCTCAGTTGGAAATGTCAATTAAAGAAGAATCTAATCTCATTAGAAAAGCTTAGTGACAATGCCATGATATTCACATTTATCTGTCAAATTGTGTTCCTCCCTTACATTTTGATGTTTTAATTAAATCTTGGTGTGCCTTGGCACAACTTTTACTGATAGAGACAATCCTCTAAAGCAGTCTCCTTTTTATTGCATGTTCATTAAAGACATCGTAAGAGCATGAATTCTAGCAGATATGATTTCATCATTGGTTTAATACGTGCGTAATTCATTTATTGTCATCATTTGTTCGAAGCAAGTGCTAGCTGAAGCACTGTGGAGACAAGGTTGTTAGCCATTTGTACTAATAGATGTTGATTCATTTGGCCAAGTCATTGCATTGTTGTTAAACCATCTTCAGTTTGGGGGAAATGCCCTCTTATTATATGTATAATTCCTTTATTATTATTACTATTTTGTTTATTTTTATTTTTGTCTACACTGGATCTTCATTGCTACGTGTGGACTTTCCCTAGTTGCGACAGTGGGGATACTCTCTAGTCGTGGTGCTCGGGCTTCTCACTGAGGTGACTTCCCTAGTTGCAGAGCACAGGCTCTAGGCCATGCCAGCTCAGCAGTTGTGGCTCATGAGCTTAGTTGCTCTATGGCATAAGGAATCTTCTGGGACCAGGGGTCTAATTCGTGTTCCTTGCATTGGCAGCCAGGTTCTTAAACTCTGAATCACCAGGGAAGTCCCATATGTATAAATTCTATTGGTATTACTGGACTATTACTTGCTTGCACCAGAAAGAGTCCTAACATTTTTCTGTAGGGAAAACACCTTCAGTAACAATAATAGCAAAACCTAAACAATGCCAGGTTATTTAGCATAATAGAACACAATTACTGCTATCTTCAATTTATAGAAACTTTGTGGTATAAGAATTACCAACCACACAGAATCTGGAAGCAACTGAAATGTGGGTGGATGAATTTGAAGCCTAATGTTTGTTTTTCAATAGAAGTAGGGCTTTCTGTGCCAAGTTACCCTACATACCTCTCTAACTGAAAAGATCTTTGTATACGGGGAAATCTGAAAGGTTAAGTGGAGAGCTAAGTCACTTTCTACACACCCATTAATATTCACTTACCTAGAAATTGTTAAGCAGCTGTAACTTTGGAGATAATAGGTTTGAGTAGCCCAGGTTAAACACTGAATTCACACATACATTCATTGCCCTAATAACTAAACTGTTTTGCTCAGAGTAAAAAGTTCTGTATTTTCTATGATATAAAATTTCTAGGAACCCAGGTAAAATAATTATCTTTTTAGCTTGATTGTTTTTCCTTAACATACCTTTTGTTTGTTTGTTTGTTTGTACATGGATACTCCAAACAGTGGTCTGTTTTAAACTGCATTTCTGTATATCTGAACTTCCCCAGTGGCTCAGCAGGTAAAGAATCTGCCTGCAACTCAAGAGACACACAGGAGATGCAGGGTCAATCCCTGAGTTGGGAAGACCCCCTGGAGTAGGAAATGGCAAGCCCCTCCAGTATTCTTGCTTGGAAAATGCTATGGACAGAAGGGCCTGGTGGGCTACAGTCTTAGGGTCACAAAGAATCGGACACGACTGAGCAAAGCTCATTAACTGTCTGTGTATACAGAGACACCATGTGCAGAATCAATTAGGAAATGTCTAACTTTTGATCTGCCTTAAGTAGTTAATTAAATGTTGCTATATTGTTGATATCAGCCAATACTTTTGAAATGATGTCTTCACTTACAGTCAGAAATATAGGTGGAAAGAGGATTGGTAGACTTGTGTGTATAATTTTAAAGGCTTCTCCAAAACTCAAGACTGAGAACAAAGTTCTCAGTCTGCACATACTGGCTAGAAGCATGAAGAGGGCCAGCTGATGCTACAAATAGATTCTCCTGCAAAGGTAGCCTGTTGCTTGAGAGAGGCTCATACTTTCGAGTGACTCCTGGATTTGCAGTATTCGCAATGTGTTGTCATCTCTGCATTTAATATCTTTTATACTCTTGACACTTGAACTGACAGCCCTAACCTGTTATCATTTGATAGTGCAGCCCCGTGACATGAAATGTACAGCTAATTACAATGCACTCTGCAGTCACACATGACAGCAAGGATGCCCACAGAAGACCCAGCCAAGCAAGAAGTTACTAGGTGCATTTCAGAGCTGCTCACCAGAAGAGTCACCGTAGAAAAATGCTTTGTGTGTGTGTGTATGTATGTGTGTGTATGTGTAAAAATGTGTGTGTGTGTGTAGTATACACATATGCAACAAAATCATATTTATACAGCATTTTTATTTGGTTCTTTAGCTTGCAACAAAAACACATTGCTGAAAAAATGATCAATACATAAAATAAGCATTCAGCACACTGCACATGAAAGCGATCTATTTGGCAGTGGGCTGGTTCTCTTAATTTGACAGTCTTCTATTTTTAATAGAGAAATGTCATTTAACTATTATTCTCTCTGTCTTGATTCCAAAGCAAACCAATGAAAAGATAATGCAGGTCAAACCTATCACTTTGGCACTAAGTAGACCAGAAATTGATTTTACTTAGATCAATAGGATTTATACGCAGATAGTTTATTTCTCATTACTGCATTCTTATTTTTTGGTCATAAAAAAAAGATGGAAATGGGACAACTGTTTGTAGAAAGAGTGTTAATTCTTAAATATCTGGCATAAGATTATGGAAGAAGAAAGGCCATATTGTATTTTGTGATTTTACTCCAATTTACATCACAAGCACAAGTTTATGTTTCTAATCATTTACCTAGTGAGCTCCAAAACAGCAGTAAGAAGTATTCGAGTTGAATTCTGCAGAGAGAATAAACATGATATTTATTCACTAATTCAATCAATGAATGCTGAGCATCAGTGATATTTGAGATACTATTATGTAGTTGAAATCGCCTGTTCTGTAGGTGGTGTGTCATGTATGAATTATGGCCCTCAATAGCCTCTTGATGAAAGTGAAAGAGGAGAGTGAAAAAGTTGGCTTAAAGGTCAACATTCAGAAAACAAAGATCATGGCATTCGGTCCAGTCACTTCATGGCAAATAGATTGGGAAACAGTGGAAACAGGGAGAGGCTTTATTTTTTTCTGGGCTCCAAAATCACTGCAGATGGTGACTGCAACCATGAAATTAAAAGACGCTTGCTCCTTGGAAGGAAAGCTATGATCAACCTAGACAGCATATTAAAAAGTGGAGACATTACTTTGCCAACAAAAGTCGGTCTAGTCAAAGCTATGGTTTTTCCAGTGGTCATGTATGGATGTGACAGTTGGACCATAAAGAAATCAGAGCATCGAAGAATTGATGCTTTTGAACTGTGGTGTTGGAGAAGACTCTTGAGAGTCCCTTGGACTACAAGGAGATCCAACCAGTCCATCCTAAAGGAGATCAGTCCTGAATATTTATTGGAAGGACTGATGCTGAAGCTGAAACTCCAATACTTTGGCCACCTGATGGGAAGAACTGACTCACTAGAAAAATCCCTGAGGCTGGTAAAGATTGAAGGCAGGAGGAGAAAGGGCTGACAGAGGAGGAGATGATTGGATGGCATCACTGACTCGATGGACACGAGTTTGAGTAAGCTCTGGGAGTTGGTGATGGACAGGGAGGTCTGGCATGCTGCGGTCCATGGGGTCACAAAGAGTCAGACAAGACTGAGTGACTGAACTGAACCTAATCTTACAGCCCCAAGTACCCTTGTGGCTCAGCTTGTAAAGAATCCACCTGCAATGTGGGAGACCTGTGTTGGAAAGATCCCCTGGAGAAGGGAAAGGCTACCCACTCCAGTATTCTGGCCTGGAGAATTCCATGGACCATACAGTCCATGGTATTGCAAAGAGTTGAACACGACTGAGTGACTTTCACTTCACAATCTAATAGTATTTAACTCAGCTGGTAAAGAATCTGCCTGCAATGCTGGAGACCTGGGTTCAATTCCTGGGTTGGGAAGATCCCCTGGAGGAGGGCATGGCAACCCATTCCACTGTTCTTGCTTGGAGAATCCCATGGACAGAGGAGCCTTGTGGGCTACAGTTCATAGGGTTGCAAAGAGTCGGACACGACTGAGTGACTAAGCACACATCTTACAGTACACTTGCCCCATGACAAGATTAAGAGGGAGAAGAAGTAGAATTACCCCTCAAGAAGATAAAATATCACCTCTTACATACAGACCAGGGGAAAGACGGCAACTACTGCATTTCATTCCTGTTTTCTTTCCTTTACCCACAATAATTTCCAAGACTTCTGAGGAATTGAGTGACGTGATCCACATCCATGTCATGTTATCTACTGCTACTGCTACTGCTAAGTCACTTCAGTCATTTCTGACTCTGTGCGACCCCAGAGATGGCAGCCCACAAGGCTCCGCTGTCCCTGGGATTCTCCAGGCGAGAGTACTGGAGTGAGGTGCCATTGCCTTCTCCGTCATGTTATCTAACTTCTGCCAAATCCAGAGAGTGATTCAGAGCATGACATGTTCATTTTAGATGCTCAGTTAATGACTGTGGCAGACGAAATTACAGGTATATGGCATTGGTGTTATATTTTAAAACTGAAAATAATTTCATTTTTGGCGTGTACAACTTTGCTCACCTAAGTTATTATTTTCCCATTGGAAAAGTAACCCATCATTAAATTTTCATACAAGGAGGAAGGTGTTTGCCTGCACTTAGACACAACTCATCATCACACTTTCTCATTACCATACATGTCTCCTCCAATTTGGGGTCTCATTTTCCTTACAAACGCAGCTTGAAAGGCTTCCTCTTTGCCTATTTATTCAAGCAAATGATGACCTTTAGAGCCCAGAAAAGAACTGTCACAAGTGAAAAGGTGTTTTTATTGATGTAAAGACCAGATTGTGGTCTAGCCTGCAGCTCTGCATTTCTTCCCCTTTAATAATTATAGTTTATTACCTGTGTAAATAGTGCTGAAATGGTCCTTAGTACATCCAGCTCAGAGGCCAAAGCCATCGAAAAAATGTCTTGAGTTATTGTAGTTTTCAACTGAATGCAAGGTAACTGAACCTATTCAGGTTTAATGTTCTATCTTATGTTGGCTAGGCACGTCTTAGAAGGATTGATAGTCATTTTTTTATTGCTGTTGTTGTTGTTTTAATTTAGTACATCTAATAACTTCCATTCCTGAGACACTGAACACTCAAGACAGCCCCTTCCATCAAGAAGCTCATGATCTGTGCAACTAAATAGCGAAAAAGAAAAGACTCCTTGATAAAGCAAGCACGCTTACAGCCAAGGAAAGTTAAAATGCCATATGTTTGTTCCAGTCTTCTAATCGTTGTCCCTATGTAAAATTATAGCTCCCGCACTTAATGTTTCCATTGCGGAAACTGACTCAGAAGATAACTCCGTATAACATTGGTGTTGAGGAATGGAATTCATGGCCATATGTTACAGAGGCATTTAATTTGGCATCTATTGTCTATAGGTACTTTTCAACACTATTCCCCATTGTGGAGTCCAAGGCATGTGATAATAAGCTATATTAAAATGTGGGTTTTGGTATTTAATATTCACCAGAGATAGAAGTGCAATTTAATTTATGCATGCTTACCGCTTTCTTTCCTCCAGGCTCTTTTCTCCTTTTCGTTAAAGAAACACGGAGCAAATACCAAATATATTCTGAAACAGCCAGAAGAGGCTTTATTTATCCATTTTTTTTACACACATGATGGCAAAATGTTCCTTTTGTGAATATTTTCAGTCTAACAAATAGACAAAATAATTCTGTTAAAAAATAATCTGTGCAGTGAGGCAAATTTATACCCTCCACCCCCAGTGAATACCTTATTTTTATCCACAGTAGAATACGTGTGTGATTTCAAGGCAGACTATTAAAAGTTTCCTTTGGGGTGGAAAGTTCTGAGTTTAGGGTGGGTTTTTGTGGTGTAACACATGGCCTGTTCTTTTTTTATGATTTGGTCACAGTTGGCTGAAAGTCAATTACTTTGAATTTGGGCAACTTATGTTTGTAACACATCTAGACAGGGTGAATTTTAAAAATGACTACAATATGCAGAGCGTCTCTAAACACACTCACAGTTGAACTCACTTTGGTATTTCAGATTTGCAGGAAATGAAGGGCAGAAATGATTATATATTTCCAACTCACATATCAGCCAATCTCTGAAAAATGTGAAGCACTTTCTATCTCTGAAATGATCTAGTACTGTGCATGCCAATCCAAGAGGCGCTTCACACAATGGCTGGATGTATCTAAATATTATCTTGGACGAGGACAGGCATGTTGATGGGTGGCAAAGGGCATAACATAGTAAAAGGTTAGGAGATCTGGGAAGGATGGAGGCTCAGGGTCTTTTTAGGGACATGGGCAATGGAGGAAGGAGAAAAAACCAGTGAGGCACCGTGACCAACACAGTGCAATTTCCCACTAAAAGATTGGCTAACGCAATGAATGAGACAATCGAATACCTGGTTAGTCCTTATTTGTGCCATTTGGATAATAGGTCCCTGAAAGGAATTGACTCTTCTGGCTCCAATTTTGTCAACAAAAACCTTTCAAACCTCCCCCTGCTGGTACTAAGCAAGGCTGTGGAGCTCAGCTGGATGCTGCGCTTTTATATGCAAGTAAAATTTGCTTTTATTTTTAATGGATTTTGTGATTTGTGATTGATGTGACTTCCTCCAGCTGCTGGCATGAAGAGGTACAGTTAGTTTGGTGTAGATCCAAAGGCTGGTAGATCGAAGGTACTCTTTCTTCCTAATCGCTGCCCCCAACTTTTCAGGTCTTGAAGAGTATGGCTGAAGGAATAACAGAAGAGATGCTCACTTGAAAGAGAGGTTTATTCTGACTGTGTCCACTGCCAAATTCACAACCTCAGAATTTAAGTGTATTTTTCTTAATGAGTTTTTTCTTAAATCTATGAATCTGCAGGTTGTATACTAACTGAACTCTCTCTCATCTACAGTTACCTATTTAGTGTGATAAATATGCTTATAATCTGCATTCAATAAGTTGCCCATCACCATGCAAATGGCCCCACTAGTTCCAGGCATGTATCTTTCACCTAGCCCCAGCGGTTGGTTTAGGACCTACCAAAAGTGCTTCACCAATCTTTATTTATTCAAGACCCCCCATTCTTCAAAGCTTTTTATTTTGTACTGGGGCATAGCCAATTAGCAAACAATGTTGTGATAGTTTCACATAAACAGCAAAGGGACTCAGCCATATATATATACGCGTATCCATTCTCCCCCAAACTCCCTTCCCATCCAAGCTGCCACATAACATTGAGCCGAGTTCCACGCACTGCATAGTAGATCCTTGTTAGTTATCCATCTTAAACATAGGTGTGTGTACCTTTCCATCCCCAGTTCCCTATTTATCCCTTCCCCATCCCCACCTGCCATAACCATAAGTTCGTTCTCTGAGTCTCTTTCTGTTTCTAAATAAGCTCATTTGTTTCATTTATTTTTACATTCCTCATAAAAGGGATTTCATGTTGTAGTATAGTTGATTTATAGTGTTGTGTTGGTTTCGCATGTACAGCAAAGTGAATTAGTTATTCTTTCCCCATAGAGACCATTACAGAATGTTGAGTAGAGTTCCCTACGCTATACAGTATGTCCTTACTAGCAGGACTCC
Organism: Bubalus bubalis; assembly: GCF_019923935.1. Lineage (NCBI taxonomy): Eukaryota > Metazoa > Chordata > Mammalia > Artiodactyla > Bovidae > Bubalus > Bubalus bubalis. The sequence goes on along the minus strand of NC_059169.1, from coordinate 13,233,527 downwards.
CCCCATTTTGAGCAGCTTCCTATTGCTGCCTACTTATTTGAATCTTACTTATGCTTCAAAGTCCAGCAGGTGCTGTCTAAATGGTGAGCCACAGAGCTACCATTTAGAGACCATCTGTTATCTTAAGGCTTTCCTGGAGGCTCAGACATTAAAGAATTTACTTGCCAATGCAGGAGACCCGGGTTCAATCCCTGGGTGAGGGAGATCCCCTCTAGAAAGAAAGGGCAACCCACTGCAGTATTCATTTGCCTGAAAAGTCCCATGGACAGAGGAGCCTGGCAGGCCACAGTCCATGGGGTCGCGAAGAGTAGGACATGACTGAGTGCCTTAACACTTTCGCTTACTTTCACTTTTCAATGTTATCTGTATCTGTGCTAGGTCCTTGCAGTCCCTGCAGGAAAGCTGCTGAGAGACAGAGTCCAGCTATGTTCTGCGGTTATCAGTTGTGTCATCTGGGAGAGTTATTTACTTTCTCTGAGTCCTAGTTTCATCTTCTGTAAAATAATCAAAGTACAACCCTTTAGAACTGCTCTGAGGGTTAAATCAAATGGCATCTGTAAGGTTAGCTCAGTACCCATAGTCAGCACCAGGCACCTGATCACCACTCATCCTGAGAGAGGTCACAGAAGGTAGGAATCACCACTCTGGCACCTAGTAAGTGGAGGAACTGGAAAACAGATACAAACTTATTGAGACATAAAATCCAGACTCTTCTTTATTTCCCGTATTTTCCCCTCATCTGAGTTCCTAAAATACTGATCTGTAGCATATTTGCTTTTATCCTAAACTACATTCTGGTGTCATTTATGTGCACACCCTACATCCCCATCTGTACTGCCAGTCATGTAAGAATAGGCACCATTTCGTAATTTATACTTAATAAAATGGTCTCCAAAATGAATTAATTTGTTGCTTAGTCAGCATGATTTGTGTTTGTGGGTTTTTTTTTTCTTTCTTGATAATTGTGTGGTTGACTGACATATAGAAATAAATACATAATACCCCTTACTTTATGGCTTCCCCCAATGGCTCAGCTGGTAAAGAATCTGCCTGCCATTGTAGGAGATATAAGAAATACAAGCTCCATCCCTGGGTTGGGAAGATGCCCTGGAGAAAGAAATGGCAATCCACTCCAGTATTCTTGCCTGGAAAGTTCCATGGACAGAGCAGCCTATGAAGGAAATGCAGTGCAAATTTTGGTTCATCTTCCTCCTAGAAAGAGAAAGGCTGCTTCCTTGGTTATACTTCTTTTTAAAAAAATAATTAATTTTTGGCTGCACTGGATCTTCATTGCTGTACTGGGGCTCTCTAGTTGCCGTGAGTATGGGGTCACTCTCTAGTTGGGATGCGTTGCTGTGACTTCTCGGGTTAGGGAGTGCAGGCTCTCAGTGCATGGGCTTCAGTAGCTGCAGCTTCTGTGCTCAGTAGTTGTGGTCTGCGGGCTTAGTTGCCCCTCAGCAGATGGAATCCTCCTGAACCAGGGATCAAATGCATATCCCCTTCATTGGCAGTTGGATTCTTAACCACTGGACCACCAGGAATGTCCAGTTATACTTCTTTCTAGAAGCATCTAGAAATTTCTGTCGGTAGATCTTAATTGAGAAATACATAATACCGCTCAGATCATGCTGTCCACAGGCATCTTCTTTCTTATTAAGAATATGAAACTTCCAGTCTTGATTTTATTTCAGTGTTAATAATTTAGCCAAATCATAGACTGACTGATATGTTGGAGAGAGGGTATAAGTGGGGGAAAGTGGCCCATTTTGAGAAAGGCTCTGAGTGTCCTTTAATTACTCATGTTTTGAATTACAGTGAAGAAAGCCTATGGTGGATACTATGGATAGAAATCACCTGCCTGCTACACCAGAGATTTGAGATTCTGACTCAGTCCTTACAAAGGGAGTTCATACCATCCCATCTTAAACTATTAGATTTAAAAGCATGAATGAACCTTTGAATTAAATGAAATAGAAACTAAAAGGAGAGAATTATCCTTAAAAAAGCCTGAAAACAAAGAGTAGACAAACTCCAAACATAAGACAAAAGTACAAGAATCCTAGAGCATTTGGATTCATTACTTGGGTTATAATTTATATGCAGACAGTATGCTGTGTACGGTTTACTATTCAAAATGCAATCAAGTCATCTTTGTTTGATAGATTGGTATTTTGAGTTTTCATAACAAAAGCTTTTTTAGACACTGTTGCATGGCTCCCTTCCGACTTGGTATTTGAAACCAGAGAGTGGGATATCTTATAAATACAACACAGACATCTCTCGTGTGTTCCCTCGGACTTTCATGGATCATCTGAAATGAAAATCATCTCCCGGGCCAGGAGGGAATGCAGAAGAAATACTCTGGGCTTTGGCACCCTATGTTGTTTTCCTCCATCTACCAGATAGAGATTACCCTTCAAGCACTGTCAAGGGCTTCTGAAATTGTGGAAATGCATTTTTGGATCATTTTTCAAGGTGTCTCTATGCAGAGATCGCTGCTCTGCACAGAAACTAGGAATAGGGAAACAAGAAAAATCCATTCAGAACACATGAAAGGGTCATGTTTCTTGTGAAATGAATGCCCACAAGAGATATAGGGGAAAAACCTGAATAAGGTTTTTATTCTTATTGTCACTGCTCAACTATGCTAGGTTTCAAATGTTTCAACTGCTAAACTGAGAAGAAGTTATACCTACCTAATACATTGTTGTTGTTGTTGTCCCTAAGCCCTGTCTGACTCTTTGTGACCCCATGGACTATAGCCTGCCAGGCTCCTCTGTCCATGGGATTCTCCAGGCAGGAAATACTAGAATGGGTTGCCATTTCCTTCTCCAGGGGATCTTTCCAACCCAGGGATCGAACCCGGGTCTCCTGCATTGCAGGCAGATTCTTTACCATCTGAGCCACCAGGATAGCCTAATAGATAATTATAGGGAAATAAAACAATAAAGTGTCCACCACCATCCTTGGCACACAGCAGACCTTCTATAATTTGCAGCTCCTGTGCTGTCCTATGGAAAATCCATTGCACTGGTCAATGGATACTGCGTCTGCACAACAGCAAATACCACATCAGAAAGTAATGATGCCAAACACATGACTAGTAGCCTTTAATGGATCTGCTTCATTTCACATCCCAGCAAAATGTTTATTTCAAATGAATGTGTCCTGACATAAGGACGGGGTGTTTTCAGCCAAAATATTTAATTTGCAGCTGTCTCATGATTGACGCATTGTCAGAGGGCCCACGTGTAAACGATTGCTCTGGTGATAGGCTACCGAAGATACAGAATTTAACGTGGACTGTTAAATCTAAGAGTGGTAGCCAGCTTTCCTATGCACCTACCCTTGCTCATTTGATCTCTATAATCTCTCAAATTGTTAGCCAGTGAAAGAAGCCCATTGTATCTTTTCTTAATACTGGTAGTTATATAGGGAGGACTGAAGAAAGAAACAATTGGTTGGTATTTGAATGAACTTATTATAGTGAAATTTTTGACTTTATAGGATGACACATTTGGTCTTTTGAGAGTTTGCTATTCAGTTCAGGCAACTGTGCTTAGTTTTTCTTTTTCTTTTCTTTCCTTTTCTTTTCTCTCATCCTATATCTTTGGAACAACCTGAACGCTAACTCAGCAGAGAGAAGAGTTTAAAGAAATATAGCAAATTCAGTGGATATGTGCCCTAAAGAAATTCAGTTCCGTTCAGTTCAGTTGTTCAGTCATGTCTGACTCTTTGCAACCCCATGGACTGTAGCACGCCAGGCCTCCCTGTCCATTACCAACTCCCAGAGTTTACTCAAACTCATGTCCATTGAGTCAGTGATGCCATCCAATCATCTCATCCTCTATCATCCCCTTCTCCTCCCACCTTCAGCATTTCCCAGCATCAGGGTCTTTTCCAATGAGTTGGTTCTTCACATTAAGTGGCCAAAATATTGGAGTTTCAGCTTCAGTATCAGTCCTTCCAATGAATATTCAAGTCTGATTTCCTTTAGGATGGACTGGTTGGATCTCCTTGCAGTCCAAGGGACTCTCAAGAGTCTTCTCCAACACCACAGTTCAAAAGCATCAATTCTTCAGTACTCAGCTTTCTTTATAGTCCAGCTCTCACATCCATACATGACTACTAAAGAAATTACCTCTTAACTAGCTCTTAAAGCATTGTTCCATCTCATGTAACTCTTAGCTCAGTTAATCACCATTGTTGTTGTCGTTCAGTCGCAAAGTCACTCTTTTCGACCACATGGACTATAGCATGGCAGACTCCTCTGTCATCCACTTTCTCCTGGAGTTTGCTCAGATTTATGTCAGTTGAGTCAGTGATGATATCTGTCTCATCCTCTGCCACCCACTTCTCCCTTTGCCTTCAGTCTTTCCCAGCATCAAGATTTTTCCAAAGAATTGTCTGTTCATACAGGTGGCCAAAGTATTAGAGCTTCAGCTTCAGCATGAGTCCTTCTCATGAATATTCAGTGTTGATTTCCTTTAGGACTGACTGGTTTAATCTCTTTGCAGTCTAAGGGACTCTCAAGAGGCTTCTCCAGCACCACAACTCAAAAGCATCATTTCTTCGGTGCTCAACCTTCTTTACAGACCAGCTCTCACATCCATACATGACTACTGGAAAAACCATAACTTTGACTATACTGACCTTTGTGGGCAATGTAATGTTTCTGCTTTTTAATATGCTGTCTAAGTTAATGGCTTTTCTTTCAAGGACCAAGCATCTTTTAATTTCATGGCTGCAGTCACCATATGCAGTGATTTTGAAGCCCAATAAAGTAAAATCTGTTACTGCTTCCACTTTCCCCCCTTCTTTTTGCCATGAAGTCATGGGACCAGATGACATGATCTTAGTTTTTTGAATATTTTAAGTTTCTTGAGTTTTGAGCCAGCTTTTTCACTCTCTTCTTTCACCTTCATTGAGAGGCTCTTTAGTTCCTCTTCACTTTCTGCCATTAGAGTGGTCTCATCTACATATCTGAGGTTGTTTGATATTTCTCTTGACAATCTTGATTCCAGCTTGTGGTTCATGCAGTCCAGCATTTCACATGATGTACTCTGCGTATAAGTTAAATAAGCTGGGTGATATTATGCATCCTTGATAAACTCCTTTCCCAATTTTAAACCAGTCCATTGTTCCATATCCAGTTCTAATTGTTGCTTCTTGACCTGCAGTCAGGTTTCTCAGGAGACAAGTGGGGTAGTCTAGTACTTCCATCTCTTTATGATTTTCCCATAGTTTGTTGTGATCACACAGTCAAAGGCTTTAACATAGTCAATGAAGCAGAAATAGTTGTTTTTCTGGAACTTCCTTGCTTTCTCCATGATGCAACAAATGTTGGTGATTTGATCTCTAGTTCCTATACCTTTTCTAAACCCAGCTCGTACATCTGGAAGTTCTCTGTTCACATAGTGTAGCTTGAGTCTAGTTTGAAGGATTTTGAGCATAACCTTGCTAGCATGTGAAATGAGCACAAATGTAGGGTAGTTTGGACATTCTTTGGCATTGCCTTTCTTTGGGATTGAAATGAAAACTGAACTCTGTCCTGTGGCCACTGCTGAATTTTCCAAATTTGCTGATATATTGAGTGCAACACTTTAACAGCATCATCTTTAGGATTTCAAAAAGCTCAGCTGGAATTCTATCATTTCCACAAGGTTTGTTTAAATAAAGCTTCCTAAGGCCCACTTGACTTCATACTCCCAGATGTCCAGCTCTAGGTGAGTGACCACACCATCATGGTTATCTGTGTCATTAAGACCTTTCTTGTATAGTTCTTGTGTGTATTCTTTGCCACTCTTCTTAATCTCTTCTGCTTCTGTTAGGTCCTTACCTTTTCTGTCCTTTATCATGCCTATCCTTGCATGAAATGTTCCCTTGATATCTCCAATTTTCTTAAAGATATCTCTAGTCTTTCCCATTCTATTGTTTTCCTCTATCTTTTTGCATTGTTCATTTAAGGAGGCCTTCTCATCTCTCCTTAGTATTCTTCCTTTACAGAACAAAAAAAACAATGGCAGAAGTTAAGCAACGTACACTCAAGGTCATGCTATTACCATGTGGGAGAAATAGCACTCCAACTTGAGCCTAAGCTGAAGTACAGTGCCCTTTTACCACAACCGCCCTGATTGAACTAAACAGTTTAGTATGAGGATGAAAAAGACTAACATTTAGAATGCTGAAAATTGATCATTCAGTCATCAGCTCAGATTGAAATTTTCTGATTCATTCAAACAACAAATATTTCTGGGAAATAATTTCTTCATTTGTTCAGAATTATGTAGCCTTGGGGACCTCACTAATTTCCTAGTACTTTCAAGGACACTTGCCAGTATTAGGGCAGCTACAGATTCCCGAATCTGCTGGGAACTTTAATCACAGATTGCTTTCAGGGAGCTTGTACAAATCCTGAAGATGAAAATAATTAAACTACATTAAGATTCCACATTCAATGATTCAGCAGTATCTATTTCTATACAAATATTAATAATGTTTCATGGAATAACAGATGTTCATTTTTCACATCTTTTCTTTTTCTGGCATAGCTATTATTGGTCAAATTAGTAAACAAAAAATGTATATTTTCCTCTCACTTATTTACTAATTTTGGTCTCCTGTTAATGCTTTGGGCTTTCCAGGTGGTACTAGTGATAAAGAACCCGCCTGCCAATACAGGATACATAAGAGACATGGGTTCAATCCCTGGGTCTGGAAGACCCCCTAAAGAAAGAAATGGCAACCCACACCAGTATTCTTGCCTGGAGAATTCCATGGACAGAGGAGCCTGATGGGCTGTAGTCCATAGGGTCGCATAGAGTTGGATATGACTGAAGCAACTTAGCACACAATAATCCTTTGTTTTATCTACCTATACCTTGTGTTCAGAATTATACAAATCTGATTACTATTCTCAAAATTCACTATGTAAGAGGAAATATGTGCCTTTGGGGGACATAATCTGGTCTGTGTTTTATCAAGCTCATCTTGGAATTTTTGCTTGAAAAGGGCATTGTGGCCAAAGGATAATTTCTATTGGAAAAAATGTTTCACACTCAGCTGCAGTGACTCCCAAGGGTTGGTGTCCACCTATAATCCCAAATTCTTGGTTTCATTTTAGTTCTGTAAGATAGAATTCACCCTTCAGGTATTATCTACCTTTATATAGGTAACACTGCTTTCTCTACAGGCAAGAGATGAAAAAGCTTATTGTCCTGTTTCCCCTGTTTTTAGTAAAAATATGAAAACAGATTCCAGCCCCCTTATTGAATATAGAGCAACCTTCTCTAATGTCAGATATATGTGACTTTGTTATGCCATTTAAAAATGTTTAGCTAAATTCTTTAGAGTTGCATTGGAGTTACTGCATAACCCAATGTGTTTCAGCTATTCTCCTAGTAAAATGATTATTGGCTATAAGCACAGTTTGGGGGGGAGTTTCCCACATGCCTGAGTGGTAAAGAATCCACCTATACCAAAGTACGAGACTCGGGAGATGTAGATTCAATCCCTGAGTTAGAAGATCCCCTGGAGGAGGAAATGGCAATCCACTCCAGTATTCTTGCCTGGAAAATTCCATGGACAGAGGAACTTGGTGGGCTGCAGTCCACGGGGTTGCAAAGAGTCGGACACAACTGAGCAGGCACGCACAAGGCGCAAGCAGAGCTAGTGTGAGACCATCCCCGGCGAAGCTTAAAGCCAGGAGGGATGGCTTTCATATTCACATTCTTAATCCGGGAACATCTTTCATTTGGAAATTCACTCTAGCCCTGTAAAAGAGACTCCTCTTTGAATTAAACAGCCCAGATTTGACCCTTAAATTCATGTTGCTCTCAGCAACCGATTGTAACCTACAGACCTAAAACCCTAAAAGCAACTGAATTTAAGCAGTAATGTGCCTGGAGAATCCCAGGGATGGGGAAGCCTGGTGGGCTGCCATCTATGGGGTCGCACAGAGTCGGACACGACTGAAGCGACTTAGCAGCAGCAGTGCTTCTCACCTCTGCAGGCAGTCATGTCGTCTTTCCCTGTCCATAGTATTAAATCTTATGAGAATAAAACCACCTTGATGTATCAAAATAAGGGACACACACACATACACACAGTTGCTCAGAAACACAGACACCTTAGAGACTCTGGGTTGAAAGTATCCTTAAAAATCTTCTGGTTCAAAGTCCTAGACATGTGGTGATTGATAGTAATAGCTAAATGCTTAAACAAGACAGGTGATGAGAAAACCCGTTTCAGTGAAGGGTACTGTATAGTTCTTTCTCTTTTTCTTTAAAGTCTTTATTGAATTTGTTACACTACTGCTTCTGTTTTGTTTTGGTCTTTTGGCTGCCAGGCATGTGGGATCTTAGTTCCCCAACCAGGGATTGAACTCAACTGCCAGGGAAGTCCCTGTAGTTCTTTTTAAATTAAAAAAAAAAAAAAAAGTTTTTAAATATATTTTGATTTAATGTTCTTTCTTATGCTGGCCAGAAAAAAACAAAAATAAAAACTTTCTCTTCTTAGATTCTACTCGTTGGTCCTAGTTTATGCCTTTGAGGCAAAATAATGAAAACTGTTCCATACCATTTGAGTCTTCTCTAGGGTCAACCATCCCTAGTTCTCCTGATTATAGGACAATTTCTGATCCTCTGCCTTCATAACAGACAGTCTCATTTGAAGGGTTTCCAGTCCAATGGCCTCTTGGAAATTTTGATAGTCACTCAGACATATTACAAGCAGGATTGGAAAATAGGCTTAAAATTCCTGGAGGACAATTTGGCAATATATAACCAAAGGATTTTACAACATAATTACTCTTTGACTCAGCAGTTTCTCTTGTAGGAGCTTAGTGTACAAAAGCTTTGAGATATATAAGGTTCACACATGATATGCAACACAACATCAATAATAATATTAATAATGAAAACTTGGAAAAACTGAATTATCCAAAATTAATGAGTGAATTAAATCATCAGAGCCTTCTGTCATCAAGTGATAGACTAAGACTATATATTCACATCTTTTTCCTTCATAATAATTTATTTAAATATAGTTTTATAAATCCATAACAGTAAGCAGAACTATACTGGGGAAGGAGTCTCTGAATGGTTGAGAGAGCTCAACAAATTTCTAAAAGTATCCACCAGCATCCAGCCAGAGAAATAGTAGGACATATATATTAATAGGAGCTTTAGTACAAGGAATTGGCTTACATGACTGTCCTGGCTCCTTGAAAGTGAAAATGTTAGTCCCTCAATCTTATTCAACTTTCTCTGACCCCATGGACAGCAGCCCACCAGGCTCATCTGTCCACAGAATTCTCCAGGTGAGAATACTGGAGTGGGTTGCCATTCCCTTCTCCAGGGGATCTTCCCAGACCCAGAGATCCTGGCTCCTTAGGCAACTCCAGAATCCACAGGTCAGGCTGTCAGGAGAGCTGATGGCAGGGGCTGAAGCAGCTATTAACAAATAGAATGCCTTCTTTCTCAAAGAAGCTCCAGCTTTACCCTAAGGACTTTTGACTAAATGAATCAGGACCACCCAGATTATCTAGGATAATCTCCCATATTTAAAGTCAACTGATTGGGAACTTTAAATCTCATCTACAAATAGCTGTAGAGCAGCTGCTGGATTAGTGTTTGATAACTGGGAACTGTAGCCTCAGTTCAGTTCAGTTCAGTCGCTCAGTTGTGTACGACTCTCTGCGACCCCATGAACCGCAACACACCAGGCCTCCCTGGCCATCACCATCTCCCAGAGTTCACTCAGACTCACGTCCATCGAGTCGGTGATGCCATCCAGCCATCTCATCCTCTGTCTTCCCTTTCTCCTCCTGCCCCCAATTCCTCCCAGCATCAGAGTCTTTTCCAACATGTCATCTCTTTGCATGAGGTGACCAAAGTACTGGAGTTTCAGCTTTAGCATCATTCCTTCCAAAGAAATCCCAGGGCTGATCTCCTTCAGAATGGACTGGTTGGATCTCCTTGCAGTCCAAGGGACTCTCAAGAGTCTTCTCCAACACCACAGTTCAAAAGCATCCATTCTTCGGCGCTCAGCCTTCTTCACAGTCCAACTCTCACATCCATACATGACCACTGGAAAAACCATAGCCTTGACTAGACAGACCTTTGTTGGTAAAGTAATGTCTCTGCTTTTGAATATGCTATCTAGGTTGGTCATAACTTTTCTTCCAAGGAGTAAGCATTTTTTAATTTCATGGCTGCAGTCACCATCTGCAGTGATTTTGGAGCCCAAAAAGATCAAGTCTGACACTGTTTCCACTGTTTCCCCATCTATTTCCCATGAAGTAATGGGACCAGATGCCATGATCTTCGTTTTCTGAATGTTGAGCTTTAAGCCAACTTTTTCACTCTCCTCTTTTACTTTCATCAAGAGGCTCTTTAGTTCCTCTTCACTTTCTGCCATAAGGGTGGTGTCATCTGCATATCTGAGGTTGTTGATATTTCTCCCAGCAATCTTGATTCCAGCTTGTGCGTCTTCCAGCCCAGCGTTTCTCATGATGTACTCTGCATATAAATTAAATATGCAGGGTGACAATATACAGCCTTGACGAACTCCTTTTCCTATTTGGAACCAGTCTGTTGTTCCCTGTCCAGTTCTAACTGTTGCTTCCTGACCTGCATACAGATTTCTCAAGAGGCAGGTCAGGTGGTCTGGTATTCCCATCTCTTTCAGAATTTTCCACAGTTTATTGTGATCCACACAGTCTAAGGCTTTGGCATAGTCAATAAAGCAGAAATAGATGTTTTTCTGGAACTCTCTTGCTTTTTCCATGATCCAGCGGATGTTGGCCATTTGATCTCTGGTTCCTCGGCCTTTTCTAAAACCAGCTTGAACATCTCAAAGTTCACGGTTCACATATTGCTGAAGCCTGGCTTGGAGAATTTTGAGCATTACTTTACTAGCGTATGAGATGAGTGCAATTGTGCGGTAGTTTGATCATTCTTTGGCATTGCCTTTCTTTGGGATTGGAATGAAAACTGAATTTTCCAGTCCTGTGGCCACTGCTGAGTTTTCCAAATTTGCTGGCATATTGAGTGCAGCACTTTCACAGCATCATCTTTCAGGATTTGAAATAGCTCAACTGGAATTCCATCACCTCCACTAGCTTTGTTTGTAGTGATGCTCTCTAAGGCCCACTTGACTTCACATTCCAGGATGTCTGGCTCTAGGTGAGTGATCACACCATCGTGATTATCTGGGTTGTGAAGATCTTTTTTGTACAGTTCTTCTGTGTATTCTTGCCACCTCTTCTTAATATCTTCTGCTTCTGTTAGGTCCATACCATTTCTGTCCTTTATCAAGCCCATCTTTGCATGAAATGTTCCCTTGGATCTCTAATTTTCTTGAAGAGATCTCTAGTCTTTCCCATTCTGTTGTTTTCCTCTAGTTCTTTGCATTGATCACTGAGAAAGGCTTTGAACTGTAGCCTAGTATAGTCAAACTGACCCATGAAACTGACTATCACACCAGAAGATAGACACAGCAATGCAGAAAGTGTTTGGATCGATCAGAGAGGAGGAAGTCCCAGCATACATAATACTTTAACGGGACCACAGCAGAGCAGGGAGCCTGGCAGAGCCCCAGGGACAATTTTTAGGGAGGACTGGGAAGTGAAGCAGAAAAGTAGGTATTTGCTGAAGGTCAGTTGATTTTTCCACATCTTTCTTACTTGTGCTCTTGTACAGTATCATGCAACTAACCTTTAAACCTGAGTGAAAAATTTGAGAGCTTTTCTCCAAGGAAGCAGAACTAACATCTGGGAAGAATTAGGGTGACCAACATGGGTATTGACAGATGAAAGTAAGGCCTGCATCATTTGGCGTCGAGAAGAGGCCAAGAATGCAACATTTAAAGAAAAAAAGAAAGAAAAAGCCCAATGACAAGACTGCCAGAAAATAACAGAATGTTCAAGAAACAGAAAATAACACACAATAACTGCAACTATTATATTCAGGGCTATTTGAGAAGATGATACATTCATAAAACAAGAACAAGATGACATGAACAAGATAATGAGACCAAAAAAAGTCCCTCAGAAATGAATATGTGTGTATGTGTGTATGTGTGCAGAAAAGAGAAAAGTATATTGCAACAATAGTAAAAATAATAATAATAGGAAAACATGAGCAAAAATATTAGAGACATTAAAATCAACCCATGCATTCCAACATATGACAATTAAAAGTTTCACCAAAAGAGTGGAGACAATACAGCCAGAAAAACTAGAAAAGAACCAACGCAAGAACATTTTTGGAGCAAATAGAAGACAAGATTCTTCCATTTAACAGTTTCCAGTGAGTGAGAAGGCAATGGCACTCCACTCCAGGAGTCTTGCCTGGAAAATCCCATGGACGGAGGAGCCTGGTGGGCTACAGTCCATGGTGTCGCTAAGAGTTGGACACGACTGAGCGACTTCACTTTCACTTTTCACTTTCATGCATTGGAGAAGGAAATGGCAACCCACTCCAGTGTTCTTGCCTGAAGAATCCCAGGGACGGGGGAGCCTGGTGGGCTGCCGTCTATGGGGTCGCACAGAATCGGACACCACTGAAGCGACTTAGCAGTAGCAGCAGCAGTGAGTGTTGACTAGGACAAGTGAGTTAAAACCAGAATTAGAAATATCCATGTGAAATTGAGAAAATACCCTTAAAGTTTCCAGAAGAGAAAATTTAGACAAAATAAAGCTGACCCCTGAAGGAGGTATCATCAGCAGCAGTGCATGCTTGAAGACATTGATATGGTGCATTTACAGTAAAAGTGTAAGGGGAAATAGTTTTGATCCCAGAATTCTAACAGCCAGCGGTTATTTTTGAATGGTGGAGTGATGGGTTATTTCATTTTCTCTGGGGGGGGGGGGGGCGGATATTTTTCTATTCTACTCTAATTTTCTCCAGAGACTGATGCATTTTTATACTTTCAAAAATGTGAATTATTTTTAAATAAAGCAAACACAAAATACCAAATACAGCCTAATCAGTGATTAATCCTGCAGGTTTATTACATAATTCCTTTCAGGTACTTCATTTCTACTGAGCAGTGGACCAAGATTATATTAGCTTTTTTTGGTGACAATAGTTTTTGCTGCATCCTGTTAAACTTATTGACTTTTTCAGACCTTAAACTATTTTTCATTTCCATGTCCTTAAAAAGTATCTGCCCTGCTCAGGACCTCAGCAGACCTTCTTTTTTTCGTGTTTGTAGTTGTGTCCAAAGCTTTGCATTATCCTTTTTTCAATTCTTTGTGCTCGAGCAAGCCCATCATGTACATTGTCAGCATTTTTGTGAATACTGGTTTTTATCTTAACATATTAAACCTAAACTAATAAATCTGTTATTTCTAAAGCCAAGGAAACAACTCGAATCTTTTGCTTGTCATCCTATTATATCTGGGCCTGTGGAGGAGAGGAGGAAATATTATCCCCTGTAAGGAAGAAGAGGCCTTAATTTCCCCCTGGCTTCAAAGGGACTGCTTGTCACACTGGAAAAGGTCATTTGCAAAATCGTTTCTTTTTGGCCTAAAATAGATGACACACTTCCCCTAGAGCGAATGATTCACTCTTATTTCATTGGGTTTAATCGTTAGGCTAGATAATGACTTAATGAGTGTAAACTGGTTCCTTCTTTATGGCAAGGGCATTGGGACATCCGAGTTCCATTTAGTTCATCCAGAGAAGTAATCCCTCGGGTGGAAATTCACCTCCTGGAATGACATGGTCATGATTTACGGGGGAATGGTTTACTCACAGTGTTGTTTTGATCATCATAATAAGCAGAACAATTTTATTTAGCTGATTTGGAGAGAAGAAACCTGTTGGATAATAATAAGCTATTTTAAATAGCTGGGTTGATCGATCAATCAAAATTACCATTGAACAAAAGAAGTACTATACTTCTTTTGTCAATTAAATGCTGGAGCCTCAGTTACCAAAGTCACAGTGTTTCCATTATGACAGCTGGCATGGCATGTTATTAAAGCCAGCGTTTCACTTTGTTTTCATTTCATCTACAATACTTGTGCAATTTGAGACAGGTGAAATATTAATTACTAGTCTGAAGATATAGAGAATGATTAATCAAGTAGTGTGGTAGCTCATTGAGATTCCACATTATGTATAGACAAATCCAAATTATGGAGTTTAAGAATAAAACTAGATGAGGCTGGATTTTAAATAACTTTTGGAAATAGTTAAATAAACATATTTAACTTGCCTTAGATTTCTTTTTTCTGGGCACAAAAATAAAATCCAACAGTACAGAACTCACAGAGCTGGGAAGAAAAGTCAGTCAAAATTTAATATTCAGAGCATGTTCCTATATTCCGGGTACTTGGTGGACTTAAAAAGGAGTCTCCATGATCCAGTTGTTTATAATTTAATGAGAAAGACAAGAAAAATGTAAGAATTACCTGTAAGCAAAGGGAGGTGAAGAAGCAATACGTAGCATAGACAATGGATAGAAGAAGAGCTGGATCAGGTGATGATTAGAATTCACAGAGGACAGAAAGAGGGAGATGAGAGGAACAGGAACAGGCATGGCTGCACAGAATCTATGAAATTCAGTATCCCAGTGAAGTTAATTAGAGGCAGTACTGGTTGTTCGCTCCACGTGATTTGTGAGGAAGAATCAAGAGTTGCAGATGAGACCATTAAAGAACGTGTAGTCCTTTCCTTTTAGGTTAAACGCTGTCTGCAGTCATTCCAGTGTGTGCTCAGTTGCATTGGACTCTTTGTGACCCCATGGACTGTAGCCTGCCAAGCTCCTCTGTCCTTGGGATTTTTCAGCTAAGAATACCAGAGTGGGTTGCCATTTCATACTCCAGGGAATCTCCCCAACCAAGGGATCAGATCAAGTTTCCTATGTTTCCTGCGTTGCAGGTGGATTCTTTACCTGCTGAACCATCTCCTGCTGAACCATCAGGGAAGTCCAGTGAGATGACGCACAAGGCATCTGATAGGGATTTTTCTTCCTTTAGTCATAGTTTTTGGGCTTAAAGAATCTGCCTGTAATGCAGGAGACCCCAGTTCGATTCCTGGGTTGGGAAGATCCACTAGAGAAGGGATAGGATACTCACTCCAGTATTCTGGCATGGAGAATTCCACTGACTGCATAGTCCATGGGGTTGCAAAGAGTCAGACACACCTGAGTGACTTTCACTTAGGGTCTTTTAGACAGAACTTTCTATAACTCTGATCTATCTTGAGACCTCTTACTTTGGCAGCTAAAATGATTGAGCTAGAGAATCTTCAAGGTCCAGTCTCTTCCACGTTTAAAACATTCATGTGTATTAGGCATATTTGCTCTCTGAATTGCTTCCATTAACGTGAAATTCAAATACTGAGCATAGGCTCTGTTACCAGGAAGTTTCTGCTTCCAAATAGCAAACCATGTGTATCTTATGAGATAGCTTCCACTAAAGACTAACTTTCCTACATGATCTGTTGATACTGGCATTGCCTATCATCAAGGCTTTCCCTGGGCTTAAGAACTGTATTTAACAAATGGCACTCAGAATTTTAGCTTTAACCCGCCAAGCAGCTCTCCTCATCTGCATTTGTTAAGGTTGTGAGAAGAGTAACCAACCTGTAATTTTCTGGTGCATCCTAATTAAAAATGGAGAATGAAAATAATGTTATGCTCTCATCAGAGGCACTTACCCTGATTGAGCGCTTGCTTTTTGTTCAGCATAAAATTGCTGCAAATATTTTTGTATGACTAAAGTGGGGATAACAAAGAAAACGTTGCAAATTCATAGGCATCAATGTTACCACTACTTACTGATAATCACTCTCTTATGTTCTGTTTGCTGGATTTGTTTGGATTTCTTCCTTCACTACTGGGGCACTTCACAAAGGATGCGAAATGTCTCTTGTTATTAAAGCAAACAAAAAAACTTGACTTGAACATGTTGGCCCCAGTCCTTGTCCTCACAGTAGTTCTCAGAAGGCACTTCCAATTAGCCCTGAATATCTCAGGCAACTCCACGGTCTGTCCTAAAGCACATCAAGGTTTTCTTGTTGTTGTTGTTTAGTTGTTGTTTAGTCACTAAGTTGTGCTGTACTCTTTTGCAACCCCAAAGACTGTCATGGGATTTCTCAGGCAAGAACGCTGGAGTGGGTTGCCATTTCCTTCTCCAGGGAATCTTCCCCACACAGGGATCCAGCCCATGTCTCCTGCATTGCAGGTGGCTTCTTTACCACTGACCTGCAAAATAGAGGTTAGTGGGTTATAATATCAGCTGGAAAAATAGAAGGCAAGAGGAGAAGGGGGCCGCAGAGGATGTGATGGTTAGAGAGCATCACGGACTCAATGGACATGAGTTTGAGCAAACTCTGGGAGACAGTGAAGGACAGAGGAGCCTGGCGTGCTATGGCAGGCCAAGAGTCGATCACAACTTAGTGACTGAACAACAACAACAAATACCAGCACACAGCAAGCTCAGTCTCTGGTCAACACCACACAAATCAGATGGGATTCCACACCAGGTATTTTCAAGACTAAACCCTAACCTGAAAGCTTTTTTGGTTCTCCATGCATATATCATGGAGTTTATAGGACTCATTCCCAAGCTCGCCTGTCCTAACCATCTTGCTGAAGACAGACATCAGTAGTTAGACAGGGCAAATTGATGTGGAAGTCTCAAGTGGAAAGATAATTATAGATTAATGCTATTATTTGATCCAGAGCAAAGACCAGAAGTTAAAATGATTGAATTTATTTAGAAAGAGTAAGTCTTAATTGAGGCTTCCCTGGTAGCTCTGTCGGTAAAGAATCTGCCTACAATGCGGGAGACCTGGGTTCGATTCCTGGGTCAGAAGACCCCCTGGAGAAGGAAAGGCAAGTATTCTTGTCTGGAAAATCCTATGGACAGAGGAGCCTGGCAGGCTATAGTCCAAGAGGTTACAAAGAGTCAGACACCACTGAGCAAGTAACACACACACACACGAGTCTAAATTCCTATGTTGGAATTAAGATGTTCATGAGTTGAGAGCTCCAGGGACTGGTCTTACAGGCAGGCTGAGTAGGAAACCAGGTCCAGACCATCTGAAGAGTCAACCTCATGGGCCTTAGCAGAAAAGCAGCCAGGTATGTGGGAGCAGGATGAAAACTCAGAGAACTGGGACACCAGGTGTCAGGGAGCTTTGGTCGCAGGACTGGAGGAATGAAAAATCCCCCCAAGTTCCTAAATATCCGAACCTGCAACTCAGCTTGAGAGGGCACCCTGAGGTCTCTATAAGGGATGAGAGGGGAGTGCTAGGTGTCCAAATTGCCTGGAATCACATACAGGTCCCATTGGACAATTTTTTTTTCCAGAAACTATTAAAGCAAATTAATTTGTTAAAAAGACTCTAATGGGGCATTGAAAAATAGACGTTATTTTTAAAAGCAACTTTCTGTTTACCAAAAATTGAGTGGAAAGTACAAAGATTGCCCATATACTCTTTGGCCCCACGTGGCTCCCTCCACTATCAACATCCCCCACCGGGCTGATCCATTTATTACAACTGATGAATTTACACTGGTACATCATTATCCCCTCAAGTCCATAGTTTATGTTAGGCTTCCCTCTTGGTGTGGTACCTTCCATGAATTTGGACAAATGTATCATGTCATGTATCCATGTATGCATGTATTACAGTATTGTACAGAATAGTCTTATTGCTTTGCCTGTTTATCCCTCCTTCCCTTGCTAACTTCTTAGGATTTTTTTAAATTGCATACAAACCAATGTAAGTATAACCTTTAGAAAGACAGAAGTTGCCAAAATAATGACTTGGGTTAACTCATCTGTTGGTGTGATTTTGTACTCAGGTTCTTCCAGGTGATATCATTCATGGAATACTATGCAGCTTAGCAAATTTTCCTTGTCTAGAATCAGGAGTTCCATCAGGGTGCTGCCAAAAGATGCTAGAGCCCACTCAGTCCTCCCAGGCTATCCCAGCTCCTTCCTCGCACCCACACCCAGATGTTGATGGCCCTTCTACAGCCCACATCTGATACTTGAAAGTGGGTGGCTTCCAGCTCCACCCTTGTGGTCCTTTCCATGACTCACATCCTCAGGAACTCACTCTGTGCATTATCTCCCCAAAGCAAGCCTTTGCCTGTAACACACGAGGAATCTGATAAGGGGGGGGGGGGGGGGGGAGCAGCCTGCATAGGCTACAACAATCACTCCAGCCCCTCTGTCTCCTTATGCTGGTGCTCTGCACACCTACCCAGCTGGCCACGATTCATCAAATCTCCAGCTGGAATTTTTTTTTCTGAATAACCCTTTGGTTCCTTTTCTTGTGGCACTTCCCACGAAATATAATGAGTCATGTGTGAGTGCTAAGTCACTTCAAACATGTTCCACTGTTTGCAACCCTATGGATTGTTGCCCACCAGGCTCCTCTGTCCATGGGATTCTCCAGACAAGAATACTGGAGTGGGTAGCTATTCCCTTCTCCAGAGGATCTTCCTGACCCAGGGATGGAACCCAGGTCTTTAGCATTGCACGTAGATTCTTTACCACCTGAACCCCCGGGAAACCCTGGTATCTGGTTAGTTCTGTACTTTTATTACAAGAGTTTGCCAGATCCAGACTCATCCAGAAATCTCTCTCTTTTTTTTTTTCAGAATAATCCTTTGGTTCCTTTTCTCATGTCACTTCCCACGAAATATAGTGAGTCGTCTTTTTTACTCTTTATAAATAAGGAAATTTACTTCCTTTTAGTACATCTGTCCCCAAAGAGCAGAAAGGAAATGATCATGTTTCTCTTTTTCCAGAATCATCCCCCACAGAAAGTGAGCAGGTGGCCCCTGGAAGCTCTGTTGTGGCTGTGTTTACACCCAGAGCTGGACTGAGGGGGTGGAGAGTGCTGTTAGTAACCTGGGTCTTAAATCAAAAAGGCATGAGAAAAAAAAAATCTCTGAGAGCTAAAATATGAGTGCAAACACAACAGCAAGGAAAATCTTATATTTACCAGGCAAAGTACTCTGTAGGTTAAAGAGCATAGATGTTGGTTAGATGGGGTGATATTGAGGCAGGTTTTGGCAACAACTAGTGATCAAGTAAATTTCTTCTCAGGACAGTGGGTCTATTTGGTTGAAGGGCTTTTATTTTCCAAGGGTGGGAGCATGGGGAGTGCTATGTGTTTGGCACCAGAGTTGAAGCCTCAGAAGGACAGAGATGTTTAGACTCACAACTGTTTGTAAAAATCTGTTGTCTTCCACCATTCTGTATGCAACATTCTGCCTCTCCCACAAACACATATTTCCAAAAATTTATTTATTTGAAATGAAACTAAGATGAATATGTTTAATGATAAAAGATACAATTCAAAAAGATGATAGACATTGTAAACCATTAGACACCTAACAACAAAGAAACAAGATACATAAAGCAAGAAGAAATATAAGGAAAGAAAAATATATATAATCATAGTGAGACATATTAACATTTCTCTGAGAATATTTTATCAAGTGCAGAAAAAAATAAGAATAGGAGCATCTTGAATGATGTCATTAATAAGTTAAATATAATAGATATATAGTTAATTTATATTGATCTTATAGCTTACACAAATATATTAAAAATTTTGTATCTCATACATTGTTATTAGACGTTCATAGAACATTCAGAAAAACTGGCAAAAAATTACTAAATTTCAAAAAGTAGAATTCTTTTTCATGTGTCATTTCAATTCAGTTGCTCACTCATGCCCAACTCTTTGTGACCCCATGGACTGCAGCACGCCAGGCTTCCCTGTCCATCACCAACTTTCAGAACTTGCTCAGACTTATGTCCATCGCATTAGTGATGCCATCCAACCATCTCATCCTCTGTCGTCCCCTACTCCTCCTGCCGTCAATCTTTCCCAGCATCAGGGTCTTTTCCAATGAGTCAGTTCTTCCCATCAGGTGGTCAAAATATTGGAGTTTCAGCTTCAGCATCAGTCCTTCCAATGAATATTCAGGACTGATTTCCTTTAGGATGGACTGGTTGGATCTCCTTGCAGTCCAAGGGATTCTCAAGAGCCTTCTTCAACACCACAGTTTAAAAGCATCAATTCTTTGGCACTCAGCTTTCTTTATGGTCCAACTCTCACATCCATACACAACTCCTGGAAAAACCATAGCTTTGACTAGACAGACCTTGGTCACCTAAGTAATGTCTCTGCTTTTTAATAATTGATTTAATTATTTTAATTAATTTTTAAATTTTTTTCATGTGTACAAACACCTATATTTAAAAAGTTTTTCAACACTATTAGTTTAGAGGAAATACTAGTTTATAGGACTGACAGCTTGTTAACCTACTCACAACTGCCCCATGGCTGAGTACTTCTGGCAGCATCAACAGATAATCTTCCTTCTCTCTCCCACCCTTGCCACTTATAGGCTGTGGAGAGATGCTGAAAGTTTCCCTCAACAGCAGTTCTCAAACTTGACTTTGCATTAGAATCACCAGGGTAGCTTTAAAAAAAAAAAGATTCCTGAGTTCCACTTCAGTTCTACTGTATCAGGATCTCTAGAGGTGTGACCCAGGAATCTACAATTGTCAAACCTTTCCATGACACCATGATGCATCCAGCCAGGCTGAACCAAAGAGCTGACACTGGAGAGCTACTGTAGCGGGCTGTATGTAGTTCATGCCAGTGGTTCATACTGGCCATGTTTCCTCTGGCTTCTACATACGTACACCGGGAGCCAGACCCCCTGGATACTTCTTTGCACTCTGTGTGCTCAGGCTCATAAAAGGTCTCTGAAAGTCCCAGGGCTGGTGTCCACATAGGAAGGATGTAGGGACGATCCAGGATTTATTTCACTCTCCTCTCCTTTTCCCAACAGAGAGACAAGCTAAGCAGGCAGCGAAACACAAAGGAAAGTCCTCTGAATGAAAGGTCCTCTGAATGCAAAGCAGTTAATAGTGAACCATCTCAGACCCTCTATTGACCATTAATGATCTAAATGAAGCAGTGGAGTTAGTAAGGTTTGCTGATGGCATAATCAGTGTCAGTCAATAAGAGTAGCAAAGGAATAAGGGCATTGCACATGGGTTTGAAAGTTAGGAAATCTAATGAAATAACTCCTGGGGATATTGGATTTGTGAACCTTTCAGGCAGCCTGCAGAAAAACACTAAGTGCTGGTGTCATGAGTTCAAGAAAACAGCGATCAGAAATCACTCCAGGACTCTTGTTTACCTGTCCCCTACTTCACAGTATGTTTGTGGAAAATAAAAAGTGTTGTACTTAGAAGTCACTTTACATTTTTTTTCCCCATAATTATCTGAGACCAGCTAGTGACTGCATTAAGTTTCTGAAAATTATGAGACCGCGTGAAAGTCAGACCTCATATTTGCAGAGTGTAACAGGCAATTTTCAGTAATAGTATTCTGACTTCCCAAGGCACGGTCAGTCTAATCTGAGCATGCACCAGTCCCTTTCTCTGGCCTCTGTTAGGCTGTTTCACTGAGAAAGGTCAGAAAAGTACTGATGCAGTAATATTCAATTTGCTAATATTTGCTAAAATTCAATTAGCTAATATTGCTAATACCCTTCACTTATTTTCTTATCACCAATAATAATGTCCTCTCTCTTTTCCTTCTTCATATGGCCCCTGCCCTCTCTACAAATAGTTCAGGTTTTTTAACTGAGTAGCCTTCATACACAACCCAGACACTGATTGTCTCTAGGGAAAAAATGGCCCAGTGGTGCGGGACCCAAGGGTCCTGACTATACCTCATTGCTGCTGCTGCTGCTAAGTCACTTCAGTCGTGTCCGACTCTGTGAGACCCCATAGACGGCAGCCCACCAGGCACCCCCATCCCTGGGATTCTTCAGGCAAGAACACTGGAGTGGGTTTCCATTTCCTTCTCCAATGCATGGAAGTGAAAAGTGAAAGTGAAGTCGCTCAGTCATATCTGACTCTTAGCAACCCCATGGACTGCAGCCTACCAGGCTCCTCCATCCATGGGGTTTTCCAGGCAAAAGTACTGGAGTGGGGCGCCATTGCCTTCTCCGATACCACATTGACTGAGCTGGAATTAGGTGAGTATTCCTTCCACTCATCTGTAGAGCAGTTTAGCATTGCAACGAAGATGCAAAATGATAAGCCTGTCAATGAGGAACAAGGAAATGGAAAGGCAATGTTACCAAGTAAATCCTCTTCGGTTGTTGATAGAATGAAAGATAGGATAAGAGAAAAAATAATGTTTGACTACCCATTCCCCACCCTATTCCTAAATACCATCTTTTTTCTATCCCCACCCCTACCTTCCTCATGTCTCCCTCTAACTTTCTCCTTTTTTCCATCTCATACATAGAAGCATATGTGCATATGACTACTGTTGCTTTCAGTGAAGGCATTGTATCTTTTATTTTATTTTTAATGGGATATAATTGCTTTACAATGCTGTGTTAGTTTTGGCTGTATAATGTATCTTATTCAGCTTTGTATCCCTGGAGCCTTTTCCAGTGTAAGTGCTACAGGCTAAATGTTTGTGATACCCCGAGTTTGTTTGTTGAGGCCTTAGCCCCCAGTGTGTTGGTATTTGGAGAGAGGACCTCTGGGAGTTAATTTAGGTCATGAGGGTGAAAACCTCAAGAATGGGATTTGGGCCCTTGAAAGAAGAGAAAAGAGAGAGATGGATTTCATGTAAGGATACAGCAAGAAGGCGTCAATTTGTCCACTATGAAGAGGGTCCTTGCAAAGATCCTGCTGGCACCCTGATCTCACATTTTCAGGCTCCAGAATGTTAAGAAGTAAATGTTTGTTGTTTAGGCCACCTGGCCTATGGTACTTAGTGGTAGCAGCCTGAGCTAAGAGAGCAAGCAATCAATAAGTGTCAGATTGATGGCTCAAGGTGAAGCACTTAGAGACACTGTTTAATTTTAATATCTATGTGAAGTGGCAAATTGAAATAGCTGCATCTTCCTTATTATGATTACTATTTTGTAATGTGAAGAAGATGTAAAGAAAATAACTTAGAATTCAAGCAAAGGGCTCCAAGTAGCAGAGCTATATTTGAACCTGCATCTACAGTCCATGTCCTTAAATGCCACTCTGAGCCCTTTCTCAGTCAGTGGGACATGTAAGGGAGGCATGGTAGCTAAACCAATTCTGTTCATAGTAAGTAATTGCTTTGTGCTATTAATGTCTATTGCAATGACTATTATTCTAATGTTCCCACTATATATAATTAGCCTACTAAATGTACAGTTTAACATTTTGAAAAAGCCTAAAAAGACAGCCAAAAGAAATAGGATGAAGTATTAGGCAGTGTCATTCAACAATAAATTTAGAAATTAAACCATAGTGCGGTGCCCAAGCTGAGCCGGCTACTTTCATTTGGGGGCCTGACTCAGCAGAGGTCTGTCTGCAGGCAGCTGGCCCTGGGGTACCCAGAACCCCACACCCACCAGCAAGACTAAGGCAGCACAGCCCACCCAGAGTTGGCTGCTTCAGGTCCCAGAGGTGAAAGCGATAATACTGAGCCATGTGAAGTGTTGGCTCTTTCTAGGAGAGTGCAAAGAACAATGGAGACTCTCTCTGTGAACAAATGCAGAGATTAGGCGGATAACTCATTCTTTCATTTGTTATGTAACACGTGTTTATTAAATACCTACTAAGCCAGGCACAGCCCCAGCCCCCAGGTTCCTTTTGCCAGGCTGACCCCACTGCAGTGGGACCCCCCCTCCCCCATTATCCCTCCATCTCCTGGCAGGTGCTGCCTCCTAGGCAACCTCCCCCTCCAAATCCAAACCAAGAGACCCCTGATGAGGCACCAGAAGTTCTCTGTGTGCAGAGAAACGCTTCCTCCATCTGGGAGAAGACCTACTGGAGAATTCCAGATGGAAGCTGAGCCTACCTGTGCCCTGGGAAACCAGGCCTAGTGAACCATCCCAACCCTTGAAGATGAAACAAGGGCTATCTCAGAGTGCACGTAGCCTGCTGGATCTGGGTGGACCATGCGGGTCTCAGAACAGCACGTTTCTCTCAGACTTCTCAGCAGTTTAATACTTTGACTAGTCTTTTGCTGGTCTCTTCAACACAACTATGACTTTTGTCCTGAGTCTGCCCTATATCTTAACCTGCTTTACCTGTAACCTTCCCAGTCCAAAGGGAGGCGAGCAGACTGTGGAAACTAAGCTTTTACATACTCAGCTTGGGCATCTTTCTTCGACATTTAGCTGTACCAGCCAGTAACCTTAGGCTAACCTGTTTTCCCCTTGCTTGGCCTCAACCTATATGCCCTCCTAACCCAGCCTGAATGAACTACTCTCAAGTTTTCAGAGCCTGACCAGCCAAAACATCCATCAGTCATATAATGACATGGTGAAAACAAAGTAGCTGGGCACTCGAATGACATATAATGCAGAAATCCCTGAACATATGCACAATTTATTAATAAAGTAATAAGTAGTAATAGAATAATAATAAATAAACACTTTAACATTGAGATGAATCATTTTTATATGGTAAAGATACGTTTATTAAGTAATTCTCTCTATGAAAATGGAATCTGAGCAGTTATGACAAGATGGTCCTCATCTTTGCCTGTCTTCATTCTCTCTGGCTGTTGTTACTTCATGTCCTTCTATGAACCTTTTAGTTTCTATTTTGCATACATATATTTTTTTCTCCGAACTTCTAAGGATGTCTCCTTATTAAGCTACCATCTAAAGCATCAATTAAGCACCTGCACATCCATAGGCCTTTTTTCAGGGACTGCCTTCCCACATATTTTCTATTTATGTGTCATTGCGTGTCTCCTTCCAGACTTCCCATGTGTTTCCCTGTATATTTTGTGCCACACTCTCTCTGTGGGTTTTCTTTATGACTTCATACTTTTTTATATCCCTACCTTGTGATTTTATAATCCAGATTGTGCTCAATCTGAATTTTTTATAGTCTCAGGGATATCCCATATAAAGCATGGTTTCTAATAGTTGCAATAGATTGAGTAGATCGATGAGTATTCTATCTGTGAAGTTAAGATTTCTTATTCTGATTCTCTGTCCTAGTAGAATAGAAAATATATGACTTGTTAGAACTCCAGTTTTATGGAATAACAGATGCATCACTTACTCTTCTACGGCACATTTGTCCAAAGATGCCAGCCAGGAATGGTCTGATTTCATTTCTTTTCTATTGTGTGAACCAGTCCCGATTTTTCTCTTGTGAACTCTTGGCCGAGGGATTGTGTCAAGGCTGCCTAGATTTGTGAAAAAATGGCTAAATTGAACTGAATTGAACTAAGGTAAATGCTAGAGAGAATTAAACACAGTTTTAGGGCATGAACACTAAGAGATACAGATTATCTGTTTCTTGACACCAATATCTCTGTAGATACCTCCTGATGTGACATCCTTGTAAGAACTTAGAACACCAATAAAAGATGAAACAGGTGAATTAGGTATCACTCAATGATTTGGAGCTATGGAAATTTGAGTTTCATGGTGATAGACTCTGTTAGATTAGAATTCCATATGTTGAACTCAATGATATCTCAAACTCACCCAAGCAAAAGTCGACAGTTTCTATTAATCCAGGCTGAGGGCTGAGGTATTGTGTGTAGTCAGACAATGAAAGAAGGAACTAGCCACCAGGACTGCACCTAATCCTCTGGGGATGTCAAGTAGCCATTTTTCCAGAGTATGAAATGTTGGTTTACCATCCAAATAAGTCAAGGTGACATGTTGATAAGCATTTAATATGTTGATAAGCAATTGTTGGGTAGCTTCCAAATGTCCCCCACATTTTCTGACACTAGTCAATAAAGGCTTTCCAAGAATCTGGTTCTGGGACCTCCTCTCCCTCTCGACACTCCCAGTGCACTGAAAGAATTCAGTAGGTGTGATGCAAACAATACAATGGAAATGTAAGTGACTCTAAAGAGAGAAGAGAAAGGAAATAGAAACCAAGGCTGGTGCAAACTAAATCAAATGAGATTTTTAAAAAGAGTAAAGCTTCAAAGCTTATTTTTAGGAGAAATTGTCTTCAAAATGACTCCTACCGAGTAACATGAAATGAAAATCCAATTGAGGATATAAAAAGGATGAGCCAGCTTTTCTTGTTTGGTACCACAACTTCACTATTGTGAAATGTCGTCTCTTTCTGTGCTAAATTTTCTTGGCCTTTTTTGGGTGTGATGTTAATGGCATATTTTCAAAGTTCCACATCTGCCCCAAGCTACAAAGAAGCATTTATAACCATAAGCTCGTAGGCCTGCTTGTTATAGAAGTTTTAAATATGGACTCTAAATATTCTACATCTTTCAAAACCATTGATTGCCATTGATCAAATAGAATTAAACTGCTTTTGAGTCTCTTTGGATCCCCTGCATAAATACATATTGAGGGGCTGTTTTAAATGCCCATTAGATCTTAAGGTTTCTCTTTGGAGCCATTACCATTTATCATATGACTGTAAATATAGATTCAGGGATGTTTAAAATACACATTATTTACCTGGCAAGGCTTAATGGCTCCAAAAGATGCATTAGAGCCCATTTATAACTCCTCTCCAAGAATAGATCCTGAATACCTCCCATATATGAATTTTATTTTATATCAAGAGAGGAGATTACATGGCTGAGTAATTTATCCAGTGTTTTAAATAAAATAGATTTTCCAAAGCATGTGCTTTGGAACAATTTTGTGACTATTTGTAAAAGTAATTTGCTTTGATAGAAGCAGCCATCCATGGTTTTACTGAAAGTTCTTTAAAAGTAATAGAGGCTCAAAGAAAAGGAAAAATTCTCTACTTTTGTGGTAAAAAAAATTATTAGATTTTCTATTTTTATTAATACTTATTATTTTGAAGTTAATATACATATATGGTTAAAATAAATGTTTTGAAAAATCTGATAGTGAAACATACATGACTCCGGGAACAGAACATAACTCCTTAGAAAGTTCCTGTACATGTATGGAAATGTAGTATAACAAGGTAACATATACAAGTGGATAAAGAATGGGCAAGTCAGTAAGTGATACTAGGATAACTTGTTATCCACAAGGACAAAATTATACCCTTACCTTACATTAGGCTCAAAGCAGCTTCTATGTGGACTGAAGAATTAAATGTGAAAATGAAAAAGCTAAATAATTTAGAAGAAAATCTCAGAGAATATATTATGACCTCTTGGTAGAGAGAGATTTCTTAAGGTACAAATCCCCACAAACTTTAAAGCAAAAGATTGATAAATTAAGCTATATTAAAATGTGTAACATCTATATACAAATGTATCATATATCAAGTGGAAAGACAATCTAGAAAAAGATATCTGTAAGGTATAACAGAGGATTAGTATCCTGAATATATATCAGTTCCGTTCAGTTCAGTCATGTCCGACTCTTTGCGACCTCATGGACTCCAGCACGCCAGGCCTCCCTGTCCATCACCAACTCCCAGAGTTCACTCAGACTCATGTCCATCGAGTCAGTGATGCCATCCAACCATCTCATCCTCTGTTGTCCCCTTTTCCTCCTGCTTTCAATCTTTCCCAGCATCAGGGTCTTTTCAAATGAGTCAATTCTTCACATTAGGTGGCCAAAGCATTGGAGTTTCAGCTTTAGCATCAGTCCTTCCAATGAATATTCAGTACTGATACCCTTTAGGATGGACTGGTTGGATCTGCTTGCAGTCCAAGGGACTCTCAAGAGTCTCCTCCAACACCAGAGTTCAAAAGCATCAATTCTTCAGTGCTTAGCTTTCTCTATTGTCCAGCTCTCACATCCATACATGACTACTGGAAAATCCATAGTCTTGACTAGATGGAGCTTTGTTGACAAAGTAATATCTTTTAGCTTTTTAATAAGCTATCTAGATTGGTCATAACTTTTTTCCCAAGGAGCAAGCATCTAAGAATTTCATGGCTGCAGTCACCATCTGTAGTGATTTTGGAGCCCCCAAAAATTAAGTCTATGGCTGTTTCCACTGTTTCCCCATCTATTTGCCATGAAGTGATGGGACCAGATGCCATGATCTTAGTTTTCTGAATGTTGAGTTTTAAGTCAACTTTTTCACTCTCCTCTTTCACTTTCATCAAGAGGCTTTTTAGTTCCTCTTCACTTTCTGCCATAAGGGTGGTGTCATCTGCATATCTGAGGTTATTGATATTTCTCCCAGCAATCTTGATTCCAGCTTGTGCTTCATCCAGCCCAGCATTTCTCATGATGGACTCTGCATATAAGTTAAAAAAGCAGGGTGACAATATACAGCCTTGACATATTCCTGTCCCAATTTGGAACCAGTCTGTTTTTGTCCAGTTCTAACTGTTGTTTCTTGACCTACATACAGATTTCTCAGGAGTCAGGTGAGGTGGTCTGGCAATCCCATCTCGAAGAATTTTCCACAGTTTGTTGTGATCCCCAAAGTCAAAGGCTTTGGCATAGTTAATAAAGCAGAAGTAGACATTTTTCTGGAATTCTGTTGCTTTTGTGATGATCCAACAGATGTTGGCAATTTGATCTCTGGCTCCTCTGACTTTTCTAAATCCAGCTTGAACATTTGGAGGTTCACAATTCACATACTGTTGAAGCCTGGCTTGGAGAATTTTGAGCATTACTTTGCTATTGTGTGAGATGAGTACAATTGTGTGGTAGTTTGAGCATTCTTTGGCATTGCCTTTCTTTGGGATTGGAGTGAAAACTGACCTTTTCCAGTCCTGTGGCCACTGTTGAGTT
Organism: Bubalus bubalis; assembly: GCF_019923935.1. NCBI lineage: Eukaryota > Metazoa > Chordata > Mammalia > Artiodactyla > Bovidae > Bubalus > Bubalus bubalis. Next base: position 13,204,841 of record NC_059169.1, on the reverse strand, counting down.
TTCCAGATTTGCTGGCATATTGAGTGCAGCACCTTCACAGCATCATCTTTTAGGATTTGAAATAGCTCAACTGGAATTCCATCACCTCCACTAGCTTTGTTTGTAGTGATGCTTCATGAGGCCCACTTGACTTCGCATTCCAGGATGTCTGGCTCTAGGTGAGTGATCACACCATCATGATTATCTGGGTCATAAAGATCTTTGTACAGTTCTTCTGTGTATTTTTGCCACCTCTTCTTAGTATCTTCTTCTTCTGTTAGGTCCATACCGTTTCTGTTCTTTATTGAGCCCATCTTTGCGTGAAAAGTTCCCTTGGTATCTCGAATTTTCTTGAAGAGATCTCTAGTCTTTCCCATTCTATTGTTTCTCTCTATTTGCACTGATCACTGAGGAAGTCTTTCTTATCTCTCCTTGCTATTCTTTGGAACTCTGCATTCAAATGGGTATATCTTTCCTTTTCTCCTTTGCCTTTCACTTCTCTTCTTTTCACAGCTATTTGTAAGGCCTCCTCAGACAACCATTTTGCCTTTTTGCATTTCTTTTTCTTGGGGATGGTCTTGATCACTGCCTCCTGTACAGTGTCACAAACCTCTGTCCATAGTTCTTCTGGTACTCTGTCTATAAGATCTAATCCCTTGAATCTATTTGTCACTTCCACTGTATAATCATTAGGGATTTGATTTAGGTCATACCTGAATGGTCTAGTGGTTTTCCCTACTTTCTTCAATTTAAGTCTGAATTTGGCAATAAGGAGTTCATGATCTGAGCCACAGTCAGCTCCCGGTCTTGTTTTTGCTGACTGTATAGAGCTTCTCCATCTTTGGCTGCAAAGAATATAACCAATCTGATTTCAGTGTTGACCATCTGGTGATGTCCATATATAGAATCTTCTCTTGTGTTGTTGGAAGAGGGTGTTTGTTATGACTGGTGCGTTCTCTTGGCAAAACTCTGTTAGCCTTTGCCCTGCATCATTGTGTACTCCAAGACCAAATTTACCTGTTATTTGTATTTGTAACCAAATACCTGTTACTCCAGGTATTTCTTGACTTCCTACTTTTGCATTCCAGTCCCTTATAATGAAAAGGACATCTTTTGGGGGTGTTTGTCCTAGAAGGTCTTTTAGGTCTTCATAGAACCATTCAACTTCAGCTTCGTCAGTGTTACTGGTTGGGGCATAGACTTGGATTACTGTGATATTGAATGGTTTGCCTTGGAAATGAACAGAGATCATTTTGTCGTTTTTGAGATTGCATCCAAGTACTGCATTTCGGACTCTTTTGTTGACCATGATGCTACTCCATTTCTTCTAAGGAATTCCTGCCCACAGTAGTAGATATATTGGTCATCTGAGTTAAATTCACCCATTCCAGTACATTTTAGTTCACTGATTCCCAAAATGTCAATGTTCACTCTTGCCATCTCCTGTTTGACCACTTCCAATTTGCCTAGATTCATGGACCTGACATTCCAGGTACTATGCAATATTGTTATTTACAGCTTGGACTTTACTTCCATCACCAGTCACATCCACAACTGGGTGTTGTTTTTGCTTTTGCTCTATCTCTTCATTCTTTCTGGGGTTATTTCTCCACTGATCTCTAGTAGCATATTGGGCACCTACTGACCTGGTGAGATCACCTTTCAGTGTCCTTTCTTTTTGCCTTTTCATACTGTTCATGGGGTTATCAAGGCAAGAATACTGAAGTGGTTTGCCATTCCCTTCTCCAGTGGACCACATTTTGTCAGAACTTTCCATTATGACCTGTTCGTCTTGGGTGGCCCTAGATAGCATGGCTCATAGTTTCATTGAGCTAGACAAGACTGTGGTCCATGTGATTAGATTGGTTAGTTTTCAGTGATTGTGGTTTTCAACCTGTCTGCCCTCTGATGGAGAAGGGTAAGAGGCTTATGGAAGCTTCCTGATGGGAGAGACTGACTGAGGGGTAAACTGTGTCTTGTCCTGATGGGCTGGTCTATGCTCAGTAAATCTTTAATCCAATTTTCTGTTGATGGGCAGGGCTGTGTTTCATCACTATTATTTGACCTGAAGCCAAACTCTGGTGCAGGTAATGAAGATAATGGCAACCTCCTTCAAAAGACCCCATGCAGGCACTGCTGCACTCAGTGCCTCCAACCCTGCAGCAGGCCACTGCTGACCCACGCCTCCCCAGAGACTCCTGGACACTCACAGCAAGCCTGGGTCAGTCTCTTGTGGGTCACTGCTCCTTTCTCCTGGGTCCTGGTGCACACCAAGTTCTATTTGTGCCCTCCAAGAGTCTGTTTCCCCAGTCCTGTGTAAGTTCTGGTGGCTCTATGGTGGGTTAATGGCAACCTTCTCCAAGAGCACTTATGCCAGGGTTGGCTGAAAGTTCATTTGGGTCTTTTTGTAACATGTTATGGAAATACCCAAATGAACTTTTGGTCAACCAAATAGATCACTTCTACATATTACCAAGGAAAAAAAAAGTAATTGAAATGTTAAGGTAGAATACTCACAAAAGAGGAAACCCAATGTCTGACAGACATGCGAAAATATGCTGCCTCTCACTAATGACCAGGCAAAGGCAAAATGAAGCAAAGCAATGGCATTTCACTTTATCAAGCACACAAAATTAAAATGTTTGAAAATGCCATGAGTTGGAAAGATTATGGAGCAATAGGAACATTCATGCATTGCAGGTGGAAATTTTAATCAGCATCATTCGATGTATTAATTTGACAAGAGGTGATAATGTTGAGGAAGTGCATTCCCTCTACTCTCTAGGGACTCACTTTGAGTTACACAGCCCAGAACAGCCCTCACATGTGTGCATCAACACACAGGTGGATTTACAAGGATATTCATGATTGCTCCTAATGGTAAGGATTTGGAAACAGACCGACAAGCGGTCCATTGGTGAAAGGATTAATTTAAAAACTGTACAACAGTCATAAAATGCAAAGAGTCATTTGATAAATATACTAAATAGCAAAACCAAACATCTAGAATGGTGTAGATCATGGAAAACATGGGTACATCTTTAAGAAGTAATGTTGAAGAAAAAATGGTAAGCTGGAAATTTAAAGTTTACATGCATGCAAAAGAGCACTGAGTATGCTATGGATTTATTCATATGAAGGGAAAAACAAAACATTCAGGGGAATAAAATGCTAACCTCCAATTAGTTTTTAACTCTAGGGAGGGAGGGTAGATGATGGGTTAGGGATGTCCATCAGGTTCTTTGATTGTATTTTATTTCTTTTTTATTAAACACTTTCCAAACACTTTTTAAATAAGAAATCTGAAGCACATGTGGGAATATACTAACTTTGATAAAACTGGGTTTACCGTGATGTTTATTCTATTATTATCTATGTGTTCTTTGAATTATTGAGCTATTTATAATTAAAACACACACACAATTGTTCTCTTCCAGATTTCCTTCCATGCCTTGTGCCTCTTCCCAAAGGCAACCGTTATTAACTACCTTTAGCTATTTCTTTTAGCCATTACTGCTCTATCTCTTGTTAACATGACAATCCTATCAGTTGAAACATTACCTATTTCCCATCATGAAAGTTAATGATTGTACTAACTTATACCACTTCCTACCTTCCTTCCACAATTTTTAAATATATATCAAGCTGTATAGTTTCTTCATTAGTTCATACTGAGTTTTAAGAAATAACATTATATTTAAATCTTACATTTCTATTGCATCAATTACAGGTAGTGTTTCTTGCTCTGCTTTCTAAGATGGATTCTTCTTACTGTTTTCCTCCCCTTCCACCTTTTGAGTCTTTATCTTTTGTGCTTTAACATTATTCAGATTGATAACATCTGCATTCTTTTTCATAATCATAATTAAATCTCCATGTTTTGTCTCTGAGCTAATTCTAAAAGGTCAAAATCAATAATAAATATTTTTATTATTATGATTATTTTATGTGGTTTAAAATAGATCCAAACAGTGAATCATAGTTTTATTTCCCATCTCAGATTGCTTTTTGCTTTTTCTGGAAATTTTAATTGCCTTTATTTCTTGAATTAGCTACTGTTATTATGTCTGTAAATTATTCAAATGTTCCATAATATCAAGCATTCCACTTGAGGGGCTGATATGACTTGGAAAGATTTTTTAAGGAAAGGGGAATCTGGACAGATGACTAAAATAGCCTGCTGCTGCTGCTGCGAAGTTGCTTCAGTCATGTCCAACTCTGTGCAACCCCATAGACGGCAGTCCATCAGGCTCCTCTGTCCCTGGGATTCTCCAGGCAAGAATACTGGAGTGGGTTGCCATTTCCTTCTCCAATGCATGAAGGTGAAAGTGAAAGTGAAGTCGCTCAGGCTAAAATAGCCTACTAGATATCTAAAGCCTACTACTTGAAAGCATAACCCATAATTGTTAAATGACATGTTAAATGAATTCTTGAATCTTTGACTTTATATTAAACTGAGGTTAAAATCTTTCTGGAAGAAATAGCAACCAAGAACATAATGTAAATTCTGTATCTAGTAATAACCAGAGGCTGTACTTGACCTAGTGTGTGTGTGTGTGTGTGTGTGTGTGTGTGTGTTAGTCGCTCAGTCATGTCTGACTCTTTGTGACTCCAAAGACTGCAGCCCACCAGTCTCCTCTGTCCATGGGATTCACCAGGCAAGAATAACTGGAGTGGTTTGCCATTCCCTTCTCCAGGGGACCTTCCTGACCCAGGGATCAAGCCCTGGTCTCCTGCATTGCAGGCATGTTCTTTACAGTCTGAGCCACCAGGGAAGCACTGCACTTGATCTAGACTTATCACCAAATAATCCTTCTATGCCAGTTCACTGAGTAACTTTAACTCTCTATTGAAATATTTTAACTAATGCAGTATACTGGCAGTGATATCTGTCTGTCTATCTGTCTGCATTATTTTGATATTACTGCAAAACAAATTACCACAAATTTAGCTCATGGCTTTATTGGTCAGAATTATGGGGTGGACTTAGACGGGTTGTCAGCTAGGGTTTCACAAGACCTAAATCAGGATGTTAGCTGGGCTGGGTTGTTGTCCAGAGGCTCTGAGAAAGAATCTGCTTCCAAACCATTGAGATAGTCAACAGAATTTTTTTCTAGTGGTTTTAATAATGAAATCCCATTTCCTTGCTGGTTGTCAGCCAAGATTGCTCTCTGTGACTAGTGACTGCCTGCCTTTTTGCTTGCATGGCCCACTTCATCTTCCAACTTCGAATTGCTGACTTCTACCATCAGCTAAAGAAAGCTCTCTGCTTTGAAGAGCTTCAGTGATGAGATCAGACCCACCTGGGGCTTTAATTACATCTGTAAAAATTCCTTCAAAGCAGCACCTAGATTAGTGCTTGATTGAATAAACAAGGTTTGAAGAAACTTGGAGATGGGGGCACCTTGAGAATTCTGTCCACAGTTCTGTCACCTTCCTTCCTGTCTATCTGTCTACCATCTAGCTCTCATTTATCTGCCTACTTACCTACCTACCTAATCTATTCCTCATCTATCTGTCCAGCACTTATCTAGCCATCCATCTATCCAAATATATGCCTATATCTATGCCATTTATTTCTGTTCCTGGGGTTTTCAGACTTTTAAAAAACAGCAATCTAGAAAGATGGTACTGACGAACCTTTTTGCAGGGCAGCAGTGGAGATGCAGACATGGAGAACAGATCTGTGGACACAGCAGAGGGAAGGAGAGGGTGGGATGAAGGTAGAGAGTAACATGGAAACATACACACTACCATATGTAAAATAGATAAGCCAGTGGGATTTGCTGTGTGACTCAAGGAGCTCAAACCAGTGTTCTGTGACAACCTAGAGGGGTGGGAGGGAAGTTCTAGAGTGAGGGGACATATGTTTACCTGTGGCTGATTCATGTCGATGTATGGCAGAAACCAACATGATATTGTAAAGAGACTATCCTTCAATTAAATTAAATCAAGTAAATTTAAAAAGTATTTTAAAATGATGAAAACAGCATACAGTAAAAATCAAAGCAAAAGAAGAAAAACACGGGTAAAGATAGCATATGCTCTTGCCTTTTCCATTAATGCAGGTAAGTGGGCAACATAGAAGAGCAACCATTAGCTTGTAAGGTAGTAAACTAAATGCCAAACGGTGATGGAAGAACACCTGATGTCACTTTCCTCCTTCTGGGTGAGCCAGACGTTGAGGTCCAGCCACAAATCACAGAGTCTGAAGTGTGGAGCTCTGCTGGGAAATTGCACAGAAGCGCCACAGCCTGAGAAGCTCTGGGCCTTGTGTCTGGGATGGCAGTAAACTTCCAGGAGTAATTTGTAAACAGCGTACATCAGTTTTTTTTTTCCCAAACCCATAAATCTAAAAGAGAGGTAGTCAAGAAAGGGAAAGAAAGTATAGTTTTAGAGAGTAGGGACACTCATGTGGCAGATCATATGATTTTGCTGTCCACGTGCATGAAGCCAATCTCCACTATGGCACCCCAGGGGCTAGTGTTTAGGTAGGTAACCAGGAACCTATTGGCCTTTCTGTAACTGATAGATTATGTGCTGAGAGGGAGCAGGTTCTGGGAAGAATAACCAAGAAAGTGTGAAGTACCATATTTCTCAGGCTTTTTCCAGTTTTCTTTTTCCTTCCTAATACTTTTTGAGACTTGGAGAAGGAAATGGCAACCCACTCCAGTACTCTGGTCTGGAGAGTCTCATGGACAGAGGAGCCTGGTTGGCTACAGTTCATGGTGTCGCAAAGAGTTGGACACAACTGAGCACACACTTTTTGAGAGTATACATATACTGCCTGCTTCCACATACAGCATGACATTTAATCCTCACATTAACGCTGACAAGCATGGATCCTCATTCCTGTTTTGCAGAGGGAAGGAGGGCATGGCAACCCACTCCAGTATTCTGGCCTGGAGAATCCGCAGGGATAGAGCCGCCTGGCAGGCTACAGTCCATGGGGTTGCAAAGAGTCAGACATGACTGACTAAGCACAGCAAATAAGAGAGAGATAAGGAAATGGATATTAATGTGTGATATGTGGCTATTAGTTACTAAGGACTGTTCAAGGGGGCCTTCATATTTAAATTCACTTATTCTTCACGTCTCCTTAAGGTAGGTCTATTGCTTTCATGTCACAGGTAAGGAAATCAACACTCAGAAATGAGACAGAAGTTGCCAGATATCAATCTAGAGGTGGTGAACTTGAATTTTATCTTGGCCATGTGTCCCCAAAACTTCTCTGATTGGAGAGCGGCACAAGCATCCCAGAGAGGTGCTTCCTAGGTTCCATTTGTGTGTGGGGGGCAGATTTTATGTTTTAAATGTGTCATTTAGTTGGATCTTAAAAATATAATAAAATACACTCAGAGGTGTGATGGAACGAACGAACGTGGAACGTGAAGTCGCTCAGTCATGTCCTACTCTTTGCGACCCCATGGACTGTAGCCTACCAGGCTCCTCTGTCCATGGGATTTTCCAGGCGTGATATCCACATTTTAACACATTGGAGATCACCTTGTATGACTCCCCCCACCCGGCAAAATGAGAGTAACAAATCCGCCCCACTTTGGAGTTCCCTGACTCAGTTGCCACTCAGGAGTCCTAAGCATTTCCATCTTTGCAGCCTTCCACACCCAACCAGTCCTCCTGCCCTGAGATTTCCTGGATCACAGTCTGAGTCAACATTCTAGCCACATACTCCAATAGCACTCTGTAGCATTTATTATAATGATTATTAAATAATGACTTGCATAATTAATTTTGTTTAATGTCTGTCTCCCCTGCCAGATTTAAATTTCACAAAGGAAGGCAATGGCACCCCACTCCAGTACTCTTGCCTGGAAAATCCCATGGACGGAGGAGCCTGGTAGGCTGCAGTCCATGGGGTCGCTAGAGTCGGACATGACTGAGCGATTTCACTTTCACTTTTCACTTTCATTCATTGGAGAAGGAAATGGCAACCCACTCCAGTGTTCTTGCCTGGAGAATCCCAGGGACAGGGAAGACTGGTGGGCTGCCGTCTATGGGGTCGCACAGAGTCGGACACGACTGAAGCGACTTAGCAGCAGCAGCAGCAGCAGCAAGGTAATCAAGATAGCTTCTCACCACTATATCTCTAGCAGTGACTTATTGAGTCTATAAATAAATACCAGGTTAAATCATTTTTGTGCAGACCTCAGATCAAAGCTTTTCTTTCATCGCTATTTAATTGAAGAGGACCCTGAAATGACAGGACATGCTATCATGCTGTTAAGGAAGTCTTACCAACTGTGACTCCTTTCTGGCATGAATCAAGATTTTTATGGAATCCACAACAACAAAAAGGGAAGGGCAAAAAATAAATTGGACACTGACTGCGCTAACTACCAGTGTCAAACTTGGAGGCTTATCAAAATAGCCATATTGTTTGGTGATTGACCATAGCAAATAAAGATTATAAACGAGGGACTTCCCTGGTGGCCCAGCAGTTGAGACTCTGCATTTCCAATGCAGAGGGTGCAGGTTCAATCCCTGGTTGGGGAACTAAAATCCCAAATTTTGTTTGGCTCAGCCAAAAGCTAATAATTACTTAAAAGTCTTTAAATAGATTATAACCTTGAGTTCATGACATACAATCTAGCTTCATAAGATACCTCTTTAATATATCTTATATAATAGATGTAATATAAGATTTAATTTGAAAATAAAACTGAATTACTACTAAAAAAAAAAATGATATAACTTCCAAAAATTAGCGCTGATAACTGAGTTCAGTTCAGTTCAGTTCAGTGGCTCAGTCGTGTCCGACTCTTTGCAACCCCATGAATCGCAGCAACTGAAGAGGCCCTAATTAAAATCTGTTAAGTGAGACAATGAATGAATGAATACTATATTTGACTTTATGGACTGAATATCTGTGTATCCTCTAAAATTCAAATGTTGAAACTCATCCCTCAATGCGATGGTATTGGGAGGTGGAGCCTTTGGGAGGTTAGATGAGATCATGAGGGTGCAGCCCTAATGAATGGGATTAGTGCCCTTAGAAGTGTGCAGAGCTTGCTTCCTCTCTGCTCTCTATGGTTGGAGGACATAAGGAGTAGGATCAGCAAGCTGCAACTCAGAAGACCTTCATTAGACCTGATCCTGACCTTGGACTCCAGCCTCCAAATCTATGATAAGAAGGTGTCTGTTGTCTATAAGCCACTCAGTCTACACTGGTTTGTTATAACAACCCAGATGGACTAAGCATTTGGTAAATACCCACATTAGCCATTGTGGCCACGTATTTCCATTTCATTCATCAGCCATCTCTGCCCCTCCTCTCTCACTTTTTGTCCCTTCTTTCCTCTTACCTATAACAACTTTCTTTAATAAAGCTTTTTGGTTAAAAAAAAAAAAAACTTTAGTAAAGGTGCACCTTTATAAAGATTGTTCCTTTAGAAATAACCCAGACATCCAAATTTCTCTATGAAATAATTTCTTTGAAATGGCAAATAAGCACCTCCTACTTGAAAAAGCCAGAAAATGTGAGACCAATATTAATTCTTGGCTTAAAGACAGCAGAAAAAAGCAACAGAGAGGCTGTTTTATTTTATGAGGTTGGTTTTTTTCTGGTAATGTTTGTGTTTTGACTTTTAAAATTATTAGGATTTTCATAAATATTTGAACCCTGTGGAAATAATCTCATCAACATTCTATTTCTAGTCTATAAAGCAATTACAAGCTTGAAAGTGCTATTTTATTGTAATAAAAAGGAGAGTATTGGTGATATGTGGTTTGTGGTTTATTAAAGCCAGCTTGCTTAGACTTTAAAATGAGTAATTGCCAGCATAATTACTGTTTTACATTATGCAATCTGCACTCAGCTTTTTCAGTGAATCAAGTCTTTCCACAGGTTTATTGGTGCTCCTGCTTGCCGGACTAAAGAAAATGTGGTTAAATAATTTAGCACCTAAGTGGTTACCTATAATTGTGAATCGAGCTTTCACAAAGTGGTCCTAGAGATTCTTTGAGTTAAGCCCAGAAAAAGAATACCTACACAACTCTCACTGCCTCAAGAACCTAGGCTTCCTAACATCCTCTCTGTCAATTCCTTCTCCCCTCTCTGCTGCTGGCCTCGTACCTGAAAGTCAGTCACATTTCTCTCTGGATTCAAGGGGACACTCTCTCACCCTCACTGACGAGGTGCTGACAAATTGGAGGTGTGTGTCTTTGGGGCCCCAGATGCTGAGCATCTATTCTGGATCACCCTTCTCCTCACCCTTTCTTCCTGCTCACTTCTTTAGGTCACCAGAACACTGGAAAGAGTGATAAGAAGTCATTTGGCTTCTGTATGTGTATGCTAAGTCACTTCAGTCATGTCTGACTCTGTGACCCTGTGGACTGTAGCCCACCAGGCTCCTCTGTCCATGGGGATTCTCCAGGCAAGAATACTGGAGTGGGCTATGCCCTCCTCCAGGGGATCTTCCCCACCCAGGGATTGAAACCACATCTCCTGACCCAGGGATCAAATCCACATCTCTATGTCTCCTGTACTGGCAGGCAGGTTCTTTACCACTAGGCCACCTGGGAAGCCCTGACTTCTGGAAAAATCCTAAATAATCTCTCTCACCTCTAAGTGCCTAGAGTGTTTATTGGTTCTAAAACCTAGGTGTCACCTATGGGTGCTGTCTTTGATAAAATTTGTTTTCTTCTTGTACTTTTATCACAGAAAGATAGATTACTAGCTCCAGAAGTTCAAGCCGGTCTTCCCCCCTTTTGTATTACTTGTCGTGTATAGTAGGTGGTAATGACATTCAGAAAGGAGAGACTAAGCCTGCAGATGCCTCTGCTTGGTCTGATGCAGGCTGGAGAGGACCTGTCCATTCTCCTATCTTCTGAGCATTTGACACTAGCTTTCTTTTGCCTCGTGACATTTAGGGAGGTCAGGAAAAGAATGAACTAAGAGAGCTTTTCAGTGACCTTGTCTTCTGTGTTCTCACTAATTGACTATTATCAGCAACTTTTCTCTTTAATATTATTTTTAAATTTGTATTGGGATGGTTGACTTCTGGGTGAGCTAACATGGCTAGTTAGCTATGGTTCTCGAGCCTGATTAAGCCACCGCTATCTTGTTTTGTTGCTGTTTCACTGTCCTTTGTTTTTATCCTCATTCTGAAACAGTTAAAAGAAAAGAAGGCAATGTGTGCTACAAAAGGCAATCTCTCCTATTGACAAAAAGCCATATGGAAATAAAGATTTTTCTCTTTTTGTTTATAATCCCAGGACCTTGATAGGCCTCTGGCTCCTAAGATGTTGACGTGGATGTGTGTTTTGTGGTATCTGGAGGTTCACTGCTCACTTCGGAAACAGTGTTTTATGTCATTCATCTCTCATGTTTAAGGGTGTCATTAAAAGAACAATCCACATTAGCACACCGTCCTGTTCTGTCTTCATCGCTTCTCTTCAGAGGTGCTCAGTGCAAGACAACATAATGATAACCACTGCGGAAACTGAAGAAAAATCACACCATTTGTGGAAAGACACATGGTGAGCGGATAGTGGAGACCAAGAAGCTGTGAATTAACGAGCCAACTGCAGCCAAGTTTTAAAGACTTCAAAACTCGCTCAAGCTGATTACCTGTATTCTGAGGCTCATGGTAATTCCTCTTCTTGAAGAACAAGCTGTTTATGTGTTTTTATGGTGATATCACCTGAGTGCGAGCTGCTCAGACATATTATTTTAGAACAAGACACAGCGTTTTTATATCTTTATCGACTTAATGACCTCATATTTGCCTCTCCGGCTGATTTGTGTTCCAGTCAGGAGTCTTCGGGGATTAACCACACATAAAGTGTTGTCTCTGAGGAGGATTTTTTCCACAACCAAATTGAACGGGGCTAATTGGAATGTTAGCGTAAATCACAATATTTATCTAATAATAATAATGTCTAAGAAATATATATTCAAGGTAAATATACACACACATTCTTTTTTATGGAGGAAAATAAAACCTCAGGTATTGACTTGCTGAGCCAAAGGTAAATGAGCCAATCTGGCCACAGACTAATAATAACATATTACACGTTCATGAATTTCTCAAGTCTTTCCCATGCACTTTCACAGATATTACTTTATCTGATTTTCAATAGTTAGAAAGCTTTTTGTTATAGAATCTACATTTCCTATCTGAACCCTAGGAGCCAGGTATACTACTTTTACAAAAGTATCAGGGTTTTAAAGGTAAGATTGTTCAATTCAGTTCATTTCAATCACTCAGTAGTGTCTGACTCTTTGAGACCCCATGAACTGCAGCATACCAGGCCTCCCTGTCCATCACCAACTCCTGGAGTTCACCCAAACCCATGTTCATTGAGTTGGTGATGCCATCCAACCATTTCATCCTCTGTCGTCCCCTTCTCCTCCTGCCCTGAATCTTTCCCAGCGTCAGGGTCTTTTCAAGTGAGTCAGCTCTTCCCATCAGGTGGCCAAAGTATTAGAGTTTCAGCTTCAACATCAGTCCTTCCAATGAACACCCAGGACTGATCTCCTTTAGGATGGACTGGTTGGATCTCCTTGCAGTCCAAGGGACTCTCAAGAGTCTTCTCAAACACCACAGTTCAAAAGCATCAATTCTTCAGCACTCAGCTTTCTTTATAGTCCAACTCTCACATCCATTCATGAGCACTGGAAAAACCATAGCCTTGACTAGACAGACCTTTGTTGACAAAGTAATTTCTCTGCTTTTTAATACGCTATCTAGGTTGGTCATAACTTTCCTTCCAAGGAGTAAGTGTCTTTTAATTTCATGGCTGCAATCACCATCTGCAGTGATTTTGGAGCCCAGAAAAATAAAGTCAGCTACTGTTTCCACTGTTTCCCCATCTATTTGTCATGAAGTGATGGTTCCAAATGCCATGATCTTAGCTGTCTGAATGTTAAGCTTTAAGCCAACTTTTTCACTCTCCTCTTTCACTTTCATCAAGAGGCTCTTTAGTTCTTCTTCACTTTCTGCTGTAAGGGTGGTGTCATCTGCATATGTGAGGTTATTGATATTTCTCCCAGCAATCTTGATTCCAGCCTGTGCTTCCTCCAGCCCAGCATGTCTCATGATGCACTCTGCATATAAGTTAAAAAAGCAGGGTGACAATATACAGCCTTGACGTACTCCTTTTCCTATTTGCACATATATCATTATTCCTCAGCACCCAGGGGTTGTATAGCAGTCTATAGTCAAGTTCATTGACCTGCAGGAAAACTTACCCATAGTCACACAAAATAAGTTAAGTAACAAATATAAAGCATCTCACATTAGTTTACATCAGGTTTTGCCAATAAATGGGGAAAGATGTTTGGCTTTCAGAGATTGAGGATTTGGCAAATATATTAGAGATTGTGAAGGTATACAAGATATATGTTAAAGGCCCAAGTTTTCACACACAAAAAAAAAACAAAAAAGTTTCCATAGGCATCAATTTCTTATTTTAAAAAATCTCCCCAAATTATCAATACATTGTTCTGTCTTTAAAATTTTAATCATTCTGCCTGGGTCTCCTGCCTCATTTTTGTCTTTACATTTATGCTGTTCCTAAGAATCTCGCCCCCAGAGTCATGACTCTTAAATTTCCCATTTTTAATCATGAAAAAAAAAATGTATGTTTTTAAGTCAGATCTAGATTTTAATCCTATGTAACTTTTTATAATTTACTGAACTCTTGATACCTCATTTTATTCAGCTCTAAAGTGGGAGTAATAATATTTATCTTGTAGGATTTATGTTAGACTTAAAAAATACATGTGTGTAAAAGTGCTAAGCCTAAAGGACTTTGTGATAAAAGCTTCTAATTATGTTCGCAGTCCTTGTTCTCATCTTGCTTAATGACAGAACCTTAATATTTAGCTGGTTTAGGGCCGCTGTAAATAATGACTCCATCTCCCAGCCTTCCTTGTGCTGAGTAGAGTCATGACACAGAATTGCAGCCAATAAAGTAAAAGCAGAAGTGCTGGGTGGCACCCTCCAGGAGACGCAGGGAACAGCCAGTATGTACCTTTTGCTCTTTGTCCTTTGTTCCTTCCTCTACCCTGGAATCTGAAAAAGGTGCCTCCAGAAAGCATGCCTGAGCCATGATAGAGGGCTCCTCCTTCGGGCTGGTGGAGTAACGAGCATACCTGGGAAGCATCTTACAACTCTCTGGAGCAAGCTTCAGTGCTGCACAGCCTACCTTTGCATCCAAGGTCCATCTCGTTAAGTCACTGTTATTGTGGGGTTTCTGACACACCTGAACCTAATTCTAACTGTTAAAGCTTTCAATATATGTTGGTTCTCTTGAGTTGTACTCACAATCCGCTTTTTATTGGCACTCATAAACTCTCTTTGCAGGTGTTCAGAACCTTCCAGTTTGGGCTTATTGGTTAATTCCAAAGGTGCATTCACAGCTGGGCTGTGGGTACATCCTCCCCATTCCTTGGCCTGGCAGGTACCATCTTTCTCCCAGCCCTTCAACATGATCCCAAATTAACCAGTAGTTTGTTACATAAAGCATTTTCCATTACTTTTCTGCTTTATCCTACTTTCCTTTCCTGCGCCTCTTAAAGAGCTCTAATGGTTTCATCTTAAATTTCTTTAATTCCTATTTTATGATGCTAGAACTCTTTTGATATCTCATTGTGAAATACTGTTTTAGGCTTTCTCTTTGTCTCCTCTCTTCCAACAACTTTTCATCAGATTTTTTTTTTTTCAGTCTCATTTTTCCATTTCAGAAAAAGTTTTCTCTTCATTTCTTTATTTCCCTCTTAGGATTATAGTGGCTTCTTCCCAGAAGGCAGTACAACTTCAGAAGGGAAGCTCCTATATCCTTCACAGCACTCTGGAGAGATTAAAGCCAATAAAACATAGTGTGTATTTATATTAACATTTATGTGCATTTGAAACACACAAAACAGTACTATACATTGTACACAACAATGTAGAAAAAGTAAGAAAAATGCACTGAGTAGATAACAAATTGACTTTAATTTGTTAATTTGCTTAATTGATTATGTGGGAGCAGGGAGGGGAATAAGGTAAAATAGGAGATTTGGGCTCTATCTGTACATTTTTAGGCAGTTTTACTGAGATATAATTGACATACAATAAACTCTCTCTATATATATTCTTAAATCCAAAGTTCTTTTGGCTGTTCTAGGTGTCTGCATTACCATATGAATTTTAGAACCGCTTTAAAAGTTCTACAAAAATGTCTGGGATTTTCATTGGAATTGCTTTAAATCTATAGATCAATTGGAAGAGAATGGAAATCTTAATCATATTGATTATTCCTGTCCATGAACTCAATGATACTCTGCTCATTTAAAAAGAAAAAAAAAAAAAAGGATTTCTCTCTTTGTTTCATTTGGATAGTTTCCACGATTATACCCCCCAGTTTGCTAATTCTTATTTTTTTCTTGGCCATCTCTAGTCTATGGTTAGTTCCATCCAGTGTCATCAAGTAAATTGTTTTCATGTTAAAAAGATTATTTTCAGTTATTTCTATAATTTCAAAGTCTCTCCTTAAGTTTTTGAACATGTTAAATACAGTTAGAGTGTCCTGAATATAGTTTTAGTATCCTGTGTGCGTGCTAAGTCACTTCAGTCGTGTCCAACTCTGTGTGACCCTATGGACTGTAGCCTGCCAGGCTCCTCTGTCCATGGGATTCTTCAGGTGAGAATACTGGAGTGGGTTGCCATGCCCTCCTCCAGGGGATCTTGGATCTGAAATGAAAACTTTTAGTACACTTATCTGCTAATTCTAATGTCTGGGTTAGTATTGGTCTGTTTGATTGATGGTTTCCCTCATTATGGATAGCATTTTGTCACTTCTTTGCATGTCTGATAATTTTTGAGTGGCTTCCAGGCATTGTCATTTTTATTTTGTTGGGATGGATATTTTTGTATTCCTATAAATATTCATAAACTTTCTACCTGGATTCAGGTAATTTTCTTGGAAATAGATTCTTTAAGTCTAGCATCTATTCTTTTTCAAGGTGGGATCACGTAATATTACTTTATTCAGGAACCTATGAATTTTGAGTTTACCTAGTTTAATTAATGGGAACAAGTACAATTTCCAGACCTGAGTGACAAGCCAAATGATGTTTTCTCTTATACTCTAAAATGGTTCTTTCCCTAATCTTGCACAGTTTCTTTACATATATTTTCCTCTCCAGAACACCAGTTTTGTAACTGTCTATCTCCTTGTTCGTCTTGTCCACTGATCATGAATTTCCTGAAGGCAAAACCAGTCCCACATGGCCTGACAGAATGGGCCCACTCAATAAATACTATTGATTAAATAAAATAGAAAGGACAAGGACATCAATACAAGGTAAATAACTGAGATATACTTTCAGTAAATAAGTTCAGAAATGAGATATATTACTTCTGATTTCTGCTTAGTAAATATTTACTGAAAGAATACAGAAGCCCAATGTTATATTCATTTACCAAATTTGTGTTCAGATCAGATCAGTCGCTCAGTCGTGTCTGACTTTTTGCGACCCCATGAATTGTAGCATGCCAGGCCTCTCTGTCCATCACCAACTCCCAGAGTTCACTGAGACTCACGTCCATTGAGTCAGTGATGCCATCCAGCCATCTCATCCTCTGTCTTCCCCTTCTCCTCCTGCCCCCAATCCCTCCCAGCATCAGAGTCTTTTCCAATGAGTCAACTCTTCTCATGAGGTAGCCAAAGTACTGGAGTTTCAGCTTTAGCATCATTCCTTCCAAAGAAATCCCAGGGCTGATCTCCTTCCGAATGGACTGGTTGGATCTCCTTGCAGTCCAAGGGACTCTCAAGAGTCTTCTCCAACACCACAGTTCAAAAGCATCAATTCTTCAGCACTCAGCCTTCTTCACAGTCCAACTCTCACATCCATACATGACCACAGGAAAAACCATAGCCTTGACTAGACGAACCTTTGTTGGCAAAGTAATGTCTCTGCTTTTGAATATGCTATCTAGGTTGGTCATAACTTTCCTTCCAAGGAGTAAGCGTCTTTTAATTTCATGGCTGCAGTCATGTGTTATTTCATGGCTGCAAATTTGTGTTAGCCTTATCTAAAACTTGGATTCGGGTTTCTATGGCATTGTTTTGTATCCTAAAATATAGATAAAACAGAAAGATACCCTAGAAGTGAGATTAAACATAACTTGGCAAAAGCCTTAAATATTTATAAAGACAGTGTTCTTTTTTCTGATATTTAACATGTCTTCTCCTGGAAGGAGGAGGCCACCCACTGCTTGGATATTTTTCTATCTGTTGAATTATGCTGAATAAAATCTAATAGTCCTTTTCATTGTTATAGAGTCGATGACTTCATCCTTTTTTGTCACCATTTTTACAATATAACAGGCTGAAATGTTGAAAAGTTTTATCTGGTAACCTTATGAAACTGGTACCTTCCCACAATCATAATTTTAATCAACCACTCCTGGTCCAATACATGAAAAATAATCATATTCAAGGAAGAGCGACATGTTTTTTCTGGGTCTTATTAAAAGAAGTGCTTTCCAAAAATGGAGTTGGTGATCTTTATGTCATGGAATTGTTATGGGGCATAAAAGAGCTAATGCGTGCCAGTGGTCTGGCATATAGTTATTGCCAAATGAACTAGTCTTGCTTTCTGAAACAGTATTTTGTACTATTTAACCTAAAACCAAACTATGAAACCGAGTAATAATGGTAATAGAAGTTATTTCCTCCATCTGGTATAAGTATGAAGGAGAGAAAGCAAAAGAACCAGACATTTGCTTAATACCAGATTGCAAGTTTTCATCTGTAGGTGAGTAATCCATGCCTTATCAAGCACCATAAATCGTCTATGAGATTGCACATTGGGTGCTTGAGAAGTGAGATCTGAAGTCTCCTTTCATTGTCTAATCCCAGGACAACCTTAGATAAAATTAGTATATCTAAGAAAGAGAAGGAGATGAAAAGAGGGGATTTCTAGTTGCAGTAATTAATGGCAGAGTCCCTGGTGGGATGCCCTGGGGAGGGCATCTCTCCTCTGGGGTAATAAATAGAATGCCCGGTCTGAGCTGGAATCCCAACGTCCAGAGGTGCTTTAAACACAGAACCTTCACTGACTTAAAAAAGTAGTGCTCTTCCATCATTTCAGCCAGCAGTTTGCCAAAAGAGGCTCTGCCTTCAAAGGGGTAGAGAGCTGTCCTGCACTCTGAACTAGAGAAAAACAGAGGAAGGAGACAGAAACTACATGGTATAAGATGTTCCAGCCAATAACCTATTTCAGTCTTGCCTTCTGTTTCACTGCTTGTTTGAGGCTTTTAAAAATGGTTTATACTTTCTATATGCAAAACATTGCAAAATATTTTTAGTCCATTTGGTTAGCAATTGGTTTTCCAACTTCCTTCATTTTCTGTATATATAACACCTTGGTCTCCTTGGATTTTATTATTTTACTTGTCTCTCTCACCTCTGGTATATTCTCAATCCAATTAACCTTTATTTATTTTTTTGAATCTTTGTTCTTTATGTCGAATACAGTGGTTCTTAATGTAGAATGCCATGCAGTTATAGCTTTTCTGTATGCCTAACCTTTATTTCTTGCTATTATTAGCCTTTACACATAATATTCTTTCTCTGTTTTCACTGGTGTGTTTGACAATTCCCTATTTAGCATCATCTGGAAATTTCATTAATGTACGCCTTCTTCCAGATCATTAATAAAGTTGTAGCTCAAACTGCAGCTGACATTCATTCCCCTGGCTCCTTCTGGTCATCTTTTTGCAGTTCATCACATTGCCCTTTATCATCTTTTTTTTTTTTTTTTTTTTGAGGATTTGCCAGCCACTTTCCAATCCTCCAGATATTGCTTACACTCAGTCATTTTTAATTAATTTTGTGACTGTGTTTCAGAATCTTATAGAGTACCTTGCATAAAATAAGCACTAGATAAACATTAGTAGAACCAAATTGGGTCACTAGACCAGATATTTGATTTATTCAGTGTATTTGGGTCTCCCCAAGAAGGAGGAGAAGGGGATGACAGAGGATGAGGTGGTTGGATGGCATCACTGACTTGATGGACATGAGTCTGAGCAAGCTCCGGGAGTTGGTGATGGGCAGGGATGCCTAGGGTGCTGCGATTCATGGGGTCGCAGAGAGTCAAACATGACTGAGCAACAGTGAAGTGAACTGAATGCTACCAAAAAAAAAAAAAGAATACAAATCTCTTTTTTTTTTTTTGGATAGACTTTTTAAGACAGTTTTTAGCACTTTCTCTAGTCCTTTTGGGGCTTCCCTGGTAGCTCAGACGGTAAAGCGTCTGTCTAAAATGCGGGAGACCCAGGTTCGATCCCTGGGTCGGGAAGATCCCCTGGAGAAGAAAATGGCAACCCACTCCAGTACTCTTGCCTGGAAAATCCCATGGAAGGAGGAGCCTGGTAGGCTACAGTCCATGGGGTCACAAAGAGTCGGACATGACTGAGCGACTCACTTCACTTCTAGTCCTTTTAAATGATTAAGGGTGCTCCATATCTTTTTACAGTTTAGACGCTGTCTTAATCCAGGTACTGGTATAGATAATAAGCAAGATATCCAAATACCATGTGTGTGTGTGTGTGTGTGTGTGTGTGTGTGTGCGCGTGCGCGTGTGTGCGCATGTATTCTAGTAACTTTACCATTCATCAGTTTTTAAAATGTCCTGGTAACCCTACCAAATGCCTAACTGGATTTAAGATATCTTATAATAAATACGTATTTACAATAAGACCAAAACAAGCCATCATAGGACAAAAGAGAACACAAGAAAGAAAGAAAGGAAAGCAACATATCTTTAAATTCCTAAACCATGGCAAGAGTGGCATGAGGGAGAAGAAAGTGGGAGTTTAGAAGCTAGAATAAGGTTGAATTTTGACTCTATTGCTCATGAGATAAATGACTTCAAGCAAATTTTGTGACCTCTTTCAGTTTCTCCATTAATGATATAGAATGATCATCTTTAACTGATCATTCCAGATAGCTAGAGTAGGTAAGGCACTAACATAGCTAGTGTAGGTAAGACAACCAGGAGCACTCTTGGCTTATGATGTGCTCTGGACCTATCCCTGCCAGCGTTCCCTGCCTGCAGGAAGTGGTCCCTCTGCCCCATGGCACAAGCATGAAATTTAGAAGAAACATGCGATTCGCTTCCTTTCACCTCCGCGTCCAAACAATAGCAAGCACCACTGCCACTTTCTCAGATTCACCCACTGCCACCCCTGGATGCGGTCCTTGATTGCTGCAATGGACTTGAAGTCTCTCTGCTTCAGCTCAACTTTCCTTTATTTCACTGCCTGCAGAACAGCTGCATCTAACCTTTTCAGAGTTAGAGCCTGACACTCCATTGCTTAAACCTTGCAGGGACTTCTCACTGACTTGAAATAAAAATCCTACCTCCTCGTTTCCTTATGATCTGACCTGCTTCCCTCAGACCACAAGCTTGAACAGGAGAGGGACCAATCCGTCACTCAACACATACCTGGCACTGTCTGACATGTTACCTAATACATGGGAAAGTGAAGGTAAAAGTGTCAGTCACTCAGTCGTGTCTGACTCTTTGTGACCCCTTGGACTGCAGCCCATCAGGCTCCTCTGTCCATGGAATTCTTCAGGCAAGAATACTGGAGTGGTTAGCCATTCCCTTCTCCAGGGGATCTTTCTGACCCAAGGATCGAACCCAGTTCTCTTGCATTGCAGGCAGATTCTTTACCTTCTGAGCCACCAGGGAAACGTTTGCAAATATTTGCTGGATGAAGGAATACTGTACACTATTGCTGCAAGGGAAAAAAGCTTTTCTCCCAACTTGATCATATACTTCCCTTCTAAGTCAGTGTTCTAAAACTGCTCATAGCCATCCAGCAGTGAGAAATAGTGAAACTAGGATTGCTCCTACATTGCTTCCACCTTCATTACCCAGACACTGACATTTAATAATCATTGAGTATTCAAGAATGCAGTTCTTATAGATGAAAGTAACTATTTGTTAAAGAGGAGGGGACTGGAATAAAAATGGAGAATCTTTTGATGAACATTACATTCAAATCATTAGAATTTCATATAGATGTAATTGCTCCCTCAGAAATAGATTAAATATACACAGCATTTTAAATGACATTTTTACATTGTTAAAGTGCAGTTGATTATAAATTGTGAGTATTTTAAACCGGGCATGCTTCCTCTCCATCAATCAGTGTTATCATGACCATCTTTTTAATAAGATTATTTGCTAATGGAAAACTAAAATGTTCAATGCCTGCAGCAGCATTAACACAGAGAATGAGCAAGTGACAGCCCACCCAGCATTTGTTCTCTCTTCAGCATGCGATGTCTGGAGAGATTCCTTTTCCTTCATTCACACACACACCAGTGCAGCTTCTGCTAATGGGTATTTTCTTCTGATGAGGAGTAGTGAGTGCCTTCAAGCTTTGAGGTGCTAATCATTAGCAGTTAAGAAGTATCTTAGAGAACAAACTCTGGCATTCTCCCCAAAAGCTGAAGGTTGAGATGCTGCAGGGCTATTTAGAATACAGGATTTTGACATTTATACTCACTCAAATTAGGAAGATAATATATTAAGTTGACAAAGAAAGTAAAATCATCGGGCTTTCAATTGTACAACTCAGTAGACTGCTCAGCTGGATGCATTTCATTAGCTGAGAAGTTCTAACGTGTTATTTACCTGCATGATTTTTTTTTAAGAGCTCAGGATGATGCATGATGAAAATCACCTTCCAAAAAAAGGAAAACAAAAAGCAGAGGAGCACACAGAATCTCTAATGGAAAATTCATTTTTATTTAAAAAAAAATCAGACATTTTTTTTAATGTGTTAGCTTATGTGTTTTGTGTGTTGGAGGTAGGACATGGCCATGGGAAGGAAGGAATCATTGGAAAGCAATCAGGAAACATGTTGATAACTCATTATAGGTGTTACCTATGTGTGTGCATGCTCAATTGCTTCAGTCATGTCTTTCAACTCTTTGCAACTCTATGGACCGTAGGCTGCCAGGCTCCTCTGTTCACAGGATTCACCAGCAAAAATACAGAAGTGGGTTGCCGTGTGCTCCTCCAGAGGTCTTCCTGACTCAGGGATCAAACCTGTGTCTCCTTCATCTCCTGAATTGCAGGCAGATTCATTACCGCTGAGCCACCTTGGAAGCCCAGTGGCTTCTATACTATACTTCTATATCGATACTAATTGCTAATTAAATAATTCTTATTCATTACAAGAATTCACTATAAAAGAAGCATTGACATACATTGAGGAAGGATATTAAACTCAAAGTGTGAAAACTTGTTCAAAACATAGAAAGGATATTGGGTCAGAACACTGCTTTGTATCTGAAGAGCAAATAGTAGAGAAAACCGAGACCTTCATTTCTGGCCTTTAAGTGTATCCCTTTCTCCAGACTTTCTAAATTCTCTGCATTGAATAAATACATGGAACCTGTGCTCTCTCCTATCATATTTTGAGTAACTTTTTTTAAAAAAAGTATAAGCAATAAATGATGAAATAATTATATCTATCATATAATTAAGTTTAAACTGGTCAAACTCACCTCAGAGACTCTCAGAAATGCAATAAAGAACCCACCTATATTCTATAGAAAAGGAGTCTGAGTGACCCCCAAGGGGAGGGAGTCACAGGATAAACAAGGTCAGCCCAGGCAGATGTGAACAAAAATAAAGCATTGACATCTGTGTTCATATCAGATGAATTTTAATCTGGGGAGAATCTAGATAGAGAATGGCACTTTATAAGGCTATAGAGTACAGCCCACAATGAAGCTCAAACCAGGTGACTACCCAGTCATGAAATAAAACAACCCCAACATCATTATAAAAATCACTAGAAATATAATGCAGAATTGGAGACTTTAAGCTACAATCATCAGTAAAACAAATGAACAAAAAACAACTAAGGCATTAAGAGTACAGAAAGCCTAGATAACCATTTTTAAGATGATATATATACGTGGAATATATATATGTATATGTATATACACAGGGGCTTCCCTGGTGGCTCAGATGGTAAAAAATCTGCCTGCTATGTGGGAGACCCAGGTTCGATCTCTGGGTTGGGAAGATTGTCTGGAGAAGGAAAGGCAACCCACTCCAGTATCCTTGCCTGGAGAATCCCATGGACAAAGGAGCCTGGCAGGCTATAGTCCATGGGGTCAGAAGAGTCAGACATGACTGAGCGACTAACACTTTCACATATAAATACATATGGAATATATATATATATATATATATATATATATATATACATACATATTAGACCTACTACCTGAGAACAGAGAATACTTCTTTTAGATGCTCAGGAAATTTAATTACTTTAATTTTACCAAAAAAAATTACATATTGGCCATAAATAAAACTTCAGCAAGTTCATCAAAGCTGAAATAGGATCAAAGCATTTTTGATCAATTGCAATAAAAGGAGAAATTTGAAAATATAACTATTTAAAAACAAAAAAAATGTCGTGTGGAAATTTCAAAATTTTCCCTTAATCCTTGAGGCATAAGGAAATCAAAACTTTAATTGTAATACATCTAGAAGGATTGATGAAAGCATGCCATGCCAGAACCTAAGTGTATATCTCAAGTCATGCTCAGAGAAAGTCATAGCACTAAATAATTTAATAATGAACAAGAAAAATAATTTAAACTTATAACTTAGAAAAACAAGACTAATGAGAATGATAAAAACAGATCTTAATGAATGGGAAAATTGAAAAGTTACAGAACCAATAAGTAAATCTAAAAGCTAGGTAACAGGAAAAAAAGATAAATTATCAGCTGACTTAGAGAAAAAAGAGGAAGCAAAATAAAAATAAAAATTGAAAATAAACAAATGCTGTAAAAAATGAGTCATAGGAGTCTATTTTGCTCAGCTCTATAGAAACATAATAAATAATATAGATGAGGAGAGTAAATTTGTAAATAAAATAGAGTATTTAGAAAACTTATACAGACCAACTTCTGTAACACAGATCATTTCAAAGCACACTTCTACTGAAATGTAAAATAATAGGTACTACCAATGCTGTTCTTTTCAGAGTATAGAAAAATGAAGGAAAGTTTCTATGTTATTTTAATGAAGCTCTCATCTCTGGGGGAAAACATGTTTCCTTGCCTTTCTATTTTCTACAGGAATTCATTTTGTCTGGTGGCCCCTTCATCTTCAAAGTCACGAATCACATCACTTGCCTCTGCTTTGCTGACATCTCTGCAGACACTTGCTCTGACTCCCTTGCTTCTTTCCTTCACTTGTAAGGACCCCTGTGATTATATGTTGTTGTTGATGCTATCGTTAGTCACTAAGTCATGTCCAACTCTTTGGCGACACCATGGATTGTAGCCCGCCACTCTCCTCTGTCCATAGCATTTTCCAGGCAAGAATACTGGAGTGGGTTACCATTTCTTTCTCCAGATCTTCCCGACCCAGAGATCAAATCCATGGCAGGTGGATTCTTTACCACAGAGCCACGTGGGAGGCCCTGAGATTACGTGAGACCCACACAAATACTCCGAAGTAATCTCCCCATTTTAAGATCCTTAAATTAATCACAAAATCACCTTTGCCATGTAAGGTAATATAGTCACAGGTTCTGTGGATTAATATGTAGACATCTTTGGGAGGCAACTATTCTGCCTTCCGCACCATATTGCCAAAGATTAACATGTTTGACAGCACCATATGTTGACTGGTGGTGGGTCAAAGGCATGCTCAGACAATGCTGAAGGTTGGTAAAACCTTTATAAACAGCCATTTGGATTATCCTTAAGATGACAGTTGCCCTTTCAGAAATTTCCCTTATGGATTTGCCTACACACAGTAAAGAAGATAGTTTATATTAGGGTACTCACTGCAGCATTTTTGTAACATCAAAGAATTAAACAGAAATAAATCATCACCAAAAAGAAGTGGCTAAATAAGCTAAGGTAGATTGATAAAATGGAATATTCTTCAGGCTTTCATGAAAATAATTCAATTTCTTTGAATTGAGATGGAGAAAAACACCAAGATGCAGATCATATGTCTTTGTATATAAGAGATTTTTTTTTCTTTTACATTTTAACATTTCTGAAATCAGGATGTGTCTTTCAAATAATGGCCTGTCGTATTTAAGTGGCAGAATATTTTTTTCTTTCAGAGCGGTAAGATAATAATGGTGTGTCTTCTGGCCAGTGAAAAGTTGAACTTGATGGAGTACTGTCATTAAGTGGGGGAAAAAATTCAGATTAGTATGTAACTATCATATGTACAACAGAATGAATATGTGTAAACACACACACTTCCCCTCATTATTAGATCATTAGCATCAGCATTCAGACAAGCTTTTGTTTCTCCTATTAAAAAAGTAAATCTCCTTTTGATCACATTTCTCCCTCTAGTTTTTACCTCTCTTCTTGGCTTCCTTTTACAGCAAAACTCCTCAAGAGACTTAATCTATACACATTTCTCAAGTTTCTCTTCTGCTTCTAAGGCCTAAATCCATTCTAATTCATTTTGGTCCCACTAAAATGCTTCTCATCAATTTTACCATTGACCTTGGTCTTGATAAATCGTTTAGCAGCATGAAGTACAATTGGCGTGCCTCCTCTTGAAATATGTTCCTTCCTTTGGCTTCTTGGACATCTCACACTGCTTTCCTCCTCTCTCTTGCTGCTCCTT
Source organism: Bubalus bubalis (assembly GCF_019923935.1). Lineage (NCBI taxonomy): Eukaryota > Metazoa > Chordata > Mammalia > Artiodactyla > Bovidae > Bubalus > Bubalus bubalis. The sequence goes on along the minus strand of NC_059169.1, from coordinate 13,179,196 downwards.
GCCAGTCTTCTGGGTTTTTCCTCATCGTTTTCACTAGTAACGGTGGCAGAATCCCAGGGCTCCACCCTACTCCCTTCTTCCCTACATTCACTTCTGTCGGAGTCTCTTCTGAACTCACAGCTTTGAACACCATCGATTTGCCTATAAGTGTCTAATTTGTATCTCCAGCTCAGATCTGGCCTGTGAATTCATATTCATATATCCAACTGTTTGCTTAGCATCTCCAATGTGCTGTCTAATGAGCATCTTGGGCTTAGGATAGCTGAGACTGAACTTGTCCTTTTCCCCTCAAAGCTTCTTTGGGTTTCCTATTTCAGTAATGACACTGCTCTCAGTGGTTCCAGCTAAAATCCCTAGAGGTGCTCTCAATACTTGACTTTGTTTCTAAGCCCACTTTGAACCCATAGTCTATTCTTGTTAATTCTGCCTTCAAAAAATCTATCCAGAATCTGACCTCTGCTTACTGCCTCCATTGCTGCCTTCTGGTCCAAGCCACGGGTCATCATCTTTTAACTGTATTCTTGCCATGTCCTTCTTAGTGCTCACCCAAGTCTTCAGGCTCTTCTTAACAGAGCATCCAGGATATCCTGCTCAAATGTAAGTCAGATCATGTCATTGCTGTTGTTGAGTTCCTCAGTCATGCCCAACTCTTTGTGATCCTATGGACTGCAGCAAAACAGTCTTCCCTATCCTTCACTGTCTCCCAGAGTTTGCTCAAACTCAAGTTTGCACTGACTCCACTGAGTCAGTGATCCTATCCAACTATCTTATCCTCTGTCACCTCCTTCTCCTCCTGCCCTCAGTCTTTCCCAGCATCCAGGTTTATTCCAATGAATTGGCTCTTCACATCAGGTGGCCAAAGTATTGGAGCTTCAGCATCAGTCCTTTCAATGAATATTCAGGGTTGATTTTCTTTAGGATTGACTGATCTCCTTGCAGTCCAAGGGATCCTCAAGAGTCTTCTCCAGCACCACAGTTCAAAAGCATCAGTTCTTCAGTGCTCAACCTTGTTTATGGTCCAACTCTCACATCGTTACATGACTACTGGAAAAACCATAGCTTTGGCCCTCATAATCAAAGCCAAGTTTGTTATAGTAACACAGCTCAACCCAACTCGGTCCACTGTGTATCTTGCCCTTGTTTCTCATCCTTTACTCTCAGACTCTTCCTGGATGCTCTTCCTTGATGTCCACAGAACTCTCTATTTGCCCTCTTTCTAGTCTGTTAAAGTGTCACTTTGTTTGTAAGCCTTCATTCTGGCCACTCTTAAATTTTGCCACCCATTTCTACATCTTCCCAAGACTTACTTCCCCCATTCCCTGTTTGAATTTTCTCCATAGAATGATTATATTCTAATAGGCTACAGAGTTATCACATTTATTGTATTTGATTGCCTAGAATATAGACTCCTTGAATGCAAGGAATATTGACTCTTTTGTTCATTGATACATGCGCCATACTCAATGCCTGACACATTGATGAAAGGGTTATCAATTCTTTATCGGAGCATAGCACAGTTCTGGAAGGATACCCAAGAGAATGATGGCAAGGACTCTCTGTGCGTTAGAACTGGGTTTCTGGGGAACAAATGGACAATCTATGTAGTTTCAAACTTTGAATTTTATGCCATATTATGTATTTAAAACAATCAAATTAGATCATTTGCAAACAATTTTAAAATATTAAATAAAGGCTCTAACCTCACCTGCAAGTTGGGATGGAGTATCAGATTTTGAGCCAAGAGTGTGAAATATTCTTTACCTGCTTGGAGTCACTCATTATTCTTTTCACTCTGGACCTCTCTGCTAGTCATATGGTACTTTAATAGAAGTCAGTAAGGAGGAATGGAGGTGATTTTCTCCATCACTAGTTCCTTCTTTCTTATTCCTTTGACCCACTTTTTAAAGAGAATTTACAGAAATCTAATGTCCAGATGGCCAGGGCTCTTGAGATCAGAGTCAAATTAGCTCTGGAACCACAGCAAAATGATTTCTTCTTCCCTTCTAAAAGGAAAGCAAAGGCCAACCTTTGGCTGGCAGATGGATAATTGCTTGCAAAATGGATTCACCCAGTGTCTCTGGCAACAAGACTGGAGCAGAAACAATACTTGATTAAATAATTGCTATATACCAGCTGGTACATAATTGTGAAGAGTTAGAAGTATAGGTTATGATGTTGTGAAGCAAAGGCAAATGGTGAAAAATTCTTAAAGAGATGAGAACTCTGTATACAGGTCAAGAAGCAACAGTTAGAATAGGACATGGAACAAAAGACTGGTTCCAAACTGGGAAAAGAGTACGTCAAGGCTATATATTGTCACCCTACTTATTTAACTTACATGCAAAGTACATCATGCAAAATCCTGGGCTGGATGAAGCACAAACTGGAATCAAGACTGCTGGGAGAAATACCAATAACCTCAGATATGCAGATGACACCACCCTTATGGCAGAAAGCAAAGAGGAACTGAAAAGCCTCGTGATGAAAGTGAAAGAGGAGAGTGAAAATGCTGGTTCAAAACTCAACATTCAAAAACGGAAGATCATGGCATCCGGTCCCACCACTTCATGGCAAATAGATGGGGAAACAGTGAGAGGCTTTATTTTCTTGGGCTCCAAAATCACTGCAGATGGTGACTGCAGCCATGAAATTAAAAGACACTTGCTCCTTGGAAGAAAAGTTATGACCAACCTAGACAGCATATATAAAAAGCAGAGACGTTACTTTGCCGACAAAGGTCCATCTAGTCAAAGCTATGATTTTTTCAGTAGTCATGTATGAATGTGAGAATTGGACAAAATTGATGCTTTTGAACTGTGGTGTTGGAGAAGACTCTTGAGAGTCCCTTGAACTGCAAGGAGATCAGGATTCTTCCCTGGATAATCCCTTGAACAGAGGAGAATGTCAAGTTACAGTCCATGGGGTCACAAAGAGTCAGACATGACTTCAGTGACTGAGCACAACAGAGCCTAAAGGAAATCAGTCCTAAATATTCATTGGAAGGACTGATGCTGAAGCTGAAACCCCAATACTTTGCCCACCTGATGCAAAGAACTGACTCATTGGAAAAGACCCTGAAGCTGGGAAAGACTGAAGGCAGGAGGAGAAGGGGATGACAGAGGATGAGATCGTTAGATGGCATAACCTACTCGATGGACATGAGTTTTAGCAAGCTCCAGGAGTTGATGATGGACAAGGTAGCCTGCAATGCTGCAGTCCATGGGGTTGCAAAGAGTGGGACATGGCTGAGCAAGAGAATCAAGATAGGCAGGAGAAACATCAACAACCTCACATATGCAGATGATACCACTCTAATGGCAGAAAGTAAAGAGGAACTAAACAGCCTCTTGATGAGGGTGAAGGAGGAGAGTGAAACAGCCAGCTTAAGACTAAATATTAATAAAAATTAAGATCCTGGCCTCCAACCCCGTTACTGCATGGCAGATAGAAGGGGAAACGGCGGAAGTAGTGACAGATTTCCTCTTCTTAGACTCCAAAATCACTGCAGATGGTGACTGCAGTCATGAGATCAGAAGACGATTGCTTCTTGGCAGGAAAACAATTACAAACCTAGACAGTATGTTGAAAAGCAGAGACATTACTCTGCCGACAAAGGCCCGTATAGTCAAAGCTATGGTCTTCCCAGTGGTCATGTACGGTTGTGAGAACTGGACTGCAAAGAAGGCAGAATGCCAAAGAATTGATGCCTTTGAACTGTGGTGCTGGAGAAGACACATGAAAGTCCTTTGGATAGCAAGGAAATCAGACCAGTCAATCTTAAGGGATATCAACTCTGAGTATTCACTGGAAGGACTGATACCGAAGCTGAAACTCCAGTATTTTGGTCATCTGATCCACACAGATAACTTATTGCAAAAGTCGCTGATGCTGGGAAAGGTTGAGGGTAGAAGAAGTGGGCAGCAGAGGATGAGATGACTGGATGGCATCACCAATGCAATGAACATGAACTTGGGCAAACTCCAGGAGATGGTGAGGGACAGAGCAGCCTGGTGTGCTGCAGTCCGTGGGATCGCAAAGGGTCGGACATGACTGGGCGACTGAACAACAGCAACAGAGCAAAGGTACCTTGTTGACATTAAGCGTTTCCCACTTCCACTGAAATACAAACTAACAAAGAGAAAAACTCCATTCTTGATTATTTCTCACGTTAACTTTCAGTCTGGAAGACAATTGACTACCACCAGAAATATGTCTTCTTTTAGAAAAATGTATAATTGGCTGCCATTTGACATTGTGTGGCATTATTAAAGTCTTGAAATTCTCTTAAAGTCAATTTTTTCTGGCCACTGGACAACACGTTTGCAATCCCAAAGATTCCTTTGCTGTCTTAATCAGCCTCATCTATTTTGAGAGCTTCTCAGCCAGAGATGATTTTGAATGAGTCAAGTTCTTGATACAGCTTTAGAGAATGAAATGGGTCAGACTAATATAAAGATAAAATGTAACCATGATTATTGCTACTTCTGATTAACTTTTATTCTGTACAGCACACTATCAAGACCTTGTCAATTAATATCGGAATTACTGGTTTATACAAATGTTTCCACCCCGCTCCTCCCATTCTAGTGCCATGGTCTACCTCACTGTGGCAGAGACTTAACACATCACCACCAAGTGCAGAATTGACTGGACAGACCATGTGATTGTGCTTCATCTCCGTCTGATAAAGTACTTGTTTAAAATGCAGATCCCCAGGTCTCCCTCATGACTGTCAAACATCCCCCTGTGATTCTGCTGCTCACTGAGGTTTGAGAACCACTGAATGAAAGGATGGAAAATAAATTGAAAACCATGTCTTTGTTCCTTTGAAATGCACAATATAGCCAGTGAAGACAAACTCCTTATATATAAAGCCATTTGATTTTATTATCAAGTAGTATACCAAGAGTATGAGGGCATGCAACAAAAAATCTGCTCTTTGAATACATGGCTGAGTGGATGAATGAATTCAGCCCAGACTAAGCATGGGAGCGTGATGGATATACTTGCTTTTCTCCTGTGCTGCTCTGTCTTCATGTGATTCTGTGGTTTCACAAGTTTAACAAAATATACCATGCCTCTGTAAGCAAGGTTGGGTTGTGTCAGCTTTGAAGTTACACCAGCATCCTGCTGAGAGAGGGGGTATGAAGCCAGTAGTTATGATGATATGAAAAACTACAAAGGGCTTCACTTACTCTGAATGAATCCTCATTAGTGTAAGTGGCCACTAAAGAATTAGAAAGAGTATGTCACATCCTAGCCAGTGGCAGAAGGCAGAGGAGTGGAATTTGAAAATTTGTTTCAAAAATATGATGGAAAAGAGAGTAAAATAAACCTAGATAAAATCAGTACAAATGGGAACAATAAAGTAAGATGATTGGAAGTCATTCCGAAGGTATCAGTGATCTCACTTCATATAAGAGGAACAAACTCTTTCGTTTAAAAGCAGAGAGATTAGTTTGAATTAAAAAAACTGAAATTCACAATATTCTGTTTATCAGTGACACATAAAATGATGCAGAGAGAACATAAGGGGAAAGAAAGACTGAAAGTGAAAAGAGGAGAAGGATATACCTGGCTTTTAACAATAAATGTGTTTGAGGCCACTGCAGTCATATAATATAACTGTAAGATTTCCAGATCCTAGACATTCTAAAGGAATAATAACACATAATTAAATACCACAATTTCAGGTCCTTGATATTCAGGTCCAAGCTGGATAGTCAGGTCCAAGCTGGATATTCAGGCCCAAGCTGAATATTCAGGCTTGTTTTCAATTCTGAAGTTATTATTTTTTTTCCTAGAAAACGCCAATGTCTAAGCCTATGTTCATAAACTAGAATTACATTCCTGTGTCTGCCAATGTTCATTTCATTTTCATGTTACAATGCTCTAGATGGAGAAGATACATTCTATATGAAACTGATTTCAGGAGGAACTGGTATCCTGCTTTGCTAATGGAGGGAATGCTGGGGACCGGCAGCTTCCTTGATAAAACCCAGTTCAGATTGCCAGGGTTGGGGTGGAGCGGAATCTCCTTGAGAAACATGTAGGTCCCCTTTCACCTTTTCGTTATTCTTCAAGACTTACAGACAAAGGGGCTGGTTTTTTATGTGGTAATACATTTCTTCCTGGGGGTGAGGTAATGAGTGTGAGACCTCGGAAGAGACCTCCAATCCTTCCCATGCTTCACTGACAACGTCAGACGATCAGGTCTGATTTCATTAATCCTGCAGGAGGTGATTCATTTCCTTAGGATCCAACCAGTGGTTAAGTTATGCCGTGTCTCAAGTCAGTCTTTGTTCTGAGTGATTCATCAGGCGAGTCTCAAAAGAAAGGTATTTACTGTGGAAAAAGTGAGTTTGAAAAAAGTGGAGAGACTCAAAATTTATGCTTTAAAAATATCAAGAGAAGATCGAACAGTCACTCGGGCGACTCTGATACTGACTGGCCTCTTTGGCAGTCTTTGGATCGAACATTTGTACTGGGAGGGAGAGCTTCTGTGATGACCCAGCCTTCCCTGGAGAACGTGGCCATTAAACACCCTCTATTCTTCTCTTGAAGGAGTGCTACACACTGTGAGCGAAATCCCATAATGACAGTGGAAATCCTGCTCAGTGAATAGCTGATCTTTCTATTCTTTTTGAAGTGAGGAAACGGGGGCTTGTTTCTTTATAGTCTTTCTAGAGCTCTTAGTCCTTGTGTTGTAGGAAATAAAACCAAAACGCAGCATGTGGTCCTGTCTTTGTTAGTTTGACAATGAGGGTGTTGTGAATCAGGAGATTTCAAGGGAGTTCTCAGTTGTAATATACATTTGAGGGTAGGGACTAATTTTTGAAGATTTATCAATCTGGTGCTTGAAGAGGCATATCACAAGAAATGTTTTGTGCCTTACAACTCTTTTTCCTGGCTATGATTTATTAGACCGTGGTACTATAAATCATGCTTTCTGATTCCCTCTTCTCTTTCTGAAATAAGTGACTCATTCTGTAGGGCCAAGCTTGCTCCTTTTTATTCCTTTTATTTTTCATTTTCACTGAAAACCTTGTTTTCATCTATCCCAGTTGTGTTCATGTCATTTTTCGTGTTAATTCTCTCACTATCTGGGAGTGCTCATTTAAAGAATATTTCTATAAAAGTCATAGCTCATCTAAGAAATACAAGAAGTAAAAAAACTGAATATATGTGAGTCCTTAAGAAAAATGCATAGGTTTTAGTATATAAGCCATATTATTGCTGGGAAGCATGATATAAGTGAAATTTTATCTTATTTTGATTTTTTTCTCTTTCTCTAAAGGGTGTAATTTTCACTGGGCTTGGAGAATGTGAATTCAAATTACAAGTCAGGTCATAAACAATGTTTATCTCTTTAAGCCAAACTTCTAGAAAACTACAAAGAAAATAATCCTATTTTTTTTTTTTTACAACACTGCAGGTGAACACCAAACATATTTAGGAGCTAGGAGAGTTTTAAAGTGAATAACGGGGTAAATCAATAACTCCCACATGGAGGGAAGAAATGATTTTCTATTCAGGGTATCAAACAAAACTAACGTGATATTAATGGCTGAATGAACAGGCTTCCCATTTGCACTTGCATGAGGGGGAGGTTGAGGATTGGCAGTTGCTCATATAAATCAAGTCTGGTAAGAACTGTATGAATAAGTGTTTGACATTTTCAGTTGGAAAGGAGCAGCTTGTCTTCAGTTCTAAAAAGTCTTACCCTTGTGACAGTCATCTTTTTTCCTCTTTTGATGAACCAGATTTTTAATATCAACTTCGCATAAGCAAATGCACTCTAGTCCAGAGAACAGAATTTTCTGAGGCAGCAAGGTAGCCAAGATGACGGGGGAAAACAAGACCGTATTTGCCCATCAAAACCAAAGCTGTTGCCCAAGCACTTGCCAATACATTTCACTTAAGCTCTTTCCACTTGTGCTATGTTTTACAATTCTCACATCTAAAGAAACAGGGAGAAAATGGTGACACATAAATCAGATTTTCTACTTTACATCAGCTTCACAGAGGAATCTAGTTACTGATCAAATGTCGTACATAGCAATTACTTGTTAAACAGTGACTTATCCAACACCTATAGTTGAAGCCCTACTAAGTGTCCAGCAGGTTATATGATTTGTATCCAAGAGCAAATGTGTTGTGTCAGAAGAACAAAAGAGAACTCGAGACATCTTGAGTTCTACTCCTGTGTCTACTATTTGTCATATGATCCCTGCAAGTCACCTGACCACCCCCAACCTTTGTAAAAATGAGGAAATTTAAATAAATATTTTCTAATGCACTTTCTAGCTCAAGCATTATGTCCTTGATTATCTTAACTGAACCTGCATTCCTACCTCTAGAGACAGTATGAAGTGATCAAAAGGCAAACACAGAACAAATAAAGTCCTAAAGAGTGGTAGTGACCAAGGGGCTAGGATTTAAGGCAGTAACCAACCGAGTGGTAAAAGTGAAGACCTCATCTCACAAAATATACATGACTCTAACCCTTTCAAAAAAAATAAGTCAAATCTCTCTAGGAGCTGAGTGTCAGAGCAGGACTGGAGACAGCTATGTTTTGGCAAGGCACAAGTCATCTTCGTTCCTTCAGTGAACTGACTTCAGCTCAGAAGCAGAGGTCAAGGCCACCTCCTCATGGAGAACAGAGTTGCCTGTGTTGGTCAATTACAGTTGGTGGTGGTGGTGGTGATTTGGTCACTAAGTCGTGTCCGACTCTTGCGGCCCCATGGACTGTAGCCTGCCAGGCTCCTCTGTCCATGGGATTCTCCAGGCAAGAATACTGGAGTGGGTTTGCCATTTTCTTCTCCAAGGAATCTTCCCAAGCCAGGAATCGAACCCAGGTCTCCTGCAGAGCAGGCAGATTCTTTACGGACTGAGCTACGAGGGAAGCCAATTACAGTTAGTGTTAATATTTAATCTCTCAGAACCAATTTCAGTGCATTCAATTAGTTAGGCCTCTGGCTTAACCCAACTTGAGGTCATTGCATGCACACCCTTGGACCATTCTTCTTTGCCTCTTGCAGCCACCTGGCAGCTGGCCCAGTGCAGAAGCAAACTTCTCCTGAAATTCTGCTTCTACTCCTTTGGCCTTGGTCCTTCAGCCTTTGCCACTCCTGCAGAAAGACAGAGCCCAAGCAGTGCACTGAGCAGCAATTTCTGACTGAATTGGCTTTCTTCACAGCCATAAATTGTTAGCTCTAGAAAAATGTAGGGAGTCAGTCCTCTGGTATTAGGACTAGACTCAAGCAATGCATTAGACTCATTGAAGAGGCAAGAAACTCCACTTGAAAATTATCCAGTCCCTTACTCTCTCTTTAAAGAGACAGTAGACTTTCTTGCTGAGACTGAGGGACAGTAAGGGGACTAATCCAGGCACTTTTATATAATTACGTATCTAATCTTCTTAATAATATTTAACATTATTTGATATCATTCCAATTTTGCATTGAGGAATTGAAGGTTTAAAAGGTTAAGTAAACTGTGTAAGGTCAAAAACTTAGTACGTCGTAGAATTGGATTAAAACCTTTGACCTCAAAATTCTACTTTTTTTCCTCACTGGGCTCTTTTTGCAAGTACATAGAATGATAATTATCTTGGTTCCTCTCACATTCTAAAAATCAAAAAATAAAATGTTAGTAAGTGAAAGATAGACGTGAGGAAGATAGAGTGTAGTAACTATATAGAGGCTCCTCCGTCCATGGGATTTTCCAGGCAAGAGTACTGGAGTGGGGTGCCATTCCCTTCTCCAAACTATATAGAGGTGACTCCTTAAAGTAGTCACTTCCAATGCTTTGGGTAAAATATTTAAACTGATCACTTCCTATGGAAGAGTGGACTTCTACCTTTTTTGCATCACAAGAATAACGTGATATGAGCTTCTATATTGATCTCATAGGAAATTATGAGTCATTAACATTAATGTTTGATTCATGAATATGATCTTTTTTATTAAAGATATAAAATTTAAACACTCTGTAATTAAATGTAATTTTGAAAATTCCTTTTCAGGTCAAGATTTCCCCTGAAACTGCAATCTAATTCATGGTATTATATCATGATTTTTAAAATGATTTGGGAAATTCATCTGTAAGAGATTCATACCAATAGTCCTGCAAGGTGTAACCTCATTGATAAAAAGTAAACAGCTAGACAACGAGTGAACACGGCTGAAGAGCGAAAGGTTCTTGTGCCATTGATTTGTGCCGTGGTACTAATAGATGTTTTGGGTTTGATGTCAGTTGTTTGTCAAGGAGTTATAATAATATTTTTCAAAAAGCTTTGCTTTGACTCCTATTACACTGCAAGACTATTTTTTCCCCCAACCTCCCTACCATCTGTCCTGATTCTGCATTGGAAAATCTCCCTGATACTCCATCCAGAAGGGCTAAGCAAAATCAATATGGCAACAGCAGACTGCTGATGCATTCCAGCTTTTAAGTGGGATGTTGTTATGATTAACTATGGCCCAGCTCCTTACCTCTCTATTATCCCAGTGCTATCTCAAAACACTTCAGTCGCTCATCACATTCAATTAACTCTATATGCTTCCTAAAAATGCAGCATAAGGCTGAAAGAAATATGAAAGGGAAAAAAAAAAGATCAATTACACTTAGCTTTCAGCAAGATTGGAATAATACGGTTTTCCCTTTTTGTCTATTTTGGTTAAAGACCAATCGATATATAAGAATATCTTGTGTTTTAAAATAGGGGCTGTGAAAATCATTTACATGATCTATTCTTAAGTGCCATATGCTTAGCTAGAAATTATATAGAACCCTTGAACTTTTTTCCATATTACTACCCCAAAGAGGAAAGGATCTTTTTAAAAACTTTATAACACCTAATTATATTAAGCAATCTGTCACTGTTGATTTTTCATAATCCAGCTACTAATGAATATGTGTATCTCTCTAATTATTAGAGGATAGCAGGAGAAGGCAATGGCACCCCACTCCAGTACTCTTGCCTGGAAAATCCCATGGACGGAGGAGCCTGGTAGGCTGCAGTTCATGGGGTCGCTAAGAGTCGGACATGCCTGAGCGACTTCACTTTCACTTTTCACTTTCATGCATTGGAGAAGGAAATGGCAACCCACTCCAGTGTTCTTGCCTGGAGAATCCCAGGGACGGGGGAGCCTGGTGGGCTGCCATCTATGGGGTCGCACAGAGTTGGACACAACTGACGTGACTTAGCAGCAGCAGCCCTTCATAGTGTGGCAGTTTTGACAAGGGTCCAATGGTGTTTGAAGTAGATTGAGATTTAGGGTCACGGAGACAGTATACTCAAAAAATGGTGGTGCTAGGGCATCGCATGAATCATTCACATATGAAAGTCTCTTAGGAGCAGGGTAGATATTAGGAAGATATATTCAGGAGGCATTTGATTGTAAGTGTCAAAAAATTTTAACTAATGTAAAAAACAAATTCATTCATGGAAGGCTGGAGGAGAATCTCACCTCATACGTGTAGGTCATTTTTCTTGATCTATCTCTCAGTTTGTCTCTTTCATTCTTATGTTTACTTCATCCTCTGTGTTGCAAACAAGAGCTTTCCATCTGGCATGAAAGATGGTTATGGATATCCCCAGATTTCCAGCTTCCTTGTTGAGCAAAGAAGTATAAAGAGAACTGTGTCTTACAAAGCCCATGTACAACTTTCAGGACAAGGTTTCCTGAAGCCATGCTTAGATCCTTTCTTGGACCAGTCACTGTGGATGGAGAAACAGAGATCCAATGCTTGCTTGGACCAAGGCCATGTTCCCCGGTGATCTGGGAGTTTGAGATCCTAGAAAAATGGAAGTCATTGGGACAAAACCTTTTAATACAGTTGGAAAGGAACAACACCAGCCAAAATTAAAAGTTCTTAATTTATATGGAGGAGAAGCTTTGGGTTCTGGTAAATTAATTAATCATAACTAATCCAAATGTAGAATCGATCAATGTAACTCCTGCTGCCCTATTTATTCAGCTATATCATAGCTAAGCTAGCTTGAAAGGGTCTCATGTGCGATCCTTACGTTCTCTCCATGGACGACTTCTTTTCATAAATGTTTTTACCTGATCTCATCCATTACAGTGGACAATTTCAAGCTTCATTAAGTGACTGTATCTTGCCAATTTCTCTGCCTGGTTTATAGTAGAACCTCAAAAATGTCTGTGAAGAATAATAATCATGCATTTTTCTTCCCTTTGTAGAGAGACTGGTAGAGACTCTTTGAAATTAGGTGCTCTACAACAGTGTAAGTTCTTGCTGTTTTCAAATTGTCTTCATTTGAGTTGGCACTTGGTGTGTGTATCAGTCATTCAGTTGTATCTGACTCTGCGAATCCATGGCCTGCAGCCTACCAGACTCCTCTGTCCATGGAATTCTCCAGGCAAGAATACTGGAGTGGGTTGCCATTTCCTCCTCCCGGGGATCTTCCCAACCCAGGGATTGAACCCAGGTCTCCCGCACTGCCGGCAGATTCTTTACTGTCTGAGCCACCAGAAAAGCCCTTGGTATTCTCCCTCAAATTCCTGGTCTCTCCTACCCCTGGCTCCCTCATTGCCCTTTAGTTTAGGCAATAGATAGCCCAGACATAGAACTACTTTTAGTTCACCAGATCTTTAGAATTACCTCTCATTGTCCACCTTCTCTTTCTGCCATGTTATTCTCACTAAAATAGAAAATTAACAGTAGATTTCATAGTTACTTGGTGAGTTACTGAAACTAGCATAGAATGTGTAACTGTCAGATGTTTGTTTTTTTTGCCTAATATCACTGCAAATAGGCTCTGTGATAAATATGAGTAAATTAGTTCCTTATTTTGCCTTAACATGGTGATTGCAATGGAATACTATGCAACTGACAAAGTAACCTTGTTGAGGATAAGAAATCAAGATTTTTTTAACAAGATTTTAAGTGAAAAAACACAATATATATAATCTAATGTCTTGTTATTAATATATATGTAACTATATATAACTACACATACATGCAAATAATGTGTATAAATGCATGTGTTCATTACTTTTCTAATATGCCTCTGGATTTGTTAATATTTTATTGGAGATTCTTGCATTTAGATCATTTATAATGATATTAACTTTAGGTGTGTGTATATATGTATTTGCACTCTCCTTGTCCAGTTTTGGGTCAATATTATATGAACATTGTAGAATGAGCATGAAACTTTTGATCTTTTTCTAAGTTCTGGCATTGTTTAAATAAGACAGTTATTCTTCATTACCACCATTTTCTTTTTTGCTATTCCCTTGTAAAATAATCTGGGTTGTACTTTAGCTATAGAGATTTAAGTAAATTTTAATTTCATCTATGGTCATCTGCCCATTGAAGCATTTTAAATTTTGGGGGGCCAATTTTGGTAACTTATATGTTCATTAAAAATTGCCCCTCTCATGGATATTTTCAACTGTACTTAGTACACTCACATAACTTTTCATTTTTTATTAATTATTTATTTTTGATGCAGACCATTTTTCAAGTCTTTATTGAATTTCTAACCATACTGCTTCTGTTTTATGTTTTATTTTTTGACTACAAGGCATGTGGAATCTTAGCTCCTTGACCAGGGATTGAACCTAAACCCCCTGCATTAGAAGGCAAATCTTAACCAGTGGACTGCCAGGGAAGTCCCTTAGATAATTTTTAGAATCATCTTATGTGTCTGCAGAAATGCCACTTTTCTAATATTATTTATATTTCCTTTTTTATCATATTGGTCAAAACTTTATATATTTCACACTTTTATTTACTCAGCTCTATAGTCTCTTGCCTGGAGAATCCTGTGGACGGAGGATCCTGGTGGGCTACAGTCCATAGGGTTGCACAGAGTCGGACACAACTGAAGCAACTTAGCATGCATGCATGCATTGGAGAAGGAAATGACAACCCACTTCAGTATTCTTGCCTGGAGAATCCCAGGGACGGAGGAGCCTGGTGGGCTGCCGTCTATGGGGTCACACAGAGTCAGACACGACTAAAGCGACTTAGCAGCAGCAGCATAGTCTCTTAGTTTTCTAGTTAATTAATTTCTAATTTTATTTTTCATAAGTTTACCTCTATGCTCTCCTCAGCTTTATTCTGCTGCATTTATCATTTAATTCAAAATATCCCTCAGTATCATAATCCAGAGTTAATAAATAAATGAATTTATCAATTACCCTATGCCATGGGCCTAAGAACAAATCAAGCTTAAAATTCTTGGCTCTCACTCTATTATGCTATAATTAAATTGAAGAAGAAATTATTTTGTGTAAAGAGTCCTTAATAACAGTGGAAATCTCCCACAAATGTTTTGCCTATAACAACTGGAAGACATAGTAATCATATGTTCCAAATTCCCTCATTTACATATTTAAATTACTCTAGTACCATTGCTTCCCTGGTGGCTCAGTGGTAAAGAATCCACCTGCCAATGCAGGAGACATTGGGTCTCCTGCAGACATGATCCGTGGATTGGGAAGATCCCTTGGAGAAGGAAATGGCAACCTACTCCAGTATTTTTGCCTGGAAAATCTCATGGACAGAGGAGCCTGGTGGGCTACATTCCATGGGATTACAACAATAACATCATTGAAGAGACCTGCACCAAGTTAACAAGCATTACAAGACAGGCAGTTGATAAAAAATATTAATAACAGTGACAGTTACATGGCATAACTAAAACTACCATCTTTAGAAATTGCTTCTGTACATGCTGTCTAGTCCTGTACAACCCCAGGAAAAAAACAGGGATTATAAGAGACGCAATATCCTACAGCAGCAGCCTGTACAGGAATTGGTACCTTGACCTTGGGTCCAGTCCTTGACCTCCCCTTCATCACTAGAAAGCCACATCCCATCTTCAACACGCCTGTCTTTGACAGTGAAGTAAAGATAAAGGTACCTGCCGCATACCTCCTCCCTGCAATTCTTTCATTATATCAACAGGAGTGTTATTGTTAATGAGATAATGCTTTCAAAATGCTTTGTATGTCTTTGACCAAAAAAAAAAAAAAAAAGAAAGACAGAAAGAAGCTCTTTTTAAAAGAAGAATTGTCCTCTGGCCTTGATCTCAGATCTGAGTCTGACCCATGTGCCTTCTGTTGAGAAAAAGCAATTAACCATGAAGAAATTCAAGAAAGACTGGACACTTTGCCCAACAGGCAAGACACTAGGCATGACGTAGCATACTGCGAAATATCATCAGCTTCCTTTATGATTCTACCAGCCTAAGTTGAAATGTTGGTGAAGCTTTTAAACTATAAAAAAGAAACATGTCAATAGCATTTTAGTTCCAAAGTGAAAAGAGCATCATTTTTTGTTTATAAAAAATTATAGGTTCATTGAAACACCTTTTCAAACAATGTAGAAAAATGCAAAATTAAAATTTCCTGTTTTCTTCCACCCAGAGAGAATCATAATCTAGCCCATATCTCTTTCAGACATCTATCTTTGTGTGTTTGTATTAAGGAAATAATACAACTATTTTCCCCTCATCACATATATGAATATTTTCTCAGATTTGTAAATAATGTTTAAAATACAGTTTATGTGGATATACCTACTGTCATGGGTTGAATGATGCCCCTTCTCACAAGATATCCATTGGAACGTACCACTATGACTTTATTTGGAAATAATGTTCTTTGCAGAAAGAAGGCAGCAGAGGATGAGATGATTAGATAGCATCATGGACTCAATGGACATGAATCTGAGCAAACACCAGGAGATGGTGAAGGACAGGGAAGTCTGGCATGCTGCAGTCTATGAAGCTGCAAAGAGTGGGACATGACTAATTGACTGAACAACAACAAAAGATGTAATTAAGTTAAAGATGTTGAGATGAAATCATCCCAGCTTATCCGAGTGGGCCATAAATCCAATTTTGTCATTATACCAGGAAGGCAGAGGGAAATGACACAGAGGAGAGCGCTGGGTGAGAAAGAGGCAGAGATTGGAGTGATGTAACCCAGGAAATCTGGAAGAGGAAAGGAAGCCCCTGGAAACTGAAGAGGGAGGGGACAAAACCTCCCCAGAGTCTCTAGAAGGAGCACAGACCTGGTGCCATCTTGATTTCGGGCTCTGGCCTCCAGAGCTTTTATTTTAGGCAAAAAATTGTGGTAATTTGTTATGACGGCCCTAGAAAATGAATACACGTGTACACATGTGGAAATTGATACAAGTGGATACATTCTTAAGTGAAACCTCCATTTCCAATATGTTCAAAAGGAGTAAATATATAACTAACTAATCATAGCTAATAAAGTGATTTCTCTTGAATATTATCTTTAAAAGAACAAAAGCTGATTTCTAGGACAGAGGTAAATATGGTATATATAACATATATATATATGTATAAATATATACATATAGTATACTGCAACTCCACTCTTTAAAAAATTGTGCAATGGATATACTCATGTAAAAGGAAATTAGTCCTGAATATTCATTGGAAGGACTGATGCTGAAGCTGAAACTCCAATACTTTGGCCAACTGATGTGAAGAACCGTCTCACTGGAAAAGACTCTGATGCTGGGAAAGATTGAAGGCAGGAGGAAAAGGAGATGACAGAGGATGAGATGGCTGGATGGCATCACCGACTCGATGGACATGAGTTTGAGCAAATTCCGGGAGTTGGTAATGGACAGGGAAGACTGGCGTGTTGCAATCCATGGGGTAGCAAAGAGCTGGACACGACTGAGCAACTGAACTGAACATGTATAATGCATATAATATATACATATACACACATAATCTAAGATATATAGAGAACTATATAGAATTATTTCAGTTCAGTTCAGTCGCTCAGCCGTGTCCGACTCTTTGCGACCCCATGAATCACAGCACGCCAGGCCTCCCTGTCCATGACAAACTCCCGGAGTTCACTCAGACTCACATCCATCAAGTCAGTGATGCCATCCAGCCATCTCATCCTCTGTCGCCCCCTTCTCCACCTGCCCCCAATCCCTCCCAGCATCAGAGTCTTTTCCAATGAGTCAGCTTTTCGCATGAGGTGGCCAAAGTACTGGAGTTTCAGCTTCAGCATCATTCCCTCCAAAGAATTATTTAGGTTACACTTATTTTCATGGGCTTCCCTGATGACTCAGATGGTAAAGAATCTATCTGCTTCAAATACAGGAGACGGGTGTTCAATCCCTGGGTCAGGAAGATCTCCTGGAGAATGGCTACCCATTCCAGTATTCTTGGCTGGAGAATTCCATGGAGAGAGGAGTCTGGTGGGCTACAGCCCATAAGATCACAAAGTATGGGACTTGACTAAGCGGTTTTCACTTTCACTTTATTTGCATAATTTGCAAATAGAAATGTTTTTTCTTTTAATTTTTGACTGCACCAGATGTCCTGCGGGACCTTAGTTCCCCAACCAGGGATTGAACCCAGGCGTCAGCAGTGAAAGCACTGAGACCTAATCATTGGACTGCCAGGGAATTCTAGGGAATAGAAAAATTTTAAGCAAATAATTTAAAAAGCAAAGACTCATGAATTGATCACCAGATTTAAGAACAGGATTATTACTAATACTGATGAAGCTACGTATGTGGTCTTGTTCCTACATACTCTGGAATATCCTTCAGATGTAACTACTCTGACTTAAAAAAAAAATCATTTATTGTTTTTAAAATTTTTATACCCAGGTTTCTCTAAATACTATATTGCTTTTCTTTTGAGTTTCTGTAATGGTATCACAGTCAATGTATTCATTTCAGAGATGCTTTCATCACTGAGTGAATATTTCTACGATTGATCCATGGTCTACTTTTACTGTTGTGTTTCTTGTTTTCTACTGATGGATATTGGAGTTATTTGCAGCATTTGCTAGTGTTTGCTACTAACATGCCTGGGCCTGTCCCATTGTGTACCGGACTTGCACATTCTCAGGACGTACACAAGTCTAGGTGTAGAAAATGATGCCAAATGGTTTTTTCGATGTGTTGACACCAATTAACACTCCTGCTGGCGGTGTAGGAACATTTTCTGTTGCTCCACATACTTTCCAAAACTTGGTAGTGTAAGAACCTTATTTTACCAGTCTCGTAAGTGCAAAATGGGATCTTGCGATTTTAGTTTGCATTTTTCTGATTGATAATTGAGTTGAACATTTTAAAATGTTTTAAGACCATTTGTGTTTCCCACTGTATGAGGTACTTATTCGTGTCTTTTGATCATTTTTCTACTGAATCGTGTCTTTTCATGTTGATATTTAAGATTTCTATGCCTATTCTAGATATCTTGTCAGTTACATATGTTATAAATATATTCTCTCAGTTTGCACCTTATCTTTCATCATTTTTACAATATCCCTTGATGAAAGTTTAATTTAATGGAATTAAATTCACCTATCATTTTTTAAAATTTTTGTTTGTGTCTTTTGAAAACTGTTTCCAACTTCTAGGAGTATATTTTCTTCTAAAAGCTGCAAAATGCTGCCTATAAAGTTAAAACATTTGGTGGCGATATTTGAGAATTGTCCCAGGGCATATTCTTGAAGAGGCATTTGTTTTCCTAGAGATTCGTATTGCCATGTCTGTCATAAATCTGTTCTCTCAATTCAGTTTTATTGGCTCTCCCCACCCCGAATCTATCCCTATAATTACCCTACAGTGTTTTAATTGCTGGAGCCTTAAATTGATCTTGTAGGCAAGTCTTCACAACCTATTTGTCTTTTTCAGCAGCCTTTACCATTTTGCTTTTAAATATACATGTTGAATCACCTGGGTAAGTTTCTTAAAAGCAAACAAAAAACAACCCCAATGGGATTTGGATCTTTAGATAAATTTGGAGAGGAATGTACCTTTTATGATAGTAAGTCTTCCTTCCTCCAAACATGCTAAATCTCTTTATTTAGTTATGACTTCTTTACTTTCTTTCCATAACATTGTAAAATTATGTCCATAATGGTCTTCTACATCTTTTGCTAGATTTTTAGGGAGTTTCCCAGGTGACGCTAGTGGTAAAGAACCCACCTGCCAAGGAAGAGGACGTAAGGATGCAGGTTCAATCCCTGGGTTGGGAGGATCCCCTTGAGGAGGGCATGGCAACCCACTTCAGTGTTCTTGCCTGGAGAATCCCATGGACAGAGGAGCCTGGTGGGCTACGGTCCATAGGGTCACAAAGAATCAGACACGACTGAAGCACTTAGCAAACATGTAGTAGGTATGTCCATAATGGTCTTCGATGTCTTTTGTTAGATTTTTAGATACTTTATATTTCTGTTGCTATTTTAAATACTATCTTTAAAAAAAATGTACATTTTAAAATTGTTATCGATGGTATATTGATTGTGGGTTAATCTTATTTCTAGCCTGATTGCTAAACTTTGATTAATTTAGTAATTAGATTTTCTGTGTAGGTAATTATATTATCTGTGAATAATGACATATTTTTTCCATTCTAGTTCTTATATTGTAAACTTTAGTTTTCATGTGTTACTACACAGCAAGAACCCATAATGTAAGTTGTATAGAAGCAGATAGTGGACATAGTTTTATTGATATTTGTTTTAAAGTTATTGCTTCTAACATTTTAATGTTAAGAATGTTTTGGATTTTGGTTTTTGAAACTATTTTTTATTGGACTCAAGAAGTTCCCTTTTATCTCCAGCTTACTAATTGCATTAATTTTATCATGAATTTTTCTTCATGCATTGAGAAGATATATAATTTTTTTCTTCTTCTTTTACTTATTAATGTGCTGAATTGTATTATAGATTTCTACTGTCAAACCACCTTTGTAACTTTGGGAACTTTTAAATGATAAATGGTTTTAAATACTGTTCATTTTTTTCTTTAACTATTGAGATAATTTTTCTTCTTCCTTTAGTGAACATAGTGAATTATACTGATTCATTTTCATATAGTAACCAAATCTTCCATTCCCTGACAAACTGTGTGTGTCCGTGACATATTATCATTTTTATATTTATATTATAGAATCACTATCACTTATATGTGGAATCTAAACCTAACAAAAAATAAAAAGAAACAAAAAAAAAACAAACAAAAAAACTGCAAAAAAAACAACCACAACAACTCACAGAAAAAGGTCAGATTTCTGTTTACTAAAGGTGGAGTATGTGTGAAGGGGAATTGGGGAAATGGAGTAAAAGAAATTGTTGCTCAGTCGTGTCGGACTCTTTGAGACCCCATGGACTGTAGCCCGCCAGGCTCCTCTGTCCATGGGATTCTCCAGGCAAGAATACTGGAGTGGGTAGCCATGCCCTTCTCCAGGGGATCTCCCCGACCCAGGGATTGAACCCAGGTCTCCCACATTGCAGAGGGATTCCCTACCATCTGAGCCACAGGAAAGGTGAACACTGGAGTGGTTTAAAGGTACAAATTTCCAGTTAGAAGATAAATAAGTATTAGGGATGCAATGTACAACACAATGACTGTAATTAACCCTGCTGTGTAATATGTACAAAAGCTGTTAAGATAGGAAACTCTTAAGAGTTATCATCACAAGGAAAAATAATTGTTTCGTCTTTTTTTTTCCTTTTTTATTGCATCTATATGAGATTATGGATGCTATGTAAACTTGTGGTAATCATTTCACAATATACGCAAGTTAAACCATTATGCTATACACCTTAAACTTATACAGAGATGTGTATCAGTTACATCTGAATAAAACTGGAAACAATGAGGTGTGTGTGTGTGAGATTGTCAAGTTCCTTGCAATTGAAACATGTAGCTATTTAGATATATACCATCAAACAAGAGTGGGAGAGTTATTTTAAAATGTTCTAAATGTTGAGAGTTGTTAGGACACAAATTTTAAACCTTTTACATTGCATATACTCAACAATAAAAGGTGATTTTATAGTTGTGTTCATCTCTCTTGCAGGCTGGCTCTATATGGACTCCAACTGGAACCTTATTCTCTCCTTTCAGGTTGTTCTTGTCGCCCTGCGAATAAAATTAACAAAGAATTATTCATTGGCTCAACGGCCTTATTCAAGACTGCTTCTTTTTAGGAGAATGAGATATTTTTATCTGAAGTCCAACCTGTTCTTTAACTGCTCAAGTCACTGATTCTAAATAATTAGCACTTACTAAATTTATCTTGTGAGAACTGAGCATTTTATAAGCCTTGGCAAAGTTGAAAGGTATTGCATTCTTCCTTCATTCCCTTATTCCTTTCACTGTTCTTTTTCCTCTTTTACTTATCCCTTCTACCTCTTTCTTTTTCATTAGACTGCCTTCTCTATATTTCAGTCCTTTAATTTTTAGAAAAAAATACAATAAAATTTTAAAAAGAAAAAAAAGTTACTGGAACCAATCTTCTCCCCTAATATGGCCCTTGTACAAGGGTGGTTTAGTCTTTTTTGAGAGAAATGATTTGCAAATGTGAAATGATGTAGCACATTGCCCATTTAGATTCTTTGGAAGTCTGAGGAAAGAGGGCATAGGTAAGGAGCAGTGGAAAGAAAAGCTTGACCTACTAAGAAGTTTTCCAAGACAGTTAATTTTACCAAGGTTAGTCAAAAATTTGACATAGGTGTATACCTCAAACGAATTAACATTGCCTAAAGGTTGGGTAGCTCAGCTGGTAAAGAATTTGCCTGCAATGCAGGAGACCCCAGTTCCATTCCTGAGTTGGGAAGTTCCCCTGGAGAAGAGATAGGCTACCCACTCCAGTATTCTTGGGCTTCCCTGGCGACTCAGACAGTAAAGGATCCACCCACAATGTGGAAGACCTGGGTTCGGTCCCTGGGTTGGAAAGATCCCCTGAAGGAAGACATGGCAACCCACTCCAGTATTCTTGCCTAGAGAATCCCCATGGACAGAGGGGCCTAGTGGGCTACAGTCCCTGGGGTCACAAAGAGTCAGAAATGACTGAGCCACTAAGCGCAGCACAGCACAAAGGTTAAGAGACCCAGACTGGGTGGGTTCAAACCCTGGCTCCACCTTTAGAAGCTACACAGCTTGGACAAGATTCTCAACCTCCTTTTGCATTCTCCTCTATAAATTGGAGGTTACTGTGGTTCCTACTTTCAAACATTGTTGATTAAATGAGACAATATTTGTAAAGCACTTCGAATAATGTTGGACATATAGCTAGCACTATTGAGTTTCCTAAATAGATAAAAGTTAAATAAATGGGGAAAAATTGGACAAGAGAGTTAGTTACAAGTCTTATTGCATTGAAGTGCTTTTCAAAGATAATTATTCTTGGATAACCTTGAAGATAGAAAATAATTTTCAAAGGAAAATGTGGTGTGCAAGAAAATAGTAGAAATGAAAGAAATTACAATGACTTGCAGCTGTGCCTACAGAATCACAACCTTTTGTACTTTAATTAAAAATAGTTCATAGTGTAAGAACAACATTTACTCACACCCACTTTAGATTCTAGGGACTTCCTCACATGGTCTTGCTCCTTCCTTAAATATTTTAAAGCCTTTTCTATTGAGTACACGAACAACACTAATTTTAGCTCCAATTGTTATATTTTGAAAGAAGCTAAAAAAAAGTGTTAAGCCTGACTGTGTTCAAAGAGGGTTTCTATAACAAGAAACTAGGACTGTTAGTTTGAAAGTGATTGGTCTTATTAACTGGAGAGAGAAGTATGGCCTGATGGAAAAGGAAAAAAGAGCAAGTAATGATTATATCTTACACTTCCATCCTAGGCTTCCCAAAGTACTTGAAACCAAGCCTCATTATCATTTCTTTAAATAGATGAAGCAAGAGAGATAGCCAGTTAAGTGCGGCTTCCCAAGGTCATACTCCAGCTTGCCAACATAGCGATAAAAATCCAATACACTTGATTAGTGTCCGCTGCCTACGCACCCTCTCAGCATTGATTTCACGCACGATGAGGAGAGGAGACGGGCAGGGTGATCTTCTCCGTCTTTCCAGCCCCGCCATCTTGCTCAGTGGCTTCCCTTTTATTCTTCACTGATTGCATCTGAGCAAGCTTTCCTTCACACCATTTTTGTTCAGGCAGGATTCTTGCCAGTTAAGAGGTCATAATGACAAGTGTATTCCTGCCTGTTCTCCTTTTTTTTTGGAGTAGATATAGTTCTATATATAGTTCTAATCCAGTGCTATACCGTAGGTCCTTGTTCATTATTTTATATATAGTAGCGTCTATATTTTAACCCACTTATTTCACTTGCTGCTGCTGCTGCTAAGTCACTTTAGTCGTGTCCGACTCTGCCCCCCATGGATGACAGCCCTTATGTATCTTTAAATTTGGCAAAGAAAAGTTTGTTTTATTGGAATATACTTGCTTTGCAATGTTATGTTAGTTTCTGCTGTACAGCAAAATGAACCAGCCATGCATGTACATATATCCTCTCTTCCCTGAATTTCCTTCCCATTTAGGTCACCCCAGAGCACTGAGCAGAGTTCCCTGTGCTGTGCAGTCAGTTCTCATTAGTTATACGTAGGAGTGTATGTGCCAATCCTGATCTCCCAATCTGTCTCCCCCTCCCTTTGATATCCATACATTTGTTCTCTATGTCTGTGTCTCTGTTTCTGCTTTGCAAATAAATGTGCAATCTAGCAAAATGGTCTAGATGAACTTACCTGCCTCTTTTCTTGTGCCACTTTCACTCTTTCTCATTTTTTCAGCTCATGAGGAAGACTTGAAGTCCACACAAGTGTTTTGGTTTTCGTAGGTCTTTGTTTCATGGGTCACTTTTGCCTGAAATGCCTGCCATGTTTGTGGTTGACCAGAAACCTTTGGGGATTTCATTCATTGTAAATGACTTTGTCTTTTTCATTCAAATTTTAACTAATTGGCCATGTCTTTATTTTTTTTTTTAATTTTATTTTATTTAACTTTACAATATTGTATTGGTTTTGCCATATATCAAAATGAATCTGCCACAGGTATACATGTGTGTCCCCATCCTGAACCCTCCTCCCTCCTCCCTCCCCATACCATCCCTCTGGGTCGTCCCAGTGCACCAGCCCCAAGCATCCAGTATCGTGCATCGAACCTGGACTGGCGACTTGTTTCATATATGATATTATACATATTTCAATGCCATTCTCCCAAATCATCCCACCCTCTCCCTCTCCCACAGAGTCCAAAAGACTGTTCTATGCATCATTGTCTCTTTTGCTGTCTTGTATACAGGGTTATTGTTACCATCTTTCTAAATTCCATATATATGCGTTAGTATACTGTATTGGTGTTTTGCTTTCTGGCTTACTTCACTCTGTATAATAGGCTCCAGTTTCATCCACCTCATTAGAACTAATTCAAATGTATTCTTTTTAATGGCTGAGTAATACTCCATTGTGTATATGTACCACAGCTTTCTTATCCATTCATCTGCTGATGGACATCTAGGTTGCTTCCATGTCCTGGCTATTATAAACAGTGCTGCAATGAACATTGGGGTACACATGTCTCTTTCAATTCTGGTTTCCTCAGTGTGTATGCCCAGCAGTGGGATTGCTGGATCATAAGGCAGTTCTATTTCCAGTTTTTTAATGTAAGGGTTCAGTTCAGTTCAGTCGCTCAGTTATGTCCAACTCATTGCGACCCCATGGACTGCAGCATGCCAGGCCTCCCTGTCCATCACCAACTCCCAGAGTTTGCTCAAACTCATGTCCATTGAGTTGGTGATGCCATCCAACCATCTCATTCTCTGTCGTCCCCTTCTCCTCCCACCTTCAATCTTTCACAGCATCAGGATCTTTTCAAATGAGTCAGTTCTTCACATCAGATGGCCAAAGGATTGGAGTTGTAGCTTCAACATCATTCCTTCCAAAGAAATCCCAGGGCTGATCTCCTTCAGAATGGACTGGTTGGATCTCCTTGCAGTCCAAGGGACTCTCAAGAGTCTTCTCCAAAACCACAGTTCAAAAGCATCAATTCTTCAGCGCTCTGCTTTCTATATAGTAATGGTGGAGAAAGATAAAGGAATAGCCACTACAGAGTCACTCAGTAGGGGTGGTCACTAGTCATAAGAGCCTACTGAAGCTGGAACTCATGGTAAATAAAATTAAAAATTCAGTCCCTGAGTTGCACTAGCCTTATTTCAAGCAGTCAGTAGCCATGCCTTCTCTCTTTCAGTTTCAGCCTCAGCCTTTGCATCTCTAGAGTGGAAAGTTTGGATTAAATGACTGTAAGATCACTCTGGCACTAGCGTCCTGTGATTTTTTTTTTTCCCAAGGACTTTTCTTGGGTTTGGCAATACTACCTTGGATTCTGTGAGCAGAGGCTCTCCTCCCCCACAATCTCTCTCTCTCCATCTAGCAAAAGGTACCTCTCATATATTCACCTTGTATGTTGGAACCAAGTGCTTGACAAAGAATATGGTAATATATTCAACAAAAGCTTTGTGTACTAAATATAGCCTCCGAGTTTTAAAGAGCATTTTTTTTCTTTTATGAGTGTTGGCAGCTGTTTTACTATGAAATAGGTCTCAGAAAGAGATGAAGACATATTCTATTTTGAGATAAAAGCTTCATTTGAGATGTGGGAATGACACTGTAATAAATGCTATTACAGTTAATGAAATCAGGGTAGCACCTGATTTTTATTTGATTGTATGAGGCAAATTCTTCCAAATTTCCATGTATACATTCTGAGCATAAACTAGCAGTAGAGCCTGTTGCTGATGAATCCGAACCGTAAGTTGGTCCCTGTTCCATTTTTCTTTGCCATCCTGAGGTAGTAAGGGGGGAAAAAAGGCAAGAAAAATAGAGGTTAAAATGGTGGAGATTGGAATCTCCCTTTCTTTCCCCCAGTGTCCACATGAAAGGGCAACAACTAATTATCCAGCAAGAAACATTTATGAAACTCAGTTTACAAACTAAAACAAATGCTTAAAAAATCATATAATGCAAAATTTCTGTTTCAATCCCTTTGAAAAGTAAATGTGACAATATGGTGTTAGTCATCTTAAAAGCGGGAATTTTGAAACCTTGAATGCAGCCAATTTCCGACATTCGGATGACATGTGCTAATTGTCTTTTGCTTATTTCTACCTCTTAACTAGGAAGATTCTTTAGCATATGTCTATTCCCCCCTCCTCCTTTCTTCAGGCAGAAATTCCCTTGGGAGGGAGTTGCCTAAGAAAATCATTAAGTCGAAGTTTTATGAGCCTAGGTGGGATAACATTTGGAGGTGACTGATTACATGATTGCAGCTAATTGTTCATGGGACTCAGAGAGTCTCTAGCATCTTTAAGAGAAAATCTTTCCACATGCAAGCCAGCAGGAATATTACAGCTTTCTGTAAGGGGTGTCACGGAGAAATATTTTGGAGGTAACCTTGCATCAGCATCACTCTTTTCATTTTCTGATGAAAATACCACCGCCCTCCACCCCAGGCTTTGTCACTGAAATATAATATATAGCTATAAGGCCATCCCTGGCTAGGATGTTTGCCCTTCGACAAGATTATCTGACATTTCTTCTGGTTCATGCAAGAAACTACATACTAGCTTTGTTCTATTAGATCTGAAAGGATTAATGTTCTTAAGAGATTCACTTCAGAGATAGCTTGCTTTTAAAAAAGTATTGTTATGAATAGCATGTATTTATTTATATATATTTGTTTATTATGGTAAGGACACTTAACATGAGATCTACTCTCTTAGCAAATTAAATGTGCAACGCCATATTGTCCATTCTAGATACAATGTTGTATAAGAGATCTCTTACTTTTGAATTGAGCCAGTCTCTGAGTGTCTCAAGTGTTTGTAACGTTAGTGTATTTTTATTGGGAACTTCCCTGGTGCCTCAGACGGTAAAGAATCAGCCTGCAATGCCAGAAACCCGGGTTCTATCCCTGGATTGGGAAGACACCCTGGAGAAGGGGACTTTAGTGTAATTTTTTATTTTATTTATTTAGTGTATTTTTTATTTTAGTGTATTTCTGTGCAGAGTGCAACTATTACCTGCTATTTTTTAGCAGCATATTCATTGAACTCTTTGAATACATTCTTTCCCACATTATAGTTAATAAATAACCATTAATTATGAGACTACAGTGAATCCATCATGCCTGGAATCCTCAAATGCACATAAAAATCCTCTCTGTGGCTTTTTTGTTTTGTAGCTACAGTACAGTGCTAGTTATATGGCAAGTATTTAATAATTATTTTCAATTATTTGTTCAACTGCTATGTTGCTTCAGTTGTGTCCGACCCTGTGCAACCCCAGAGACGGCAGCCCACCAGGCTCCCCCGTCCCTGGGATTGTCCAGGCAAGAACACTGGAGTGGGTTGCCATTTCCTTCTCCAGTGCATGAAAGTGAAAAGTGAAAGTGAAGTCGCTCAGTCATGTCCGACTCTTAGTGACCCCATGGACTGCAGCCTACCAGGCTCCTCCGTCCATGGGATTTTCCAGGCAAGAGTACTGGAGTGGGGTGCCATTGCCTTCTCCGATTTGTTCAACAACATTTACGAAATACCTCCTATATGTGATGCACTATGACGAACACACACATACATGTGCATTTGTATACACTAACACACATGCATATATGTACACACTAACACATGTGCATATAAGTGCACACTAGCACACTTGCACCCCACCCTAAGGTTTAGGAAGATGAAGGTCAGATAGGTCTCAGTCTGTTGTGATACTGAGAAATTATAACTTTGGGAGGAAATGGAGGTGTGGGTGCAAAAACACAAAACATGTTGCCTGTTTGTGTAACCTGTTATGTATCTTGTACACTGATTTCATTTGTTTAAGAAACTCCTGAATTGAAGCCCTGAAATAACGCTGGGTGTATGCATGTGGTGGCAGATAGGATTTTGACGAAATTTCTGCTCTTGGGAGGTTTGGATGATATCTGGTGATAAATTGTGCCTGAAGCCATGTGAAATAGATCAGGATGAAGAAATTAGTCTGGGAATTGAAGAATGCAGGCCAAGGCATGAAGCCAGTGAGATTCACATATTGCCCAAACCTCAATCAGCCTAGAAATTAATTATTAAGTGTTCAAAAAATTGGGTATGCCCTGGATTAAAAGTGAAAAAGAAATGAAGCATCAATACAACTTTATTGAATGAGATACTCATCACCCTGGCCTGGCTGAAGACCTGGTACTCTTTGTTTCCCTGGAAGGAGCTAATATTAAAATCAGGTCAATTCCAAATCTTCTGCTCTCATTGGAAGCCACAGTAGCTTTGCTTTCTCATTCTAGCTAAGAAGAATCTTATTTGCAAAAGGAAAATAGAGACACAGACATAGAGAATAAACAATGTGTAGACACCGAGGGGGGGATGGGAGGGCGCTGGGATGAACTGGGGGGTTGGGAATGACATATGTACACTGTTGATACTATTTACAAAGTAGATAACTAATGAGAACCTACTGTATAGCTCTGGGAACTCTCCTCAATGCTCTGTGAAGACCTAAATGGGAAGGAAATCCAAATGAGTGGATATATGCATGTGTATAGCTGATCCACTTTGCTGTCCAGCAGAAACTAACACAGCATTGTAGAGCAACTATATTCCAATAACAATTAATTAAAACAAGAAAAGGAATGGAGCTAGGGAGTGGAAAGGAAAACATCCTTGAGGTCTTCTTATACCTTGTTTTCTTTTTTCACTTCTCATTCAGGCAGACCCAGTAGAGTCTCAGGGACTCACTTTCTTTCCAAGGGCCTAGGAAGAATGCTTTCATTATTTTTCCAATCACCAGTGGCAGCTTCCTCCTCTCTTTGTTTACCTTGCTTATGCTTGGAAGGTAGGTCACACTGGCTCAGCTTATAGGCACAACTCTTAACTGCTTTTAACAGCAGATTAAAGGGAAAAGGATCTGAACCCTGTCTATGCCAGAGGGAGCTGCTTAGCATTACTCCCTCAGCTAGTTGACCATGTAGCAAAGTAATTGACAACAGTGATTTGGGGCGGACCAGCTGCAGGCACAGCATTTAAGTGCATACACATAAGCGTTTCTGAGCAAATGATCACGAACTCCGGCTATGTCCATTTTGCATCCTTCTCTAGCTTTTCCTTCATTTCTCCTCCGACACATTTGTTTGAGGGGCTAGAATTTTAACGTGAATACTCAAACTCCATTTCTTGTACTCTGAAGTAGGATTCAACTGAGAAAAGATTCTTTCCTGCCATGTAAGCCACCCTGCAGGTGGGGAAAAAAGATTCTCAATACCACTTTTTGGGATCCCATAAACATGCCTTTCATAAAAAGCAATATCCAAACTCTTCAGTCAGTGTACAAGCAATGCCATTGATCCAATGGGCCATTTATACAAAATCTAAAATGCCAGCAAGCACATTATTTAGTTGCTGATCTCTGCTTGTTTATACCCCCTTTATTCACAGTGCAGGAAAATTCTAGATCGATACTTCAGAAACTCGAGTGAGCAAATGCATCACCCGCAGAGCTTGTAAATACAGATTCCTGGGCTCTGCTCCAGAAATGCAGTAGGTCGGCCATGGGAGGGGCCTGGGAATTTTCAGCTTGAACAATTCCTGACGTTCACGCTGGCCCACGAACCGTTTGGGGGAGCACTGCTCCAGGCCAAAGGGCCCACAGTGAGAACCCTTTACTGGTACCTAGGTACCTAAGGCAACACACACACACACACACACACACACACACACACACACAATCTGCTTTTATTTAAGGCAGAGGATTTGGTAGGTTCATTTCAGGATAGACTGGTAACACATCTTCTTTACAAGACATTTCAACTACCTTCGAGGAAATAGCAGAGAGAGTTAAAGGGACATTAGGAAAGACCGTTGAACACATCCCTGACTTTAAAACCCCGAACAGAGGAGAAGCCATTAATGCAGACATTCATTCTGTGTTTCGTCGAACACAGCATTGCTGACATGTTGCTTTAGAAGGGCCATTTAAAACCTCTCACCAGTTGGTCATTATTAATATTTATTACCACTCTGATGAAACCCCAGGCATATATTTACTTTCTAAAGGTTTGTAATAAAAGCCCTTAGACTGATAAACAATTAGTCATCTGCGGGACTTTCTCCCTGTTTAATTTGTTTCTCACTGCTATCCCCATATAGATAGATAAATGATAGATAGATATAGTCTTGAATAAAATATATATTAGACTAGAATATATATGGAATATATGTCCTTACATATAGTTTTTAAAATATATAATATATATATATTCTAGTTTTGTCAGCTGAGTTATGAGGAAGAAATAAATTACTATCACTTCTCTACCCCTTTCTTTGGGAGCCACACAATTATATCATTAAGTTAATTACACCAGCGATTAAAAAGGATCTAGTTATTTGGGAACAGTTATTCAGAATGAATGGCTCCTTAATGCATGTACACAGGATTGTTTTGATGGGAGAACAGGAAGCCTGTAGGTCAGTACAATATTTCTTGTTGCATTTTGCTGTCAGAGGCTTTCATTCTTGCCCTTGAAAGGCTCAGAAGTCCTGGATAAACCGCATTATACCAGCCCTTATCTTTCTTATGGGTATTAGGGACAGATATTCTCATTAACTCTCAGCCTGTGAATTATGGGCCAGCCGTTTACTGTACAGAATAATAAATTGTCCAGAACTTTGTGTGCACACAGCTATTGGCTCTAAATATTGGCTTCCTTGCCCAATGCAGTTAAGTTATTTGTAGATGCCAGACTGGAGTTCCCGTGGATGAACTGAATTGAAAATGGATCCTGTTTGTGGTTTTTGCCATTTAGCAATTCTTCAACAGTTTCTCTTGACTGTAATTTTAATGCTGATATGTTCTCACCCTTTAAATGACTGGAAACTTAGGCAAATATAAGTGAGGCCTAACACCTTCATGTTTAACTTACATGCCTGCCTTATAGAACCAAATTAGTCTTAACTGAATATTATACATATCACATGAATAGTGGTTTTGTAAGGCAAAAATTTGCTTACTGCAATATATTGAAAACTATGGTGCAAAACAAAAAATACTTGATATTCTTGAGGGAGGATGATGAAATAAAAGGAGATGTTAGGGAAAAAAAGTAGATTTTATGGCACAATGAGTACTCAATAGATTGGTATTAAATTATGGATTGATTAATTATTGGGTAGTAATTATCAGAAGTCAACAAAAGAGTTAAAAACATTACTCACGTTTATCAAGTTTGAATTGGGATCTAAGATCTGTGGTCATCCTTTTGGGGTGTTGGGGTGTTGGGCTTTTGGGGTGTTTAGGATGCCCTATGGAAAGTAGTCTTGATGAAGTTACACATGTCTCATCTGTTATTGTCTCTGAAAGGAGGGTGGTGCTATAGTAGATGGTTACTCCGTTGGCAGAATGACTCTTGTTGGATCAGAAAAATTGATGATATACCGAAAGCAAGAGTCATCTTTTGAAAGAATTCAGGAAGCATTCTGATGATGTAATTGCTCGACTATTCATGGAACTACAATATAAGCAGGTCACAAATGGCTGAGGGGTTGAGGGAGGAGAAGCCTAATCATTCCAGTCCCGAGTTGAGAGAACATATGTACATTTCAGGAAAGTTGCAGTAAACAAATGTTCATTGTTTCCTCTGCCAAGCTGCCAAGCCTTCCAAGATTTTGGCAGCTTTTTCCCTGTTACACAGCAGGCGTTCCATTCTCTCCCAGACAGTTAGAGAAGATCTTGGCATGGCTGATTTTGATATTCATAATCACATCCTGATGGAAAAAAAACCCTCAACTGATTAGGCATCAACTTGAGGCAAGACTACCAGGAAGTACTAAATATATACAGTGTTTTTCAAGGAGACCATCTTCCCATCACTTTTAACAGGGATGAGCAGCGGATAGTGACAGTGAAATACTAGCTTTGAAATATTACAATTCTATGTGTGTGATATAATCATGACTTCATGACTGAGTTTGCCCTTCTTATTCTTTCTTTGTTGTATTTCTGTTTTCCTTTCATATTTCATGAAGCCTTTTTTTTTTTTAATTCCACTGTGGTCCAGCTTTGCCAAGGAATAACAAGGAAAGATATTTGGCTTCGTGCATAGGCCAGCATTTCATATGGACAGTAGCACACACCTGGCAGCCAAGATGTTGGTGCAGCTCATACTAACCAAGGTGGGGGAGACACAAGGGGGAAGTGAAACTCAGCAAGACTGGCAGAACTGGGGCTACTGAGACTACCAGGTGCTGCTGGCCTCCTGCCAAGCCCCAATTTGGAGATTCACCTTCCACAGGTAAAGTGTTAGTTGCTCAGTCATGTCTGACTCTTTGCGACCCCAAGGACTGTAGCCCACTGGGCTCCTCTGTTCATGGGGTTCTCCAGGCAAGAACACTGGAGTGGGTTGCCATGTCCTCCTTCAGGGAATCTTCCCGACCCAGGGATCAAACCCATGTCTCCTACATGACAGGCAGATTCTTTACCATCTGAGCCCCCAAGGAAGCCAAAAAATTTGTGATATACCTAATTTCAACAGGAACATGGATGGTCAACTCCAGCACTCCTCTATGCTCTTAAGCATATCCAGTTAAAGAGAAACAAAAAGAGCAATTTTATGTTGGACAGAGCAAGCAAATGGACACGAGAACAAAAAAGCCGTGTTGTCATTGGGCTGTGGTCATCGAATACTCAGAATTTGTATTATAAATATGTTTATAATAAACATTATATAGGGAGATAGACTAAAGTTAAATATTTCTTGTCCTCAGGGCACAGATATGAGGAAATAAAACTATTTATTAAGCATCTTCCCTGACACATACCTAGTGGGCTTCAGTCTGTAGGGTTGCAAAGAGTCAGATAGGACTGAACTTGGCATGAAAATGGTTTGTATATCCAGAGACACCATGTGCAGGACCAGTTCAGATTATATGGTACACTTTACCTCGTTATTGTTGTTGGTTAGTGACTCTGTTGTGTCCAGCTCTTTGCAACCCCATGGACTGTAGCCTTCCATGCTCCTCTGTCCATGGGGGTTTCCAGGCAAGAATACTGGAGTGAGTTGCCATTTCCTTCTTCAGGGGATCTTCCCAACCCAGGGAGCGAACTTGAGTGTCCTGCATTGGCGGGCAGACTCTTTACCGCTGAGCCACCTGGGAAGCCCTTACCTTGCTACATACACATTATTACACCTAATTGACTGATAATGAAACTGAGCTAGAAGGAGTTAATTTTGACTTATCCAGAGGCAGAAAACTATGTCTTTCTGACTTTGAGGAATTCTTGCTTCCCTATCTCCAATTCCTGAATCTTGCTTGTGGAGACAGTCTCTTCCTTCTGGCCTTTATGAAGCAAAAATTAATCTTAACATTTTGAGTTTTCATATTCAGTGTCAGCTGCCAAGCTAAATAAGGACCTCTACTAGCACGTAAATGCCTCTGTGAAAATTAGTAAAAGGCCCTCCTTCCTCCAGGTGGAGGCAGCCCAGTGCCAGGGCACATGGCTGAACAAGGAGAGTGTGGGCCAAATTTCAGTCCACTTACCCCTTGGCTAGATGCCCTTGTTCAGTGAACAACCTGCCCAACTCTACATAGCCTCCTGAAGCCTTTTTTTTTTTCAAAATGCTATCAGAGGTGGGGAGAGCCAAGGACAAAGCCTTATTCTCAAGAAAGGCCGTAGTGTATTCATGGCAGTTTCTTAGTGATCTTGATATTCAGTAGCTGTATCTTCTTAAATAAATTGCTCTGGAAGTTTACTCTTTTGAAAAAGCATGTACTATAAAAATGGAAAGATAAAACTCTCAACAGGAAACCAGGGCAGATCATAACTCTGCTGCAGTTCAGCAAATGAAAATATATCAATAATGAGATGAAGCCCAATTCAAAACAACTTAGGCTGTCTTTGGGCCTCAAGAATAATCTCTTTTCCATTATTAGGGAAAACGTGAGCCCTTTTTTCATTTCTTGTGAATCCAAATCTTGTTTGCAAGGGATGATCATGTTTAGCTAAAATTGCTTCTACTTAGCTATTATGGTGAAATGACAAACATGTTATTGTTGGTGTTTATTGGTATTATTATTAGTTAGTTGTCAAACCTTGAAGGAAAAATCACAGGCTAAAACCCTGAAAAAGTAATCTTATTTTCATAAATATTCCCAAATAATTATCTCATGTCTAGTAGCCCCTTAGCCTTAATATAAACTTTTCATGTGAAACAGCAATGGTTGCAGATAACTTGGAAATCTGTTAGGAACGTACATAGAAATGATAAGGCATATTTTGTGATGTATTAGCATCCATATTGATTATGAAATTTCACACTTGTCTCAGCTACTTTCTCTTTTCTCCCAGAGTCTGAGGCTTTTCTTCAGAGAATATAATCAATTTACCCATTCAACTCTGCTGCTGCCCCCAATTTCCACAGGTTATATATGTTAATGGTCAAGCCAAAGAAAGCCATTGAATTATTTAGGAAACTGAAGGCAGTAAAATTATCCCAGAATTAAAGATTGCCAGTTTTCTCCATAGTCTCCAGAGTGGTTGTCATGAACACATCAGATCATTGCCAAATAAAATAAATTTTCTTTGTTCCTGTTCAGCTTTCGTGTCATTTCTTGCACGTAGACTTGTGGCATTTTATTTCAAACCATGTGATCGAAGGAAGGCAAAATAGAGCATATTATTTATTGGAGGAACAGAGTCTTAGGAATGAAGAGTCTTAGCTGGGGAACATGGATGTTGTTGAGGCAATCTGAGAGCAGGTTGGAAAAGAATTTCCAGATACAGAGTATTGTAGAAAGAAGTGAGTTTATTAAGAACGAAGAGCAGAGATAAAGTGGGTGTAGTGAGCGTAGCAGGCTGACAATGCCTGGCAGGCCAGGACGAGTCAACAGTTTTCATGAGATATTAGCCGATTTTTATAGCCTCATGACAAAGAAAATTCCTGCCAGAACATTGGTGTCAGGTGATTGGTTAGGGCACTATAGGGTGACTACTGGAATGGACATCTTTGCCTAATTTGGAGTCAGGAAGTTTGTTAGTGATGCTTAAGGGGCTTTTGGCAACAGTTACAAAGGAGTTCAGTCCACTTTGGAGGTAATCTTGGTTTTGGGCTCCACTTCTGTAGCCTTGGTACAGGGCTCGCATCTGTGACCTTGGGGGCAGAACTCAACAGACATGACCCCCAAAATATAAAAACATATATGGCACAGCACTTAATGAGCCCTTACACTCAGTGCACAAAGGCTGTGTCTGGGCCATTACTTAGGCGTCAGCAGCTTTAGCTGGTCTTTGTACGCCTGAGCTTGGCTGATTTGTAGCCATAGTGGGTCGTGACTCTGCCTTCTTTACTTCTTGTCCCATTAGGGCATTAACACCCTACCAACTAAACATCAAGAAGGCTGGCTGAATTTATTTTTTATTCAATGTTTTAGCATCCCACAGGCTGTAGCAAAATCTGGTATTTTCCCCCCGCCTATCTCCTTTTCTGTCTCTGAGTTTGAAATTCAAAGTCGTTTATATTTTCTACTAATAAAATGTGAATTCTGCTACCACCACATAACTATGGGGTATTAGAAAAATAAAGATATTTCTTCCTTCTTATGAAAGGAAGATAATCTTCCAGGGTCTTAGGCATCAGTACCTCAACTTATGGTCAGGATGAAACCAATGAAGTTTTGCCAGACAATTTGAGACAATATAAACCAATTCCTTTTACTGGGAGATGAGCAGTACAGTTTTCTGCACTAGAAACTCTTGAAGAGGAACATGACATGTAATCAGAAGAAGCCTGGCAGCAATGTAAGAACTCTGCATCAGGAGATCGCATCAAAGTTGTTATTGATTGGGTTGAGAAGAGGATGCCTTAAAACCATCATATTTACTGCATCATTGATCTTCAGAAGCTCCCACCATGCTGCTTCCTCGCGTTTACCAATGAGCTTAATGGCAACACCCCGAAGAAAGACTCAGTAGAAGGAGCGAGTGGAGGACAGCCAGACCCTGAGGGCTTCTCTTCATCTTGATATTTTCAAGTTCTTCCTGCTATAGCCTTTTGATTCATCACTATTTGGAGACTAGAGACTGAGGCTGGAATTCACTTTCTGCTGAGAAGAAAGGGGATTTGATACAAATAAATAAGTTGCATGTTTTTTGTATCAATATCTGCATTATCTCCTCATGAGGATCTGGGGAAAGATTAACAGTGGGAATGAAAACCCTCCGGAAATTAAGATGACCTGTGTAACTGACCAGTCTGGTGAAAGCCAGTGCTTCAAACAGTGGAGTTAGCAGATGCAACAAAGAAGAGGAGAAGAGGGAAGGAGTGGCAATCTGCTATTTAGGATATGAGCTCGTAGAGTTTGTAACTTTAAAGTTTTTATCTATTTATTTTTGTCAAGGGAAAGGCAGAGAGCTAGATAAAATGACATATGCTGAAATCTAATATGATGCACACACATAATGTTGTAGGACCCTATTCAGGTAAGGAGTCATAATGTCATTCTCACCTGAAGACAGATAAAATGACTTGGCTTTGCTTAAAAAGCAGTGGAGAATGGATTTCTATTTCAAACAAAAATTAGCTTAAAAATCATTGTGCAAAATGTATTTTACAGACGTTACATTTCTTCCTCAAGGAATTATAAATTGGGTGCCTCAAATTGAACATGCAAACTAGAATTTTATCAACTGATTGTATTTGTTAGACTTGATTTTCTAATTTCACTGTACCTTTTATTAGGGTCATCCTCAAGGAAGTGATGGAAAGGACGTTTTGGGCAATGAAGCCGTGAAGTTTGCCTGGTAAAAAGATAGCAAGGATTGAACGCTTCGAATATAGAAGGCAGTGCTTGCGAAGGCTCTTTGTATATTAATGTCGTGACTCGGTAAAGAGAATCCAGCAAGCTATTGGTCACCAGGCAGTGAGACAGAGAGAAGGATACTCACTTATACTAGTGAGAAAAGGTGTTTCTTTGATGAAAATGGGTGTGAATAGAATTGCAAAATTTAGGACAGCAATGGGTCTCAAAAACCGTCTAATTTCTAGTAGATGAAGAAACAATTCGGAACAGTGATGGTCCCGTTTACGTGTGCTATGAAGCTGAATCACGTAAAACTGGCTCACCCTAATTTAATCAGTTGTGATCTACCGAATAGCTGTTTCATACAGTGCAACCAAACAGAATCAGAGCTGCCTGTCTCCCAGTCCACTCTCACAAGTGTGCAGTGGCAGCACAAACCAGAGGCTTTGCCTGTGCCTGTGCTGGAGGTCAGAAAGAATAAGTAAAAGATGGAACGGCAGGAAAAAAGAGACAGAACTGAGAGGTTCACACACAAACATAAAAGCAATAAAAGGACACAAACACAATGGAAGAAGAGAAACTCAAACTTTATTAAGTACCTGATATAACATGCACAATTCTAGACACCAATGTATATAATTCTCACATTTTGCTCAGTGTGTGATTATTCCCGCTTGGCATCTGTGGAGACTGAGATGCAAAGTTAAAAGAATTTTCCAAAGGTCACATTGTAATATAGACAAGATCATGGTCACTCCCTTGCTTTAAAGCAGAAATAAAAAACAGAACACAAGAAAAACCAGTGGCTTCCCATTGCCCTTAAAAGCGACCAGACCGTATGCCATGGCTTACCGCCCTCTGTGATGTGACTGCTTCATCTCTTCCTTTTTGCCCATCACAACACTCCAGGCTCATCAGCATCTTTGTTGTTCCCAGAATGCACCAGCCCTGTCTTACCGCTGCTCCTTTATTCTTGCTGTTCCCTGTAACAGCCATGCCTCTTCTCCTGGTCCTTGGCATGAGCGGTTTATCGTCATCCTGCAAATCTCAAGTGTCCCCTCTGCCCTCCTTCATCCTGCTGTAGCTCCTCACCCTGTTTATTTTCTGGATAGCACTCCCCACAGCCTATAATCATCTGTAGTTACCCATTCTAGTGATTGTCTGTTTACTGTTCATTTCTCTCACAAGATTGTAAATTCCTTGCTGTCTAAACCTCTGTTTTCTTTATCCTTCAATTCCAAGAAACTGATACATACATGGCATATAGTGCTGCTGCTGCTAAGTCACTTCAGTCATGTCCAACTCTGTACGACCCCATAGACAGCAGCCCATCAGGCTCCCCCATCCCTGGGATTCTCCAGGCAAGAACACTGGAGTGGGTTGCCATTTCCTTCTCCAATGCATGAAAGTGAAAAGTGAAAGTGAAGCCGCTCAGTCGTGTCCGACTCTTAGCGACCCCATGGACTGCAGCCTACCAGGCTCCTCCGCACATGGGATTTTCCAGGCAAGAGTACTGGAGAAGGGTGCCATTGCCTTCTCCGACATATAGTAGGTGCTCAATATATATGGATAAAGTTGGGGGGCAAGAATTTAAATTCAGATTTGCCCCCGAAGCATGTGCTCCTTCCAACAGACTAAAAGGATCTCCTATTGATGGGTATGTACATAGAGAGTTACACACAGAGGCAAAACACAATAGAATGCACACTTTTGCATGAGAACATTATGAACAGGAACATTTAACATATGATCAAAAGAGAATTTTTTTTAATTTATATACTGTAAAATTAACTTTTTTCAGATGTGCAATGAGTTTTAGCTTATGAGCAGATTTTTGTTAGCAATCTCTACAACTAGGGCACAGAACCAAAATGTCCTCATGGCACTCACTTTTGTTTAAATCCTCCCCTACTTCAACCACTCATCTATGCTCCATCACTGGGATTTTGTCTTTTCAGAGTGTCATAAATGGAATCACACAATACATAACCTTTTGAGATGGACTTTTTATTCATTAGCATAATTTCATGGC
The DNA here is from genome assembly GCF_019923935.1 of Bubalus bubalis. Classification (NCBI taxonomy): domain Eukaryota; kingdom Metazoa; phylum Chordata; class Mammalia; order Artiodactyla; family Bovidae; genus Bubalus; species Bubalus bubalis. The sequence goes on along the minus strand of NC_059169.1, from coordinate 13,140,520 downwards.
GAGCCAGACAACTTGTTGTATGTACTGATTCTTCTGTGTTGTTAATGAGGACTATGCCACTGTTTAACTATAACACAGTTTATCTCTTTACCTGTTGATGACATTGGGTTGTTTCCAAATTTTTTTGACAATTATAGATTGAGCAACTATAGACATTGAGCACGGTTTTCTTCATGAAGATAAATTTTCGTTTCTCTGGCATAAATACCCAGCAGTAGGATGGCTGGGTCAGATCATTCTTATCACAAGAGTGAAAAATGCATGTTTAGGAACTGCCAAGGTGTATCCCAGAGTGACTGTACCAGTTTGCATTCTCCACAACAGTGTATGAGAATCACTAGTCGTTCCCCATTTTTACCAGCTCTTGGCTTTGTTGTTTATTCATGGCAATCCATACTCATTTATACTAATTTGTTTGAGCCATTCTACTATACGTAGTGGTATCACATTTGGTTTTAATTTGCATTTCCTCAATGGGTAATAATGTTGAGAATCTTTTCATATGTTTATTTTCATCTGTATATCTTCTTCACTGAAATGTCTGTTCAAATATTTTTGCCTATTTAAAAAATGAGTTATTTGTCTTATTACTATATTGTAAGAGTTCTTTGTATATTTTGTAATCAAGTTTTTTATGACACGTAATTTGCAAATATTTTCTCCCAGCTCGCGGCTTGTCTGTTCTTTCTCTTGGCAGTATTGTTAGCACTGTCAACATTTTTCAATTTTGATGATGTCCAATTTATCCAATTTTCTCTTATGGATTGTGCTTTTGGTGATTTATCTGAGAATTCTTTGCCTAACCCAACATCATGAAAGTTTCTATGTTTTCTCCTATAAGATGTCTAGCTTTACATTTATATTTAGGTTGATGATCCATTTTTAATTTTTGTCAGGTTGAGGTCAAGATTCTTTTTATGCCTATGGATATCCAATCGCTCTGCCATCATTTCTTGAAAACATTCTTCCTCCTTTGAAATGCTTTTGCAGCTTCGTCAAAAATCAGTTTAGTGTACTTGAAAGTGAAAGTGTTAGTCACTCAGTTGTGTCTGACACTTTGTGACCCCATGGACAGTAGCCCACCAGGCTCCTCTGACCCTGGGATTCTCCAGGCAAGAATACTGGAGTGGGTTGCCATTTCCTTCTCCAAATATAGCTTTGTAGTAAGTCTTAAAATCAAGTAGAGTGATTCCTCCAGCATTAATTTTTTCCAAATTTTTTTGGTTACACTATTTTGCCTTTCCATTAGAATCTGCTTGCCTATATCTATAAGACAACCTCTTGGAATCTTGATTGAAATTATAGTAAATGCATAGATCAATTTGAGGAGGACTCGTATCTTAGCTACATTGAGTCATCTAATCTATGAACATGGTATATCAGGTCAATTATTAGTTCTTGGTTTTCTCTCATCAGCCTTTTGTAGTTTTCACATATAGTTTTGCTGCTCTTTTTGGAGTGTTCTTTAAATGTCACTTAGATCCATGGGTTGATGACATTGTACAGTTTTACTCAAAAGAGGTTAATTGTGGCTTGTCCATTTTTCCTTTTAGTTCTATCAGTTTTCACTTCATGATTTTTGAAGTTCTATTGTTCGGTGCATATACATTTAAGATTGTTATATATTCTTAATGAATTGACCCTGGGGTCATTTTGTAATTCCTTTTTTATCCCTGGTAATATTTAAAGTAGATCATTTTAGACAGAATATAATTGAGTCTTTTATTTTTGGCTGTTCTGATAATCTTCTACTTTTAATTGCTGTGTGGACTGTTTACATTTGATGTAATTATTGATATGCTTGGATTTAGGTCTACTGTTTTTATTGTTTTTTTTTCCCTTGGTTTTACATTCTTCTATTTCCCATTCTCTTGCCTTCTTCTAGATTGTTTGCATTTTTTTATAATTCCAGTTTAGTTTGTCTATGGAATTTGAAAGTATTTCTATTTGCATTAGCACTTAGCACTTGGCTGGAGATTACAATATACATACTTCACTTTTTGTAGTCTAGTTATAATGAATATTTTATCACTTCTAGTGAAATGTGGAAATTTTTACAACTATAGCAGTCCTTTAGCCCTTCTCCTTCTATGTTATCATCTTCATCATTCATTTCATTTTAGTTGTAATCTCTACACATTTAAGTCCCAGTCAGATAATAGTATAATTTTTACCTTCAACCATCATTCACATTTGAAGACTAATATGAGAAAAAGTCTACAATATTAATCAGATATCCACCATTTCTCTTTTGCTCCTGAAGTTGCAAGTTTCCCACTGATATCATCTCTCTTTTTCTTGAAGAACTTTTGTTCTTTAGAGTAGATCTGTTGCTGCTGGATTCTCTTATTTTTCTTTCTGAGAATGTCTTCATCTTACCTTTATTCCTGAAGCATAATTTTGCTTCATACAAAAAACTGCATTGGTAGTTCTTTACTTTAAATGTTAAATTTTTAAAAAATGCACCGCCTTTTGGCTTCCTTGGTTTCTGATGAGAAACTTGGTCATTTGAGTCATCCTTCCTTTGTATATAGTACAACACTTTCACCTGTTTTGCCTTTAGTTTTTTGCAGTTTGATTATGATGTATCTGGGTATGGACTTTTTTGAATTTGTCTTGTTTGGGATTTATGAACTTATTAAATCTGTAAGTTTATCTTCTACCAAATCTGGGACGTGTCAGGATTTCTTGAGGATATAATAAAGCACACAATCCTCCATCCCATGCACTGAGATTTGTATAATACAGCCCATTCGCTGTCTCGATGGTGGTTTTGGTGCCCCCCCTTGATTCAGAGTGACTTTGGGTATCTCATGAATAAATTCCGTCAAGAAATTCTGATAAATGGTTATTTAACTTTCCCCGGAACGTACCATTCCAAGATGCTCTATTATGTATCATATACATTGCCTGCATGTGAGTTCAGTCGTGTCTGACTCTGTGACTCCATGGACTGAAGCCTGCTAGGCTCCTCTGTCCCTGGGATTTCCCAGGCAAGAATACTGGAAGGTTGCCATTTCCACCTCCAAGGGATCTTTCCAACCCAGGGATGAAACCCATATCTCCTGTGTCTCTTGCATTGGCAGGTGTATTCTTTACCACTGAGCCACCTGGGGAGCCCCTAAGTCTAAAGTGAAAAATAGATTGCCATTCCACTACAAGTTCAAGGAAATGGGAGCATTAAAAATGATCTTTTGTGGACAAGGGGATTAGATACTCTGTTTTCTAAGCACTTAACTATCTCTGTGAGGAGAGCTGGCCCAAATTTTCACAGCAAACTAGTGTTCACTGATAGATTTACACATATGAGCTGTAGAATGAAAATACACGTTGATCCCTGAATCTGAAACACAAGCTATGGCTCAGATGGCTCCCTGAGAGCTCACAGCGCTGGCCCATTTTGACGTTCTGGGAGGAACTAAATTCTGAATTGGCCATGTGTGTTCCTGTCTGGTTTCCACGGAACACTTGCTACGTCTGTCACCATCATCTTCATATTTTGTGTAGCTGCCCTGTGAAACTGCTGATCTCTGCAGCCCCCTGATTTCCAATTTTGAGGACAGTCTCTGAAATAGTCCCTTACTTGGATTCAGGCATTAACTTAGAGGACAGGAGGCTGTTTTGGTCCATATGAGCGCAGACTGCCAGTTGAGGGGAAATTTTATAACCTATGTTTTGGCCTGGGAAGAGAGACCTCTGGTCCAAGTTCACTGTTTCCAGAAAGAAAGGGGACTATTTACCTTGGGCATAAAATATTCCAGGTGCAGGAAGGGCAGTTTTTCCTATCCAAGCTGGCATGGCTTTGTTTATCTGGAGAGATTTAGCTCTGTGGCAGCCTGGCAATTTGACTTGAAAATTTTGCTTCTCCATTATCACGCATCTTGTAATGAGAGACTTGCCAATGACATATGTTTATTAATCTTAGTTAAAAGACACCTGCCTGGATGGTTTATGGCAGGAAAACACTTGCCGTCATCAATCCTTCTCTAATCAGCAAGTTTTCCTTCCCTCCTGGCACCACACCAGTGTGCGGCCATGGCCAAGAGCTGCCTCTCTCCCATCATGCGTGGTCCATGCCTTGTGCATGAGCGGGATAGAGGGAAATGAAATGCACTGCTTAATCTGCAAAGGAAGTGAGTTTGTGTCTCACCTGACCTTTAGGTGAAAGGATTCATTTCACATTACTCTTTACCTTGCAGCCTGAAAGTCGTGGTAATGAGGTGCCCTCTGGGTACCCACCCCCTCCAACAGGCTGTACTGAAAAGTACAGGTGCGCACAGCAGGGTTCTAATCACCACTCCTCCGTGGATGGTGAGGACTGACAGGGCGTAGAAGTGGAGGCTGGTTTTTGATTGGGGAGGTGCTCTGCCTCATTCCAGCATCAGTTATCACTGCTGCCCTGGAAACTCCTGGGTATTTTTGCTTGCCACAGAAGCTAAGCTTCCATAAACCAGAAGCATGATTCTGGGTGAAATTAGCCAATGTACGAAATTGCTCCATGTGATGGCAAGCAAACGTGGGAGCTGGGAGACTGAGGAGAAGCCGCCATCATCCATGAGATGCAAAAGAGCCCAGACGTTAGCGAAGGAGAGCTGGTGAGTTGTGAGCCTGCCAGCGGTAACATGGTATTTCCCTGAATCCCATTATGTCAACAGAGAATTTACTGGATTTTTACCTCATGCGTCCTTCCGGCCTGTGGGCATGAGAATTGCAGTGTGTTTCTTGATCATTTAAACAGCCGTCATTAGACAATGCACATTTGATGTCTAATTAAATCTCTCCGACCACAAAAGCACAACCACGTTCCACCATCCGGGTATCTTTACAGTCCGCTCTATACCATAGAACAAGCAACGGTATATAAACCTGCAATCAATTCTCAGAAGGCCAGGGTGCTAGGAATTTATTTCCACTACGGTGTTCTGCGATTTGTATGCTAGTTTTAAGGAACCCCTGGAGAGGGAATAAGGATATTATTATGGTTGTAAGAATTACCTCCCACCTAAAATACTGTTTAAAGGTAATAATGCATTCTGTTTTAGGTTTTCATCATCACCCAAATGTTTTCTTATTGACTGGATACAATGACATGCCAAGAAAAAGCAGGATTCTTAAGGAAGATTTAGGTATGCCTTTACTGGGCTACTTGTGTTTCTACTGATTTTGCAATTATGACATCTTCCACTCAGAAAGATGCCAGTGATTCTTTTTCTGAGGAGACCGGACACTTCAGTGTCATTCTTTATTTGCCAATTTGCTTGTTTCAATCCCTGATGACAGATTAAACAGTAAAACTTTTGACACTTCCTTCAATGTAAAAACATATAGCCCCGAACTTGTAATTTGGTAAATGAGTTATTTTTACTTTATGCAAAATTTTCTGATAAATACTCCATGCAGATTATAGTTCCAGAAAACTGTGTAATGAAGGGTTAGATTTGATGCCAGAAATTTACAATCTATAAAATATAGACATATTTTAAAAATGAAGATCTTTCTAACATTTAGATTTTCTGAATACTTATGGTTAAAGTTCCCCCTCAAAAATGTATTTAAGCTATGCTTACATAATTTCAGTGTTCTGAAAACAAAAATGAATCTTTCTATTTGAAAAATTACTTTGTCTGCAAAGAAGATATTTGACCATTTTTTTTTTCCCGCTTATTTTTGGGGCTTATTAAGTGGACAGCTATTTTTGGATTCTTGATGTTGATTTCTGACGAGAACTTCAAAGGTGAAGAAAGGCAACAGGGTACATTGTGGCAGATTTTGGTCACTGTACCATCCTCTGAAAAAAAATAAACAAGGATGAAGAGTGTCGTTTCAGCCTGCAATTCTTGATTTGATGTATAAGGTCATCAGAGGAAACATGAAGTAGAGATGGGCTTTCCAGCCAGCTGCGTATCTTGGTTCCAGCTGACTGACAGTACAAAGAAAATGTGTCAGTCATGAATATTAAGTTTCTTTCTGGCATTTTCCTTCCAGATGGAAGCAGCATGCACATTGTAACAATGCTTCTTCCAGTTGATGAATTTTCTTGTTTATATTTTTGGCAAAGCATATTGATTTTCATCTGTGATTTCCACCTTAGTAACCTAGTTTTGAAAAATGTGCTGTTTAGTTTCTTTTAAAATAGCCCACCCTCCAAAAAAAATAAATCTATTTATAGCAAAGTCATCACAGCCCAAGTTCTTCTATTGTCTCTCAAACCCTCACTCTTTTTCATCCACTTTATTAGCTTTGGAAGTGCATATTCTAAAGCTCCATTTTTAACTGATTGATGACATTATTTCCTAGTCTTGTCATCACATACTGTAATGATATTAATAATCAATTTTAATATTAAAACCTACTATTTTTAATGTTGTCTTTGTGGCAGGTACTTGAAATATGCTTGATATTCATTATGGCTCTTAAGTCTTCCAACAGCTCTGTAAGTAAAACATAATTTCCATCACATAGTAGAAGAGACTAAAGATGAAAGGAGTTGAGGACAACCTCCAAAGCCATATAACTAACATGTGGTAGAAGCAATATTTGAAGCTGGTCTTTTTGAATCCCAGTCTCATTCTCTTGACTACTCAGCTATTGGAATTGTATAAACTCAATGCTTCTCTTCTTCATTCATTTGTATCTGCCTTAGATTTTTCAAACAAAAAAATGCAGTAGAAATGTAACTATTTTTAAGTTGTTACATTTAAAATATCTAAAATTTTTTTTAAAGGTTATGCTTTTACTCATTCAACTTTCTGACTTTTTTGAAAATTATGTTCAGCTTGGCCCCCAGAGAACCCAAAGAGGATCCTATCTAAAGGGAAGGGTTTTATGTTGGGAGACCCGTTTTCATTGTAAAGCTCTTTTCCTAACCCTTATCCCCAGGCCAGCAAACATCTAACTGAATTCTCCTATGCAGTCTCCATCAAATGGCAGGAAACTGGATATCCTCAGATTGCTTGTTGGAGATGAGGCATAGTGGTCCAGCCCAGTGGTGCTCACTGTCCATGTCCATTTGTGGTCTTTGCTTCCTTGATACATCTGTTGACAGCTTTGAGATGGTGGAAAGGAAAAAGCACCACAAACCCAAATTACCATTATCACGATCCTTGATGTCACCATTAGTATTGATAGAAGATCTGTTTTTAGTCTGTTACCTTTCAGAAGTAACAAGATTCACAAATTTTAGGCAACAGTCACCACATCTAAATCATCTGGCATTTATTCAGTCTTTCGTTTATCTAAGTCAATCACTGAACATGAAATCTTGCCTTTTGATTTGTTGCTGGCCCTTATTTAAATGGGGAAAGGGAAACTTCAGATTTGAACATCTCAAGCCTCGTCGTATTTTCCTTTTCCAGATGACAGCAATAAACAGATCTGGGCAAAATCTCAGATGCAAAAGAAATTTTTTAAATGAAACACACTGTCATTTCTTTTGAGTGATATGGCAATAAACCAATAATTCAAAGGATCGCTGAACATCTAGGCTTCTAAAACAGGAGAACGGCTCAGACTCTTGGTGCAAGAAAGCACCATTCAACTTAGTGAATTTTCAAAAAGTAACTTTTTAAAGAAAAGTCATATTTGGGAAGTATCAGTGATGATTGACCGAGGGAAGCTTAATAGAGTGAAAAGACATGAGCTTTGGAGATGGAGAGAGTTTCAGACACTTTATAATTATGAGGCCTTGGATATGTTACTTAAATTTGCCAAGTTTTAGTCTTCTAAATAATGAGAGAGAAGCATTAATAATAATTGGCACCTTGCCAAGTTATGATAAGAAATAAGACTGAGGTGTGTTAGAATAGGGAAAAAATGCTCTATCATATATTAATTGCTCAGGAAACTAGCTATGACTGTTTTTGTCTCTCTGTTATTTTCATGGCATTATTGCTTGTCTGTGTATGAGGAGTTCTAAGTGGATGACTATTTCTTCAGCAGGGGACCATGAAACAGGGAATAATGCAGAATACACTATCTGTTTAACACTGTGCCTAGAAAGGTGTGTCCTTATGAACCTAAGGACCCTGAATACAACTTACGAGACATGAAGCTATGCAAATCCATAGGCTGAAGGCATCTGCAACCTCCCACAGCTCTCCTGCTTTAAAAAATCCATTTATGAGTGGGAGAGAGTTGGCCCTCCAAGGAAGGATCGTCTGAGCATGAGATCCAGTTGGCTAAGCCTTTTAATTACATGCACTGACCCTTCCACTGGATGTCACCCAGTGCCCAGGTGTGGAGGCACAGGGAGATGCGAAGCTCCACTTGGAACGGAAGTAAAACGCAGCAGTAGAACAGACAGCACAGATGTTTACAAAGCCACAGGCCCCAGGTTGCTCTGACTCAGGTGCCATCTGATGGCAGCTCGGTCCCACCCAGAGTTCTGATCCAAGCACCTCATGGCAGAACTGGCATGCTGCAACCCCCTGGCGTGATCCAGCTGAGATGCGAACAAAGGCCGAGGGAATAAACAATCTGCTTAATTGAGTTTGAGTGATAGAATTGCAACAAGGGGCCAATAAAAGGCGCAGTAAGAAGGATGTTTAAAAATTCTAATAAACCTTGGAGAGACAGTGGTGTTGGACCTCTGAAAATAATGACAGGGGAAAAAAAACTATGAAATCATAGCGTATAAGCTAGAGATCTCAGTATGGTTATAAGAAATAGATAAATTAATTTTTTTTAATTTCTGTTTCTATGACTTCAATTTTTACAATTGCCTTTTAGAGGGATCCTATCGTCAATATGCACTTGGTAAGAAATTACCTGACATATGTGACCTTGAGGAAGTCCCCTAATCTCTCTAAGTCTCATCATTTATTTTCTTAATTTATTTTATTGATGTACAGTTGATTTACGGTGTGTTAATTCCTGCTGTACAGCAAAGGGATTCAGTTATACATATATAAACAGTCTCTTCCATATTCTCTTCTATTATGGCTTAACGTGGAATATTCAGTGTCTTCACTTATAATAAAATGAGGATAATAATATTTACTTTGTAGAGGTAAGGAGAGATTATACACACGTATATCTCTATCTATCTACCCTATGTATTATTATACATATATGTGTATGTATTATACATACATATATCTCCATCTATCTATACTGTGTATTCCTAGGGCTACTATAACAAAATACCACAGACGAGATGGCTTAAACAGCAGAAATTAATTTTCTCACGGTTGCGGAGGCTGGAAGCTCAAGATCAAGATGTCAGGAGGCTGACTTCTCCCGAGGCCCTTCTCCTTGGCTTGCAGACGGCCACCTTTTCACTGTGTCCTCATGACTTTTTCTCTGTGTGTGTGCACCATTGGCATATCTCCGTGTGTCCAAATTTTCTATTCTTATAAGAACACCATTCAGATTGGACAGATGGAATTTGGGCTCACCCTAACAGCCTCATTTTAACTTAATCACCTCTGTAAAAACTTTATGTCCAAATGCAGTCGTCTTCTGAGACACTGGGCAATAGGTTGTTAACAAATAAATCTGAGGGTGTATGATTTAGCCCATAACAATATACAGAAAGTAGAGTTTAGAATTATTGCATCATACTAGACTTCCCTGGTGGCTCAGACGGTAAAGCATCTGCCTACAATGTGGGAGACCTGGGTTCAATCCCTGGGTCGGGAAGATCTCCTGGAGAAGGAAATGGCAACCCACTCCAGTATTCTTGCCTGGAAAATCCCATGGATGGAGGAGCCTGGTAGGCTACAGTTCATGGGGTCGCAAAGAGTCAGACACGGCTGAGTGACTTCACTCACTCACTCAGGTGCCCAATTAGTAATAGTCCCTGTTGCTGTTAGGGACGTTCTTCATAGTATTCCCATATACTTTGATGTCCATGTCAAATGTTATTTAGTCACTAAGTCGTGTCCAACTTTTTTGTGACCCTAAGGACTGTAGCCCTCCAGGCTCCCCTGTCCATGGCATTCTCCAGGCAAGAACACTAGAGTGGGTTGCCATTTCCTATTCCAGGGGATCTTCCCAACTCAGGGATGGAACCCATGTCTCCTGCCCTGGCAGGTGAATTCTTTACCACTGAGCCACCTATGAAGCCTCATATCAAATACATTAGCATAATAATTTAAATGCAAATTATCATAAAAATAATCATCTATGTAGTTAGAGAAACTGAAGTGAAGAGAAGGTAAAATAGTGGCCCAATAACATTTGATATGTGCCAGATTTAACCCTGAGAGTGCACCTCATTTCTTCTGACCCAAAATCATTTTCTTTCTACTACATTGGTCTGCCACCAATTGGATAGTAGTCAGAGAAATCGTTTTCCTATTAAATTCATGGCTACCTGTCCCAAAGCATTTATGCTCTACTTACTCCAGAGGAGCCCTTCATCCAGGCAGCTCAGTGTCTGAACCATCAGAGTAGTCTCTAGTTAGAGGCGAATTCTGTTCTTCTTTCTCAGAATTCTGAACTTTTAACCGAAGGTCGAAACTTTGAAATCCACAACAAGATGAATGTGTAAGACTTTCCCGTTTCTGGGAAATTCTTTAACTTTTGACTTTTATGTCGTGTTGTCTGTTGTCCAAGATAGAAGTCAACAGATGGAAATCTGCTTGCCTTTCCAAACCCACCAAAGTATCTGCATCCGTCTGCACACACCGTACCTTCCATCTTATTAAATGAAGAAAGTTTCCCAGCTCCTACCTAAGGCCAGATTTATCATCATTATCTCGCCTCGAGAACTTTACTCTTGTGATCATCTCTCTCTCTGCTCTGTCACTTTCTCCCTTAGTGTATCATTTGCATCAACATTCAGACATGTCCTAGCATCTCTCATTTTAAAAGGAAGGAAGGAAGGAAAAAACACCTTCAGCAACCTGCAGTTACTGCCCTGTTTCTTTTTATCCTGCCCTAGTAGAATATGAAAGGTAGGTATAGTCATTGTCTCCAATCTATTAACCCTCATTTACTGTTCAACCCACTCCAGTCATCTTTCGATCACCTTCCTCCATGGAAATCCCTGTGTTCCCATCTCTATTCTTGCTATACTTGGTCCTCTTAGCAGCATTCGACAGTGTTTTCCACTCTATCTTTCAAAAACACTTTATTCTCTTGGCTTCTGCATCAGTATATTCAATTTTATTTTATTTTATTTTTTCCCTACCTACACCACCGGCTTCTCCATCTCATCCTCATTATGCGATCCTTCTCTGATAATCTCAAAGCCCTAAAACATCGAGTACTTAACTTCTCAGATCCTGGGTTCCTCAGGGATCCTCCCCTCAGATGCTAAGTTCTTAAGAGATCAGAAGAAAATAGAAATATTTTTGTACTTTGTCTTGCATGAAGTGTAAAAAAAAAAAAAAAAATAGGCTTTAAGTCCTATACTCAAATGTTGTCCAGGATGCCGTATGCCTTTCTAGTTTTATTTATCCTGCTGCTTGAATGGTGTTTGTTTTCTCACTTGATTTGCTTCCTATTTGAAAACAGCTGCCGGAGTTGCCTTTAGAGTGTATGTGTGTTTGTATTTTGGTTACTATTTACCAAGTACACTTTGCATGCCTTCTCTTACAGAATCTTTCCACATGCCCTGTAAAGTAGTGGCTATTGTCCCTTTATTGACAGAAACTTGAGGCTTAGAGTTTAAGTGGCTTATCCAAGTTCATACAGTCCCTGGCAGAGTCTGAATTATCCAGATTCCTGTGTCTGACTGTTGCTGGTGTTCTTTATACATGTGTCATGTTGCATTTCTAGAGCAAACAGGAATTTGGGGTCAGGAGGTGGCCATTTCTTTGAGCTTTGTATAATGTCTTTGGCTGTAGGCAACAGAGAAAGGTCAACTGGAAGAAATAATGGAATTCATCACCTCGGTGAACTTATCATTACTTAAGTCACAGTCAGATCAGAAGCTCAGAAGTGTCCTCAAGCTTCTAAGCTCCTTCCAGCTCTTTGTTTTGCTGTTGGTCTCTGTTGGTTTCATCTTAAGGCTGTTTTTCCTTATAATTGCAAGATGGTTGAAGTACTTACAGAAGTACACCAACATAGAACACCATCCAGCTACAGAAAAGGAGATAGTTTTTACCTATGAAACTTTATATAAAGGAAAACTTTCAAAAGCACCAGTATACATCTTCTCAAATCTTGCTGACAGAACTGGCTACATGTGTGCCTATAGACTACTCATCTTGGCAGCGATAGAGCCATCCCTAATGGCTTAGACTCATCCAGGCCTGATTCATGAGTAAGGAGATTGGATTGCAAATGAGAAGATCTGGGTTTGGGCATCATGAAAGAGGGCTCTTGCACAGACGAGCGACTCTGCCTCTCAAGGAATGTTTCAGGCACAGTATCTGTGACTGCACATTGGTGTTAGCATAGATTCCATTTTTAAGCCTTTTTCCCCTTCTACACAGCTTCACTTTGTTAAGAACAACTTTTCAATTGTTCTTTGTACATTACTTTTGTTTCAAAAGTCTAATGAGCTACGTTGTTGGCAAGAGCCTTAAATAAAACATGCTTCCCGTGGTACCAGGAATGCTTAATTATCTGTCATTTGGTCTGTGACTGTTCTGTGTAGGATTTCCAATTTTTCAAAATGAACTGGTATGCAGAGGGATTGAACACATTCCCAAATCATCCAGAGGCTCATGCAATTTTAAAGTTTTCTCCTCAGAAACAAGTCACCTGAGCTATATCATCTCTGATCACAACTAACCATTGGAACATCTTCCAGTGACTTTCCTTTGTTAATAGTATCTGTGACTCAGATGCCCTGTACCGATTTCACCTCATTCTTATATATACAATATTCACATTTTCAAATACTTTCCCCTTGTTCTTTTCTTTGGCTTTGAAGTAAAGCGTATTTTCAAGTGGCACCATAAAGCCTCTGTATAAAGTACCTCACCATTCTACGTATCCAGTTATGTTGCAGATCAGACCTTGCTTCAGTTGACACATCACTACATAACCTCTGTCTCACTCAAAAGCATCGAAGCTGACAATTATTCTGCTACCCTTTAGGAATTTGGATTTGTATATGATGGATGCCAGTCTTTTTCCAACCCCTCTGGATCATATACCCATAGGATGTAATTAATGGTGTCACCGGCTCTCTCCCCGAGTAGAGGCTGGACAAGAGTTTGTGGTGCGCCACGATCATCCAGCCTCTTTCAAATCCTCTCAACATCTGCTCCCTCTACTTGTTAATCCTCAAGAATTTAATAAAGTGCAAAATAACAATACTTCGCATCTTTGCAGAGTTGACAATTAACTAATTAGCCCATTAACTCATTGAGCCAGATTTGTCCCAGTAAGTTAAGGGCTTTGGGAGGTACATTAATCCTTTAAGGCCACCGGAGCAACATTTGCAGCTAATGGGCCCATATCCCTAACTTACTACCAGGGAGGGACTGGGGTATTGTTAGGAAATAGAAGTTGTTAATCCTTACTGTACCCAGAGGGGCAGGTGAGAATGACTTGGCACAAATTGATGAGGAAATGTGTTTTGTTTTGTTTTTCTTCCTAAAGACCAAAAAGAGACTCTAGAGTTAAAACCAAGATTGGAACTCAGTATTTTCTGGCATACAGCCTATATTCAGATCTGAGCTCTTGACAGAATTTATTTGTGTACATATTAAGATCCTGTACTGAGAGTGAGTAGACAAGAAGTTTTGTGAGGGGAGGGGTGAGGGAAGGGGTCACAGGGGTGTTTATTCTACTATCTGGAGTCATTGACAATAGGAGTGGAAAATTGTGATTTTGCTTCTGTTCTATAATCTGCTTAAATAAGCACTTATTAAGCCATGTGGACTATAACTCTAGATGGCTTTGCATGGGGGAGAATGTACCCCCCAGAAAAGACATTTTAACAAGATTCCAGCTCTGCAGAACCTATAGATAGCGGGAACAAAGTGGGTCCTGCCTTCAAAAGGCTGCAGCTTATCTGAAGGAAGCCTATCTAGGACCCATCTCTCCCTCTGTCTCCGCAGGATGCTGGACATGCTTATTGACAAATCCTGGGGACCTGGGATGCTTGAAGGCCAAGATGTGCTCTTATAAACATGAAGGTTGAGCAGTGGCAGAACTGCTTGTGTCAGCATTCCACAAGGGGTTTCTGGTTCTCTGTGCCAAGGCAAATATTTGACTAAAATGTTCGTCTGGGTTTTTCCATTGCATCTTATGGAAAAATCCGAATGACACTTATTGGCCAACCCAATACTTTGGAATCAAGTTACCAAAACCAAATGGAGAAAATATGAGCAAAAAAGCCAGAGATGGGAGAGGTAGTGGTGGACGCAGGAAAGATATGCAGCTAAAGTGCTCAGAACAGAGAAAAGACTCAATCCTGGTAGAGCAAATGTAGGGCAGGTGGCAGCCCCCAGCATCCTTTAGGTGGCTCCCGAGGCTGTGTGGTATCAAGCGTGAAGCAGGCGATGCCTTATGTATTGAAGGGTAGAGCTTGGGGCTTACAAATGTTATTTATAAACTTACATGCATCAAAAGCACGTTGCTGTAAATCCTCAAGGGCTCTGTGACTGGCTGGATTAATATTAATAATATAAAAATCCCTGCTTATATCAGTTCGCTAGTTGATATTGAGGTTACCTAGGCAGTACACAACACTCCAGGAACACTTCCTTCTTCCTTCCTTTCCAACTACTGTGATTTGTTGCCTTAGGGTCCTTCCCTCCCTCAAGGTGCCAAATAAGAAGGAAAGCTTTTTCATTTTCAACAATAAGTAGCATGGAATGTGGCAAAAAACCACATCAAACTCTTTGAAGGGATTGCGTAGACATTCAGTCAAAGAAACCCTTCAGTGGCTTTCTAGACAAAAAGTGCCTGAAGCTAAGATTTCAAATTCTTCCCCCTTTGCTACTTTGCATCAAGCCATCTCACCTCTCTGTGGCCCATCTTTGCCCTTTGAAAACAACTGTGTGCCTCTGTAATACTAAAGCCTCAGTTTGTTCCATAAAGATTGTAAGCCAGTAGCTAAGAGTTTGAACAAACATGCACTTAGAAATTTGTAAATGAAAAAAATTGGCTCAAGGGAAAAGTTAAGACTAGGAAGCCTGAAGGTGAACTTAAGGTTATTTTGTCCATCAAGTAAATTTCACTTGGTTGAGACAGTCAGGAACATCCCTTTGTGCTTTCCAATCATAAATGCCAAGAAAGTAGTGAAGGTGTCATGATGATGGTGATGATGACCTTGATGATGGTGATGATGCTTACTAATTGTTTAACATGCACCCAGCACTGGGCTAAGTAAGCGTTTTGTTGGTGTTACCCCATTTTATCTTGTCCCAAACAGTAACTCAGCTGGTGAAGAATCCGCCTGCAATGCAGGAGCTCCCAGTTCGATTCCTGGGTCAGGAAGAGCCACTGGAGAAGGGATAGGCTACCTACTCCAGTATTCTTGGGCTTCCCTAATAGCTCAGCTGGTAAAGAATCTTCCTGCAATGAGGGAGACCTGAGTTAGATCCCTGGGTTGGGAAGATCTCCTGGAGAAGGGAAAGGCTACCCACTCCAGTATTCTGGTCTGGAGAATTCCATGGACTGTATAGTCCATAGGGTCACAAACAGTCAGACATGACTGAGCAACTTTCACTTCACTTCAAACACTCTGAGGTGGATACTATTATTCTCCTCATTTTTCAGGTAAGGAACCCAATTCTTGATGATATGATAAAAATAAACGGATTTTCCAAAGGAAGTAGAATATGGAACTTGATACTGCTCCATGGATCACCGGCAGGAAGTTGCAGTGAACTACAGTGGCCAGTTTCCTCAACTACCTTCTCCTGAAAGTGAAAGTTGCTCAGTCGTGTCCAACTCTTTGCAACTCCAAGGACAGTCCATGGAATTCTCCAGGCCAGAATACTGGAGTAGGTAGCCTTTCCCTTCTCCAGGGGATCTTCCCAACCCAGGGATCGAACCCAAGTCTCCTGCATTGCAGGTGGATTCTTTACCAGCTGAGCCACCAGGGAAGCCCAAGAATACTGGAGTGGGTAGCCTATCCCTTCTCCAGCTGATCTGCCCAACCCAGGAATCAAACCAGGGTCTCCTGCATTGTAGGCAGATTCTTTACCAACTGAGCTATGAAGGAGGCCCCAGTCTTCTCCTGGTGAATCTAATTGAATTCGATAGCATCAGAAAAACTATCAAGTTGTTACAGTGTTACATTTATCCAAGTGAAGTTTGTTGAAATTCTGTAAGAATCTATACACTTCTGTTCTAGGTATTCAGGGCTTCAGTGGTTTTGCTTAATCCAAGGATATATTTTAGGGCACCTAGAAACAAGAATAGTCCTAGCACCAAAGCAATGTTCCACATATTCTCTTTCAGAGCTTTTAAAACTATCAGTTCAGTTCAATTCAGTCACTCAGCCATGTCCCACTCTTTGTGACCCCATGGAGGGCAGCACGTCAGGCTTCTCTGTCCATCACCAACTCCCAGAGTTTGCTCAAACTCAAGTCCATTGAGTTGGTGATGCCATCCAGCCATCTCATCCTCTGTCATTCCCTTCTCCTCCTGCCTTCAATCTTTCCCAGCACCAGGGTCTTTTCAAATGAGTCAGTTCTTCGCATCAGGTGGCCAAAGTATTGGAGTTGCAGCTTCAGCATCAGTCCTTCCAATGAATATTCAGGACTTATTTTTTTTAGGATGGACTGGTTTGATCTCCTTGCAGTCCAAGAGACTCTCAAGAGTCTTCTCCAACACCACAGTTCAAAAGCATCAATTCTTCGGTGCTCAGCTTTCTTTATAGTCCAACTCTCACATCCATACATGTCTACTGGAAAAACCATAGCTTTGACTAGATGGACCTTTGTTGGCAAAGTAATGTCTTTGCTTTTTAATATGCTGTCTAGGTTGGTCATAGCTTTTCTTCCAAGGAGCAAGCATCTTTTAATTAAGTGGCGGATTAATTTTGATATTTGGCAAATCTAATACAGTTATGTAAAGTTTAAAAATAAAATAAAATTAAAAAAAAAAAAAAAGAAAAAAAAAAAAAAGAAAATAAAATTAAAAAAAAATAAAATAAAATAAAACTATGCTCCCTGACAAATACCTAGACTTGTAGACATCTTCAATACTTGCCATTCTCTTCTCCAGAGAGCTTACCAGCCCAGGGATTGAATCTGGGTCTCCTCCAACCCAGCCCATAGCTAGAGGTGGGATTGATTCCATCTTATAAATGTGGTGAAGATAAACAAGAGCACATAAGCAAACAGGTTACTGTAAATTCACCCAGATAACATCCTTGGATGGAAACAATACACACCACATAAAACAACTTTGAAATGTTTCTAAGTCCCAGAACAAAGTGCCAGATATTAGAGGTGTCATGGAAACAAAATAGATCCAGTCTCTCTCATCACTGAGTGTACAGTCAACTAAGAGATACTGATGGCTAAAAAAGTAATTAAAGTAAAGCCTATTAGAACCATGATCTGATGGATTTATGGTACACAAACAGGATTAAGAGGTGTCTGCTTTATTGTGGGAAAGAAGATTTTTCTGAAAAAAAAAAAAAAAAGGCATTTCAGTTGAAATTTAAAAGAGTATTACCATTCAATCAGGTTATGGGCACACAATTTCAGTTTAGAAAAAAAACATATTAAAGTAAATATTATGAAATCTTCCCTAAAACAATAACCAGTGCCAGGGAAGCACCTGCGATGCCTTCAGTCTTCCTGGTTATCAGAGTGTAAAGTATAGTCTTAACCGAGTGGATTGATGTACACGTACAATAAAATAACTATGAATCAGGTTAAATGTTGACACTTCAATCGCAGATGAGATTCATATATAGATTTGGACAGATTCCAGAATGCCCAAGCTTTTTCTAAGCCAGATATTTTCCAAATCTGTTTCTTCACCAGATACAACTGCCCATTAGATCCCCCTCTTACATGGACTTCCCTGCAGAAGGAATGTCATAAAGGTTAAGAGCAAGGGTTCTGCATCAGAAATATGTGGGTCCAAAGTCAACCTCTGCTCCTAATTAGCTGTGTGACCTTGTCCAAGTGACTTAACCTCTCTGTGACTTCTTTTCTAACCCTCTGGAAAGTAGAAATATTCATTTTAATCATCTGTTAAGAATTACTTGGGCTTCTATGGTGGCCTAGTTGGTAAGGAATCTGCCTACAATACAGTTGGTAAGGAATTCGCCTACAACGCAGGAGACTCAGGTTCAATCCCTGGGCCAGGAAGATCTCTGGAGAAGAAAATGGCAAGCCACTCTGGTATTCTTGCCTGGGAAATGCCATGGACAGAGAAGCCTGGCAGGCTACAGTCCATGGGGTTGCAAGAGTCAGACACAGCTTAATGACTAAACCACCATCACCACCAAGAATCACTTACAAAGAATCAGTGAGCTGAAGCACATGAAGAGATGAATAATATTCTTGACACACAGCAAGCCCTTAAAAAGATGATAGCCATTATTGCAATTACATCACAAAGTGAGCTCTCTGTTTTCCCCCATGTATCTTCCTAAATTCCTTAATTGTCCCCTAAAAATCCATATATTGCAATCCTAACTCCCAGTGCCCCAGAATGTGACTTACTTGGAACTAGATTCTTTGCAGATGTAATTAGTTTAATGAAGTCATCTGGAGCAGAGGAGGCTCCTAAATCAGTGTAACTGCTGTCCTTATAAAAAGGAGAAATCTGGGTGCACACACAAACACACACACACACAGGGAGGGCTTCCTTGGTGGCTCAGACGGTAAAGAATCTGTCTGCAATGCGGGAGACCTGTGTTCAATCCATGAGTTGGGGAGATCCCCGGAGGAGGAAATGGCACCCCACTCCAGTGTTCTTGCCTGGAGAACCCCCATGGACAGAGGAGCCTGGTGGTCTGTATCCCATGGAGTCGCAGAGTTGGACACAACTGAGCGACTCAGCACACAGCACGCACACACACACAAGGAAAATGCCTTATGCACTGAAGGCAGAGATCAATAGAGGTGATGCATCCAGAAGGTGGGAGCGTGACCAGCTGATACCTCAATCTCAAACTTTTGGCTTCCAAACTATGAGACAATAAATTTCTTTTGTTTAAGTCTCTCAGTTTGGGATAGCTTGTTATAGCATCCCTAGGAAACTAATACATGCCAGCTCCCCACCAAGACAGAAATCTGGGAGTCAGCCCCCTTTGCCCTCTCCCTCTTTCCTCAGCAAGCACATGGGATCGCCCTGCCCCGCCATCCCAGGCACTATTGTTCTGCACCTTTGCTGACATCTCCCCTCCTTCCAAATGCATTTGGCTAAGGGGAGCTCAGCTGAAGCATACAGACCAATCAAGATTCAGAGAAGCACAGCCACTGTGCCTGAAGGAATTTATTGAGGAATTTCTGCAGTTGTGGGAGGAGCTGAAAAGTAAGGATCTGAAAAGGAGAATTTTTTTTAAAAATTTAATAAAGTATAGTTGATTTTAAATTTTGTGTTGTTTCTGCTGTACAGCAAAGTGAATCAGTTATACATATACATATGTCCACTCTTTTATTTTTAGGTTATTTTTATTTTCTATTGATTTATAGAAACATATACATACATAAATAGAGACTGATTCCAGAATTCCAAATTTAAAATAACTGTAAAAGTGAAAGGAAAAATGAATAAAAATCAGAATGCACTATGAAAAGTATTGAACGTTAAGGAAAGTACTGATAGATTATTTTAAAACACACCATAATGAGAAACAGTGGAATACTATGCATTTTATTTGGTAGCATTTGATTGGAATTGAATAATATATATGTAAATTAATTTGGAGAGATTGGAAATCTTTATAATATTGAGTCTATTAGCTACAATACTGGAGAAGGAGACGGCAACCCACTGCAGTATTCCTACCTGGAAAATTCCATGGACAAAGGAGCCTGGCGGGCTAGTCCCTGGGATTGCAAAAAGTTGGACATGACTGAGTGATTATCACTCACTCGGCCACAATATGGTGTATTACTCCATATGCTTAAGTTATCTTTAATTTTTCTCAGTAGGGTGTTGCTGTTTTCAGTATAGATTATTCTGATTTCATAAAGAGTTGAAAATTTCTTCTCTCTTTTTGTGTCCTTTAGAAGACTTTGTGTAAGATTGTTGTATTCTGTTTCCTAAGAGATGAAAGAATTCACCAGTGAAGAAATCTATGTCTGGGATTTATTTTGTGAAAGGATTTAATTATGGACTCAATGTTGAAACTATATAGTGGATTATTTAGAACTGTTTTTCTTTTCTTTTTTTTTTTTTTTTACTTTCTCAGCCTTGACAGGTTGCATTGTTGAGAAAATATTTATTATACCAAAATGCCAACTATATTGACTTAAAATTGTGCCTAATTTCCTTTCATCATCTTTTTGATGAGGACATGATCTGTTCTATTGCTTTCCATCACTTCTTATATTTGGAACTTGTCTTCTTTTTTTAAAAAGTTTATTGGTGTACAGTTTCTTTACTATATTATGTTAGTTTCTGCTATACTGCAAAGTGAATCAGCTATACATATACATGTACTTAATTGCTCAATCATGTCTGACTCTTTGCTACCCTTTTGGCTGTAACCCACCAGGCTCCTCTGTCCATGGGATTCTCCAGGCAAGAATACTGGAATGGGTTGCCACTTCCTTCTCCAGGGGATCTTCCCAACTCAGGGATCTAACCAGTGTCTCCTGCATTGCAGGCAGATTCTTTACCCACTGAGCCATCAAGGAATTTTGGATTTCCTTCCCATTTAGGTCACCACAGAGCACTGAGTAGAATTCCCTGTGCTGTACATTAGGTTCTTATTAGTAGTCTATTTTGTATATAGTAGTGTGTCTACGTCAATCCCAATCTCCCAGTTTATCCTTCCCTTCTTCCCCTTTGGTAACCATAAGTCTGTTTCCTATGTCTGTTACTCTATTTCTGTTTTGTAAATAAGTTCCTCTGTACCATTTTGAAAGGGATAATTTTTAAATCTAAGAAACTTCATTGCTGAGCACTGGTGTAGAGAAAGAGTCGAAGCTTGCAAGGAGGTCTTGAAGGCACAGACAAGTCACTGGCATAATGGGGCCAGGAGGTGTGTGTTGTATAGCCTATGGAGGGTTCTGGACTGCTCATGGCTTGTTGGCTTTTGCTGGCACAGGGTGTAGTGTGGGTCTGTATGCATTGGAGGTCAGCGGGGCCAGATGTTGAGACTGAGATATAGTTGGTACAGAGCAGGTACGAGGGAACCCTGTGGGAACCACATCTCTGCACACATCTTAGCTTCTCCCCAGTGATGACTTCAGAGTGTAAGGGGTGCTTCCAGGCTTCCACACCCCAAATCTCACCTATCTTCATGCTTGGGAATTCTAACCTAGAGCCATACAGAGGAAGGGATTCCGAGCGACATGGTTCCAAAATTGACAATACAACACTATTAGATGTAACAAATTACCACATGCTTGGTGACTTAAAATGAAGGAAATGTATTCTCTGGCAGATATGGAGGCCAGACATCTGAAATCAGTGTCCCTGGAGACATGGGCACGAGCCCTGAGTTGGCAACATCCTCTGGAGAAGGAAATGGCAACCCACTCCAGTATTCTTGCCTGGAGACTCCCATGGACAGAAGAGCCTGGTGGGCTATAGTCCGCAGGGTCTCAAAGAGTTGGATACAACTGAAGCGACTTAGCACACAAGCACAGGCCAAAATCAAGATGTTGGCAGGGCTGTGCTCCCATTAGAAACTTTAGGGCACAATCTGTTCCTTGTGTCTTCCAGCTTCTGGTGGCCACCAACATTCCTTGACTTGTGGCCACACCACACTGCATTGTAATTTTCTGTTTACTTTTTGCCACTCCTCTGAAAATCTGAGCTCCTCATGTGTGTGGATCTGTCTTCTCTGCCGTGACTACTCAGTTTGGCCCATGTGTGCATGCGTGCATGCTCAGTCCCTTCAGGTCTGTCTGACTCTTTGCAACCCCGTGGACTTAGCCCACTAGGCTCCTCTGTCCATGGGATTCTCCAGGCAAGAATACTGGAGTGGGTTGCCATTTCTTCATCCTGGGGTTCTTCCTGACTCCAGGATGGAACCCACATCTCCTGCATTGGCAGGTGGATTCTTTAGCAGGGAGCTACCAGGGAAGCCCCAGAAGGTTGTATGATAATGATCATTTTCTACATGTTCCTTAGCATGAAAGAAGTTGGGAGTAGTGTTCTCACTGAAGAAAGCCTGGTTTGATCTTTTATAAATAAACTTTTTATCTTGCCTGGATTCTAATATAGATTGACATATAGTCTTAAGTGGAGAAGGAAATGACAACCCACTCCAGTGTTCTTGCCTGGAGAATCCGAGGCACAGAGGAGCCTGGGGGGCTGCCGTCTATGGGGTCACAGAGTCGGACACGATTAAAGCGACTTAGCAGCAGCAGCATAGTCTTAAGCAGTAAAATGGACACAGTGTCTAGTTAGAGGAAGACTGAAGTTTAGGCTCTGCCTTCACTAGTTTATTTTGCTGTTGTTCTGGTCAGGCAACCTCCCAAAGACTCAGTGTTCCCACCGTGAAACAAGAGCAGCAGTTCTCCCCACTCCTAAGGGATTGTTTGTATAGAAACACTTTCTGCACTCTTGTATCTGATACAAGGGTTGTTTATAGTTTTCTGTTTCTCCTTATTGTTGATTTGCAATGTTGTGTTTGTTTCAGATTTTGCTGTAAACCTGAAACAAACACAACGTTGTAAATATACATATATATATACACACACACATATATATATACATTCTTTTTCAGATTCTTTCCCATTATGTTATTACAAAATACAGACTATAGTTCCCTGTGCTCTACAGTAAGTACTTGCTCGTTCTCTATTTTATATATGGCAGTCTGATGATCGTGGTTTTTTGATTTGTGGTCAGGAATGCCAATCCAGCTCATGGGGTCTAATTAACCCCACATAACTGTATTGGAAATTTGCCATTTTGGTTCATTTTCTGCTCTTTTTATCATCTCTCCCAAGATGAGAGAGAGGCAGGACCCTGTCTTGCCTAATTGAGCATCTGTAGCACAAACATGTACAGAGGTTGCACCAGGCTTGTACCAGGCCCTCCGTTCTCGAGGATGTGGCTCACAGGTCCAAGGTGAGTGGAAGATGGACAGAGGGTCACAGCAGAGTGTCCAGTCCAGCAGCAGTGGAGCCAGGGGACAGTGGGAAGGGCACCAGGGCTGGCTTCCTCAGCCAACTTCCTGCTGTGGGACTGCAGCTGGGTCTTGCTGCTTTAAACCCTGCTTTTCCTTTCTGAACTGATTATTTAACTGGCTCATCAACTGTTCAGGCTCTCCTTTACCTCCTCCCTTCAACCCTCTGCCCATAAAAATTCCTTTTCTGCCCATGTTAACTAAGCTGGCTTCTCTCGATTGCCATCAAGAACCCAGCTCAAAAAAGAAACTTAATTTTGTTTAAGAATACTATCCTGGGGGCTTCCGTGGTGGCTCAGATGGTAAAGAATCTGCCTGCAACATAAGAATACTATCCTGCATTATCTGCCAGACTTCCCTAAACTTGCATCAATTTCTTTATCTGTAAAATGAAGATAGTTTCTTATCAGATCATTTTGAACACAGAATGAATTATTCAATGAGATATTTGTTGGGCGATTATTATTTTTCCAGCACTATCCTATGTGCTTAGGCTAGAACACAAAACATTAAAAAATATTTAATAACTATTCAATAAAATATCAGTGCTTGATAAAACAACTAAGGGAATAGTATTTGAAATGATTATCCTAAAAATTAAACTGATTAAACAAAGAGTTCAAAGTTCTAATGGGCTTTCTCAACGGCTCAGTTGGTAAAGAATCTGCCTGCAATGCAGGAGACATGGAGACGTGGGTTTGATTCCTAGGTTGGAAAGATCCCCTGGAGGAGAAAATGGCAACCTATTCCATTATGCTTGCCTGAAAAAAATCCCATGGACAGAGGAGCCTGGTGGGCTACAGTCCATGGGGTCACAAAGAGTTGGACACTACTGGGCAACAAAACACACAAAAATCCGAGTATAATGTGATACATGCTGTATTTTAAATGTAATTTGAAAAGGTAATCAATACCTCAACAAGCTACTAAACATCTATTAAGTGCTCTTAACTGTGGAAGTTCAGGTGAATGATTTCCAAAATGACAAGGTTTCTGGTCTCAGAGGAGAAAAGACATAAATGCTTGAAATAATAACTTAAAATACATTTAAATATGACAGCATTAAATGAATGGAACAGAAAGTAAAAGTTCCAGGAGTGAAGGGAAAAAGACACCACTGCCATCCATCTGGGCTCTGTGTGAAAAGCAACAGAGAGGTTTGAACTCAGCCCTTATTACTGATAGAATATGAACCAGTACTTTCATGAATGCTATTTACCACTATTTTTTCCCATTTGAGTCACTGGTGGAATTGCACATTCTGAGTCTAATGGGTCAGGTCATGTGGCTAATTCTGATGACTGAGTGGACAGTGAAAGTGACATGTGTCACTTCCAGGTCAAAGCATTTAATTGCCTGTCTGAGTCTCAGCGAGCCGTTTTCATTCTCTGATATGGCAATCAGCAATGTCCAAAATGGCTACTTCATCCCTTGAGTCTGTTGTGGGAAAGATGAGGCCAGCCCCTGTGCCAGCTTATAACAGACATGTGACCTAAGCAAAAAATAACCCTTTGTTGTTCTGAGCCACTGAGAGTCAGGGGCTGTTTTGTTACTACAGATAACCAGGCCTATTCTTACTGATTCAGCACTTGTAGGAGAAAAGGCAAAAGAGGGAGCACAGATATGGGAATGTAGAATCTTAAGTAGGTCAGCCCATTGAAAAAACTTAATTTTGAAAAGAAGTGAATTCTAAAAAAAAAAAAAAAAAGAGGGAGCCCAGATTGCGGAGAACTTTGCATGTCAGAGTAAGAAGCGGGGACTTCTTTCAGGAGTCTATTACTGGTTTTGAATAGAAGCTAGATGTGAGAAGTTAATTTGATGATTCATAGGAAGGCAATAGTCCATGGGAATTAAAGAAGGGAGCTCAGTCAGACTACTGCAGAGTACAGATGAGACGTGAGAAGATAAAAGTTTTACAAATTGGTGGCGTTACTCTCCTTCAAAAAAGAACAAAACAAAATATGTGCTAATCTGGGGAGAATTTATAGATTCACCTGTAACTTTTTGAGCTACTAGCTTAATATTTTAGAATCAAGGCAAGAGCTCTTGGACTTACGATTTTGCATTCATCACATTTGAGTAATGGCTCTTGTTAGCCCTTTAATAATGTCCTCTTTTTTCTAAAGTGAAGCCCAGTAATAAAAGTTTTATTGTAATCCAATGCTAACATGATTCTTCCTAAGAATTATGTTTGGTGGATTCAAGCAACTCTAGGAAAATATTCCAGCTAAGATTTTAGATATATTTGACAAAAAGAAAACTGTTATGGATGAATGTTTTAGGAGGATTTCCTGAGAATATGTTGCATCTTATTCTGTCTTGTCTCTTAGCTTTTAAACTTGAAACTAGTTTTCAGCTTTTAATTAAGAATCATCTCAAAAAGAAAAAGTAAAAGGGTTTCCTGGTGGATCAGATGGTAAAGAATCTGCCTGCCCAATGCAGGACACCCGAGTTCGATCCCTGAGTTGGGAAAATCCCCTGGAGAAGGGAATGGCTACCCACTCCAGTATTCTTGCCTGGAGAATCCCATGGACAGAGGAGCCTGGCAGGCTACAGTCCACGGGGTCACAAAGAGTCAGACATGACTGAGCGACTAACACTTTCACTTTCTTTTTTCATGCCCACCTCAGAAGGATTCTGATTCAGCATAACTAGGGGAAGACTAAATAGCTGAGTCTTGCCAAATTCTTTTGTTGAATTCCTAATCTTGAATGGGATGGTATTAAAAGGTGAAGCCTTTGGGAGGTGATCAGGTCATAAGGGTGGAGCGTTCATGAATGGGATTAGTGCCCTCATAGGAGAGACTACAGAGAGCTCTCTCCTTCCTTCTACCTTGTTTGGACTCAGCAAGCAGGTGGCCCTCTAAATCAGGAAGTGGGTCCTCACCAGACCCCAAATCTGCCAGTGCCTTTATCTTGGGTGTCCCAGCCTCCAAAACAGTGAAAAATAAATGAGTGTTTAAGCCACCAAGTCTATGCTTTTTCCTGCCGTTGGTTTGTTGTTGTTGTTCATTTGTTTAGCTTTTGTTGCTGTTGTTGTAGCATGCCTAATATCTAAGACAAGGGGGCTAAGAAGTAGCCCGGGTCTTTCTTGTGTGCAGGACATCTGCAGGTGCCACTTGGAGGGACACAGTACTGACCCTGTGCCTCCAGATTCTACCACAAACTCTGTGAACAGAGGCACCATTTTCATTATCTTGGTATCTCCGAACTTATTGTAATTCCTTGCACATTCAGGGCAGAGCTATATAAGACTTACAGACGCCAGCTTTGCAACTGGAAAGACCTGGATTTACATGCTGGCTCCAAGAGTTATTAGCTCTGGGACAGGGTTTGTAACCTCTCTAGACCTGGCTGGGTCCTCTGAAAGTGGAATATAATGACACCTTCCTCCCTAAGGATTATGGAGCTTAAGTGAGGTTGTACTTCCATGGAGCTTGGCGTAGGGCCAGGGGGCAAGGATTTTGAGTAGGATCTTAGTACTGAAATGATGGTATTATGACCAGCACACAAAAATGCTACCATTCAGGTTCCTGACTAAGGAAGCACTGTCAAGTAGAGTCAGAGTTCCCCTTGATGAAGAGCTGAGACTGCGTCCAATACACTGCAAGGCTGAATTCAAGTCAAGGCTAATTTGGAAAATGTGGTATAGACCTGGAGGACCCAGTGAGGAATCCTGGCTCCCTAACATGAGAGAAGCAAGTATAAGGTGGTCTTACCATGGAGGCTCACTTTGAAGATTTGGTAGCTCTTCCTATCAAAATAAAAGTAATAAACTCCATCACTTTCTAGACTCTATCCAAAATTATTAGAATTCCTTCTTCCCCCTTCAGTGAGGAAGGCAGACAAAGAGGAAAAGAGGAAGCAAACTGGTCTCCTCTTCTTACCAAGGGCAATGGAAGAGCCCCATAAAAGGTATTTGTTGGGTTATTATCATTTATTATTATTTTTATCATGAAACTTTGTAAAGGATGAGAGTAGCTGATCTTGCGTGGGTGCTCAGTCCCTTCAGTCCTGTTGGACTCTTTGCGACCCCATGGACTGTAGCCCTCCAGGCTCCTCTGTCCATGGGATTTTCCCAGCAAGAATACTGGAGTGGGTGGCCATGCCCTCCTCCAAGACATCTTTCTGACCCAAGGATCGAATCCATGTCTCCTGCATTGCAGGCAGATTCTTTACCTCTGAGCCAACCCGGGAAGCCCAACTGATCTTTATTTAGTACTTGTAAGCTGGTCAATGGGAGCCTCCCTGGTGGCTCAGTAGTAAAGAATCTGCCTGCTAACACAGGAGACACAGGTTTGATTCCTGGATCAGGAATATCCCCCATAGAAGGAAATGGCAACCCACTCCAGTATTCTGGCCTGACAAATCCCATGGACAGAGGAGGCTGGCAGGCTACATTCCATGGGGTTGCAAAGGAGTCAAACACTATTTAGCAACTTAACAACAACATGTGGTCAACTCTGCTAAGATTTCTTCCTACTGTATCTCACCAAATCCTCACCGGAAACCCTGTGAGGTTGGTACTATTTTTATCACCATTTAGACACACAAAAAAATAGAGCTTAGAGAGGTTAAATAATTTTTTTCAAGTAAGTGGTGTCAAAGTTTGAATCCTGTCTAATGAGCAGTGTTAAATATGGATTAGTGGTTAAATTGAAATGAGGGGAAAACCTGAGTTGCCCTGAGTTTGGGAAATTTGCTCCCAACTTAAAGCTTGGGTGTACGTCTTGGGGTGAAAAAATCTGCTTTGCCTTCGTCCAGTGAAAAACTGACCATGAGACACAAAACAAAACAGCAAAAAAAAAAAAAAAAAAAAAAATGTAACTGAAGAGCTTAGGTAATTTTTCTATGACCTTTGTTACTCAAAAAGAAGAAATTACGATTCAAGTTTTTCTGCAGCTTAATTATAGCCCTCTCTGTACTGTGCACAGTATGCTAAGTATTAGTAATAGGGGCCATCCGAAACCAAATTCTCCACGGATCTCCCAACTCCCTCAGGTCTGTTTAGGACAAGTGATAAGGAAACAACGTTCTATATGAAGAAGCAGCAGGCTCCTAGATGGTGTGAATCTTTTTTTGTTGTTAATGAGGTAAAATGAGCAGTTTTACTCATGTAAAACCAACAGCAGAAATGAAAAGCCATTTTTGTTACTGACCTCGGGGCTGTGGAAGAAATATCTATTCAGTGTGTAAGCTAGGAAGTGATAAGTCCCCGTCAGGAGACTTGCCCTGTGCTGCTTTGGCAGAGAGACCAAGGAGAAATGGGCCTATTTTTAAACGGCTTTTCTACTTCTGATAGGATGTGGGCCCTTTGCCTAAATCATCTTTGAATCAGAATAGCAATTCTTTTTCTCCCACTTGGCTGGAGTGTGAAAGAATCTTTGGAAAATGTTCAATAAGTGTCTTGAGCTTTATGTAAATAGGAAAAAATGCAGCTATATGTAAAAAGGATATCAAAGAAAAGGCCAATATTATTCAACTTTTTATATACTGGGAAGCAAATACATTGAGTGTACAAAATGGTGGGATTACTTCACAGAATAGAACATACAGGGACAGCAACATAGTAGGCTTGTAAGTATCTGTTGAAGGAATTAGTGAATAAAAACATAAGCACAAGAGACCTCATTAAAAGCAAATTAGAAATTTGAAAACCTGTAATAAATAACTATGTGTGCCTACTTTTGTAATTTAGTCTTTTACCACCAAAAGAAAGCCTTGTTGAAAATACAAAGAATATTGAGACTTGAAATTCAAGACGGATGTATGAAAGAACCAGAAATACGTGGGTCTCAAGCCCAAGTCAGTAACAAATTCAGTTTTTATTAGATCAGAAAGAACATGTTCAAAACAGACTTAGGTAATAGAGGAGTCTTGACCAGAGAGTGCATGTACTTGGGAGGTGAGGCTGGGGTTGACTAGATGGGCTGGGGTCTTAGAATTGGAAATGGGGTTTGTGGGACAGCCAGGAGCACAGATATCCTTCCCCAATTTACTGTGACCAGTGAGGAATTCATTTCTTTTCAAGGTCACCGTTTGCTGACAGCCTGAATGTCAGCAAATCTTCAGTGAGATTTCAACTCTGTCACAGATCAAAAATTCAACCTCTTTTCCTAGATTGCCTCAGTCTCCCCCCCCCCCCAATGCAAGATGTTAGATTAACAGACTACTGATGGTTTGGGGTGCCAAACAGGACTTCCAAGACAGAATCACAGAAATAAATTTAAACACAGAGAGAATGGACATGTGGCCCAGGGTGGGAAGAGGAGGGTGGGACAAATTGGGAGGTTAGGATTGTCATATGTACACTGTTGCTGCTGCTGCTAAGTCGCTTCAGTCATGTCCGAATCTGTGCGACCCCATAGACAGCAGCCCACCAGGCTCCCCCGTCCCTGGGATTCTCCAGGCAAGAACACTGGAGTGGGTTGCCATTTCCTTCTCCAATGCATGAAAGTGAAAAGTGAAAGTGAAGTTTCTCAGTCATGTCCGACTCAGCGACCCCATGGACTGCAGCCTACCAGGCTCCTCCGTCCATGGGATTTTCCAGGCAAGAGTACTGGAGTGGGGTGCCATTGCCTTCTACTGAGTGTAAAATAGGAAGCTAGTGGAAAGCTGCTGCCTAGCACAGGGAGCTCAGTTTGGTGCTCTGTGATGACCTAGAGGGGTGGGATGGGGAGGGTGGGAGTGATGTCCAAGAGGGAGGGGATACATGTATATGTATAACTGACTCACTTTATTGTACAGCAGAAACTAACACAGCGTTGGAAAGCAGTTATACTCCAATTAAAAAAAAAAAAATCAGTCATCTCTGTTTTGCAAGTCTTTCCACCACTCTGTCTCCAGAAGCTGCCTGCTGGTTAATATTTCCCCTCCTACCTCCATCGTAATGCTTGGCCTAACATTGTTTTACTCTTCCTTGAAACTTCTTTTTCCTTCTTACTTCCCTTCACTCCAAATTCATATTAGCTTCTTCTCGAAAGTGTCTGTGTCCTCACTATTCCAGCCCCTCCATGCTGAGCACTGGCGCTTTTGCTCTATAAACACATACACACACCAATGTAGGTAAGTTACTCAGCAAACTCAGTTCTTCTCCTGCAAAGAATTCTGAAGTTGACTCTTAAGATAACCTTCTGTTTCCCTTCCTCATTAGCACATGGGGACAATGAAGAGCTACACAGAGGGGCAGGTTTTGCTATAACAATGGTTAGTTTGCTAACCATTCCATTTTATTCTTCAAGCTTTGAGATATTGATTACTCCAACAATTGGTTGAAGCTCTGATCATCATAGGGAAGACCTCCTGGAGAAGGGAATGGCACCCCACTTGAGTATTCTTGCCTGGAGAATCCCATTCACAGAGGAATCTGGCAGGCTTCGATCCATGGGGTCACAAAGAGTCAGACACAACTGAGCAACTTTCACTGATCATTATAAAGTTGTTAACCAATCATGGTGTCTTTTCTTCTGAATATGATGAATGATCTTTGTATTTAAAATTGAACACACACACACACACACACACACACACACACACACACCCTGTAGGCATTGGTGTTAGACACTGGAGACGTGTCTTTGATACCTGACTTAGAGTTTGCTGGAAGGTTCTGTGTTGTCAGTGACTCCTGCAGATTTGAGCCTGAAGGAATCTGATATAGGGTTATCAGCTTTTTAGGATTCAGGTGATGGTGAGACCTGATTCCTTCTGTTCCTCTTCTCTGATCTCAGTACCTGTGAGATCAGCTCTGCCAGCTCTCTTATCTTATTTCTGGTCTGGCAGAGGAGCTATATATAAACCCTTTGCTTCTGAGGCTAGTTGGGTCTCAAGATAAATTTTTGCAGTTTTCTTCCAGGAAGATAGTAGTGTCAATGCAGGTTTACCTGCCTCACAGCTATTCTAGGATCTGACAAAAAGGAATAAAAGCAAAACCAGGAAAGAAAGTGTTAAAAATAGA
This sequence comes from Bubalus bubalis, assembly GCF_019923935.1. Lineage (NCBI taxonomy): Eukaryota > Metazoa > Chordata > Mammalia > Artiodactyla > Bovidae > Bubalus > Bubalus bubalis. The sequence goes on along the minus strand of NC_059169.1, from coordinate 13,109,433 downwards.
TAAAAGGGGTATGGTATGAACTCCACATTCAGCTTTAGGAAAGTCTGTCCCATAGAATGTAATTTGGACTGAAGGCAAAGGTAGTAAAAAGCATCAACTTGCAACTTTGCATCTCGAGAAGGATCTATTCCATTTTCTCTGTCACGGGTATTGTCACTGTCCAATCAGGAGGACCTGGACCACACCTTAGCATGCTGCTTCTACTCTTGCCTCCGTAGGGGTCAGCACGTACTTGCATTCAAGGAATAAATGCCTTGTTTGCTTCTCCATCACCCAGAGATGTCTTGACTCCTTATTACGGAAAATGAGGAAATTCAGGCACATTATGTTCCCTCCCACCCCCATCAATCCACTTCACCCTTAGCCTCTGTTGGCCTCACCTTCATCCTGTAAGGCTTTTGTGAACTTGCACTCTCAGTTCACTTCAGTTCAGTGGCTCAGTGGTGTCCGACTTTTTGCAACCCCATGGACTGCAGCACACCAGGCCTCTCTGTCCATCGTCAACTCCAGGAGTCTACTCAAACTCATGTCCATCGAGTCGATGATGCCATCCAACCATCTCATCCTCTGTCGTCCCCTTCTCCTCCCGCCTTCAATCTTTCCCAGCATCAGGGTCTTTTCCAATGAGTCAGTTCTTTGCATCAGGTGGCCAAAGTATTGGAGTTGCAGCTTCAGCATAAGTCCTTCCAAAGAATATTCAGGACTGATTTCCTTTTGGATAGACTAGTTGAGTCTCCTTGCAGTCCACGGGACTCTCAAGCGTCTTCTACAACACCACAATTCAAATTTGCACTCTATCCTCCAATGCAACATAGACTTCTGGACTTGTTGTATAGGATGATTCTAAAAACGAAAAATTAAGACAGCAGTAAACAAGATGCTTAATGTGACTGTGTAAAATATCCACTATTGTGAACAGATTTACAAAAAAAAAAAGGAAATGCACACTGATTCCTCCAACCTCCACTGAAGTCAGGTGGATTCTCCTCTCATACATTCCATTCCATTTAGTCCTTAAAATTATGTCTTGTTTTGGCTTGCTTTGCATCTGGTTGTGACTTTCTCTTTCAGCTTTGTGTTTTGCTTAGAATTTCGATTGCCTTTCTTTCATCCTGTGGAGAGAACAATTCTATGCCTCTTTCATATTTATTATCTAAAATATTCAATCCTAGAATCCTAGTGTTTGTTGAAAGAGAACCCCTTTTCCCTTATATACCTTGGAGATGCCTGACTTGTCATCACTGTAAATCTTTCCTTTAAAGACATTAAAATAAGTATGTTAGAGTCCATCATTATTTCCTGAGTTCCTTTTTACTTACATTGGGATAGTTTCTCAAATACCGTTCTCTTTTTCCAGAAAGTGTAGAGGAGTGAAATTTTCTGGGCATATGGGTATCTTTTTCATTCTACATTTAATTGATAATTTGACTAGATAGAAAATTCAATATTTAAAATCATTTTCCCTCAGAAGTTCAATGGCACTGACCCAATGTTTTTAGCCTTTGGAGTTCTGATTTAAAAATTGTTGGCAATTTGCTTTTTATTCCATCTTAATTCTTTCTAGGTCCTTCCTTTCTGGAAGCTTTCTGGATCTTTATATTTAGACTTCTAAAATTTTATTTATACCATTTGAATTCCACAGACCTTTTCAGTTTGAAAATTTATGTATTTTCAGGCTTAGGAGATACCCTATTTTTACTTTTACTATTTTCCCTTTTGCTTTCTTGTTTTTCTTTCCTTTCTATTGGGAATCTTTTCTAGATGAGCATTAAATTGGTAGAATCTATCTCTTTTTGTCCTAATTAAATTTCTCTTATTTCCCACATCCTCCTCCTCCCTGTCATATCTGGCAGGTTTATTCTGACTATTGATTATTTTCAGGCCCAACATGTAAATTAATTTCTAAGAAATCTTTTGTGCTTTGTTTCCTCCTATCCTATTCTTATGCAATGGTGCAGTCACTTCTCTCGATAGTCATAATAATATTTTTGTTTCTTAAATTACCAATTTCTTCTAGACAGTTATTCTGTTTGCTCATTTTTTTCCTCAAATGTTTAATCATCCTTAATGATCCATTCATATGTATAAATAAAAACCAGTTTTAATGAATGCAGGTAGTGAGAATTCCTCTGCCATTATGTCTGTTCATCTGTTTCTCCAATAAAAATCTCCCTTTGCATTAGTTTTGTGACTGTAGTTAAAAGTACTACAAGCTTAAATAACAGAAATTTATTCTCTCCCAGCGGTGGAGGTTAGAAGTCCACAACGAGGTGCAGGCAAGGTTGGTTCTTCTGAGGCTTGGAGCGACTATCTGTCTCATGCTCTCTCCTAGCTTTTGGTAGCCTCAGACATTCTTTGGCTTATAGATGGCCAGCTTCTCCTTAGGTCTTCACATTGTCTTCCTTCTTAACGTTGTCTATCTCTGTGTCCAAGTTTCCTCTCCGTATAAGGACATTGGGGCTTACTAGGTGGTGCTAGTGGTAAAGAATTCGCCTGCCAATTCAGGAGATGTTAGAGACATGAGTTCAATCCCTGGGTCGGGAAGAGCCCCTGGAGGAGAGTATGGCAACCCACTCCAGTATTCTTGCCTGGAGAATCCCATAGACAGAGGAGCCTGGCAGGCTACAGTCCATAAGATTGCTGAGTCAGACCCACTGAAGCAACTTAGCAGGCATATAAGGACACCAGTTGTATTGAATCAGAGCCGACCCTAATGACTTCATCTTTACCTGGTTCTCTACAAAGATCCAATTTCCTAATGAAGTCCCAGTCACAGGTACTGGGAGCTAAGATTTCACCATCTTTTGAGGAAACAATTCAACCCAAAACATTTTTTTTTTTTTTTTTTTTTGGTGAAGAATCAATGATGGGATTTGTGTTGATTAGTAAAGACTGGCAGTTGGGCTAGTGATATCTAAATTGAGAAAGACAAGTCCTCCGAGCCTCACTCCCAAACTATTTCATTGCAATGGATTGTTTAGTCATTTAATTTCTTTAGAGATCTGGTGTTAGTGTGGTCACATACTACTGGTCTCCTCTGTGAGAGGAGAAGCCTAATGGAGAAAGAATTCCCTTATTTTCTCTAGAACACCCACCTTTGCTCTAATAATCAGTTCCGATGTTACAAGATACCACATACTGGGTGGCTAAACAACAGGAATGTATTTCTCATAGGTCTGGGGTCTGGGAAGCTCAAGGTCAGGATGCCAGCAGATTCCATGTGTGGTGAGGGACTTCTTCCTGGTTTGCAGACCACTGTCCTCTTGTTTCCTCACATGGCAGAAAGAGTAAGGTCTGGTCTCTTTTTCTTCTTGTGAAAACACTGATCCCAACATGGGGCTCTGCCCTCATGACCTCATCCAAACTTAATCCCCTCCTTTGGGACTCATGTCCTAGTACCATCCATTAGGAGTTAGAGTTTCAACATATGAATTTTAGGGGGACACAAACATGTAGCCTGTAATATTTGGCCTCCTCTTGGGGGGGGGTGGAATTCTCTATCTTTATGACCTTGAGTTATTTGAAGCACAGAGATCAAAAAGTATTGCAAAGATACATTCTTAAACTTGACTGGATGTGCTTTGTCCAAAACCAAAGTGCCCTACGATCTATGAAGGATCTGGATGTTTCTACCTGATTGATGGGATTTCCCCTCTATCATAGGGTCTGTCTCAGTCCCACCTGCCACTCTGGAAGGGCAGGACTCTGAGTCAGGACCAGCTGAAGGCTCTTGTCTGTGCACACAATCCCTAGAGTAGATGTCAATCCGAGGTCAGGCCGAAATGCTTTAACAAGGTTTGTGCCACCAAAAGGGCAACATTCCAAGGCTGCGTCAATGAGGAAAAGTATACATGGCGGATGGGATAAATGCGGGAAAACACGAAAGGAACTCTCACAGTGTCAATGAGGAAGGATTTCAACGGAATCTGGATTAGATCTGAAAAATACATCATACTTCCTAGAAGGCACTTTTTGGAATTCTAAAAGAGAAGGATTAAGGCAAATTAAGAGGGATTACTGCTCTTCAAACTGGAAATTAAACTTGGGGAACCACCAACTCCGAAAAGTATTAGCTAAAAACATCCACATAGTTTACACTGTGGTTGGGTTCCATTTGTATTGGGGGCACATGCCAAGCAGTGTAAGATTTCCTAAGACAGAACTTTGTTCCTCCAGAACACCTCTCTTGAGTGCCCAAGTCAGAGGCAGAACGCTAACCTTCTTGAACTAGGAATTTACTCTATGATAATTCTTAATTTCACAGATGAGTGAATGCAAGAGCACGAGGTGTGGGCACTCTGATCAGGAGTGACACAGTGGCCCGAGCCAGTGCCCCCCTGTGTTCCTCAGCCCTCCACCTGGTGCCAAGGTCCAGGACTGCAGGCTGGCCAGAAAAACCACATCTCTACAATGCCAGGGAAGCACTCCTGCCCTCTGACTATAGAACTGCTACCCATCCTTACCCGTCTTTAAGATCATTTTACCATTAGAGAAAAGGCCATCAGCAAAGAGTCATGGACAGAGGAGTCACAAAGAGGCGGACACGACTGAGCGACTAAGCACAGAAGAGTCCTTTCATGTCCAAGGGGCTTTCTGAGTTTGCACCCGGTGATTTTGATATTTTAACTAACCCGATGGGATGTTCTGTTCAGTCTCCCTGTGTTGGGGTGACAGATGGTATTCTGTCTTCTGCTGGACCTTTGAAAAAGCTATGTTTCTAGTCTGTCCTTATTTGCTGAAACCTCCCATTCTTCCCATGTGCAGCATTATCTATTATGCTATATTCTATTCTGCCCTACCTTTCAGCTTGAACAGAAAATTAAAATCCCTTCTGTCTTCCACGTGTCTTTTGTGGTGCAGGCTGTAAACACCATCAGCGGCATCAAGCTCACAGCGGGAGTTGAAAACCTCCAAAACTAATGGCTCCAGAAACTTCTCACTGCCCCAGGAGAGGGTCACTGCATTTTAACTTTGGTGTGTCAGCCTCCATGGCTGTTTGGGGAATGCAAGATGTGGCAAAAAGAGGCGGAATAGCCTTTAAAATCCACTGGAGGTCAATGTATTCCATTATATACACAGTGCTTCAAATTCAGTTTTAACCTTTGATGAAATTTGCAGTGTTGGGAATTTTCATGCTAGAGCAGACACAGGAAATCACAGGTGCAACTCATTTCTGGTTTTGACTTACAATCACTGCGGGCCCCGAGAATTTTTATAAGAAAAGTCTCTCTTTAACTTGAGCATAGAGTGTCAGAAGTCAGAAGCTTGTCTCTATAACGGACATTAATAGGTAATATTGATTTGTGTTAATTAATTACTAGGAAAACATCTCTCAGCACTTAACCTTGCATTTGGAAAGATTTGAGAGCCCTCTTGTGGCTGTCATAAACCTAACCTGAAAACTGGATGAAAAGCTTTGAGCTGGTTTATTGTTGCCGTTTTTCATTCATTCTTCCCCCCTCTTTCTTCTCGGTTACCTTTGTTAGCTTGCTCTAGAGTTTGGAAATTTTTTTGAGATTAATGTTAGCATATTCCATATCATTTCAACAGAGGATGCAGAGATGGTAGCTGGTGTCAACGTTAAAAGTACAGGCTACTTCTTTATGATTCTTAAACTCCGATTCTTATCACCAAGAGAAATAATAAATGCAGAGGCGATATGTTTGGGGAAGTTCCCAAAGCAAGGGAGTTGCAGTTGTGTTATTCCATTTCTTAAAGGATACTTCCTCTGATTTTTAATCCAGGGATTGATTGCACAAAGGTAGAAGCCATCTCTAGCACAGCTCTAAGCTACATTATTTTGAACATCTTATAGCTTATTATCCCTGACTTACATATAGCAGAGGAAGGTGGGAAAATAAGCATCCTTGTTTGAGTGTTTTAAAATCTCTAAGAAATGAACACTGAAAGTTATTTCCTGTCTGAGGCTTCAATCATGCCTGAAGAAAAAATATTTGCAGTTTCAGGCCACTGTTCTCCGCACTTGAATTGATGAAGGGTCACCCCAGGCAAAGTTTAGACAGAGCCAACTGATTTTTTTCTGGGAGGTTTAAATGTGCCTGCATGTATTTTTTTCTGCATTTCTGTCTTTGTGTTATTAATTAGGCAGAATTACAGCCATGCTTTGGAATGCACCGTGGCTGAGTAGCTGAAAGATGCCACTGAGTGTCCATGCGGTCAGTTGGGCTTCTGGAAGGAACTCAGGCTCTTATCATGAATAAGTGGATTTGGGAGAGAACCTCATTAGGGCTCTGCTTTATTTCCTGCAGCATCATTTGGTTTCTCCTAGATTAGCGTATATCGTGACACTAGCATCTGATCACAAATGAGTCACTTGCCCTGCCTTTTGTTCCAAGCGCCAAGGAAAATGCCATACATGTGAGCTTAAGAAGAAAAATGAAAGAGAAAACCCCTGTTGTTCAGGTCTCGATAGGACATATGAAAGTTAAAGGTGGCATCTGATCCATGTCCCCTTCAATGCATAGGTGTAATGAACACAAATTGCAGTTACCTGGCTTGCTGGGGAGTGAAAAAAGGAGACTGTGGTGTGCAGGTAATACTGGCCAGGATGAGATGCTGAGCAGAAACCATTCCATTCCTAAGGGCCTGCAGAAAATGTCCATCTCTAACACCATCTTTCTTGATCTTTGGTGCAAGGTCCTTGAAGAAAACACATACATGGCTACAGGCAGGGGTTGCACCCAGGGGGTTCAGGTTGCATCTTTCATAAGTTTCTACTGATCAAAAATTAGATAATTTGAACATCAGTAAGAATAATGACTTCAGTGTACTGAAACTCATTTAATATGTTTAGATTCATGAGCTCATAATGATATGAAAACAAACAAGCAGCATCAACAAAAAGCCCTTTTGAAGGATTCTAGGCAAGCAAGCTATTTTGCAAACCAGTACACAGAATGAGTCAAACATTCATCTACCTTGGAGGATCCCATAATTTACGGAGGTTGGGAGAATTTGCCTTTATAGAAGCATGGCAGCTAATATTTGAATAAAAAGGTATCAGATTATATTATCACTGTTTTGCAGTCCTCTAACACAGCCGTCCTCACAGTTGATCTCAAGGAAGACAATGTTTCCACAGACTGGGGGGCAGGGGGCAAGGAGATGGTTTGGGGATGATTCAAGTCCATTGCACTTATCCTGCACTTTATTTCCATTATTACATTGTGATGTATAAGGAAATAATTATACAACCGGCCAGAATGCCCTTGTGGATCTGAAAGGAGGCAGAGCTCAGGCAGTATTGTGAGCGATGAGGAATATCAGTAAATATAGACAAAGTTTCGCTCACTTGCCCGCCACTCAGGTCCTGCTGTGTGGCCAGGTTCCTAATAGTCCATGGACCCCTGCTCTAACCAATGATCATCAGTGGCTATGGCTCCCCAAAAGGACAAACCACCACAGATTAGTGCCTCCAAACAGAAGTCCACAAAACTGCCTACATAGAAACAATAATTTATTATTCCAGAATGACTTTTTCCCCACAGCTTCAAATATTACCTGAAGGTGTATCCGGGTTTCCCTGGTAGCTCAATGGTAAAGAATCCACCGGTAATGCAGAAGACGCAGGAGATGCAAGTTTGATCCCTGGATCGGGAAGATCCCCCGGAGGGAGGAAATGGCAACCCAGTCTATTACTCTTGCCTGGGAAGTCCCATGGACAGAGGAGCCTGGCGGGCTACAGTCCATGGAGTCATAAAAATTAGACACGACCGAGCATGCCCGCACAAAGCCATCCATATCCTAGTATTTCCTCTGGTTCTCCATTTTCAGTGGCTTTTCAAAGAGAACATGAGCTAATGTACAAACCAGTGGAATCCTCAAACATAGAATAATGAGCTAATATCATAATTTCTCTCTAACCCTTAACTACACTTGTGCAAAATAAGACAACTTCACAGTTAGCTATTGCGGTCAGGCTGCGTCTTGTGGACCATTGTACCCCAAGAATCTAACACAGTGTTTAGCATCAAATACATAATCAACAAATACTTTTAGGTAAGTAAATAAACTCATCTCATAGCTGCAGAAGAAAAAGAAAAGTCTCAGCTCCACTGGTTGTTTGATCTTGGGAACATCCTTTCATATCTGCGAGCATCAGTTCCCTCATCTGTAAATTCTGCCTCTGACATAATTTTGTACTGAGAATCAAGTGAAATAATGGATGAGGGAAGTGTTTGGAAAACCCTAAGTATGTTATACAAATAGAAAAGCACTATCAGCTATTTTTTTAATTATTAATGCAGCTTGTTTAATATTTAAAATTTCACTGTATTGGGTAGTTTCTGAAGCTCTGATATCCACGGGAGAAGGGAAGCTTTTGAAGCGGAGAGTGTGGACTTAAGTTGAGGGTCTGCTGTGCAGCAGCTACTGCTGGACCTTCTATAGTCATTATTTTAATCATTAATTCCCTCAACCCTATGAGGTAAGCATTTATACCCTGGCTCTTTAGATGAGAACACTAAGCCTCCTAGAGGTCATATACGCTGACCAGCTCACATCAAATGTGAAGTGGACCTGACATTGAAACCCATATCTTGCTAACTTCAAACCTATTTTCTTTCCATGGCACCTTAGGTGATGTTCCCAACATGTTTGAAATTGTTTGCTAATGTTCCATCCGAATGGTTGAGCTTGACTTGTATTTTCCTTGAATCTTCTCTTCCTGAATAAAGGTGTCAGAACAGCCAGCGTCAGGATCCCAGAATGTTTTTTGAACACCTTTGCAGCATTGTGTTTCAAAAGACCTATTTTAAAAACAGAAAAAGAACTATGGCATCGCGGGAGCTTTGGCTTCATCTGAATTCTCTTGCATGGCTATTTCTAACCACGCAGTGTTGTCCTGAGATGACTACAGCTTTTGTCTTCCAGGTTACTTGGGAGTGATAGAGGGAACTGTATTCAATATCTTACGATCAACCATAATGGAAAAGAATATAAAAAAAGAATGTATATATCTGTTTAACTGAATCACTTTGCTGTTCAGCAGAAACTAACACAACATTGTGAATGAACTAGAAGTTAATAGAAAAAAAACAATGGTAAAAGAAGGGGAAAAAAATGAACGGAACTGCAGTAAATCCCCCCTTGTCTCTAATATCCTTTACTCAAGTGTGAATTCTTTACGCAGTTGAGAGGGTGTGCTGAACTCAGGAAAACTGTGTTTAGGACTGCTCCTAAGCTCGGAGTAGCTGACCTCTGACCCTGAGAGGAGCCTGGCGCCCCTGTCTCCCTGGCCCCTGCAGTGTGCCGCCTCAGCCCCATCTACCCGCAGGCAAACACAGATCCCTCACTGTGAGATGCTGATTCTGCTTCTGGAGCCTTGACTTCAACAAAAGCCCAGACCATCGATGCATTAAGTCACAAAGCATCTCTACGACAGCCTGACACAAGATGATGGAGGAGACTGTCGGAACTCCCATCATTTTATGAAATGTCAGACATCATCTAAAAGCCTATGTAACTCAAAAGGTTGAGTTGCATGATCAATGCATGCACGCATGCTAAGGCGCTTCAGTGTCCTACTCTTTGTGACCCCATGGACTGTAGGCCACCAGGCTTCTCTGTTCATGGGATTCTCCAGGCAAGAATACTGGAGTGGGTTGCCATGCCCTCCTCCAAGGAATCTTCCCAGCCCAGGGATGAACCCACGTCTCTTACGTCTTCTGCATTGGAAGGCAGTTTCTTTAGTGCCACTTGGGATTAATAGAAGTACTTAGAAATATTCTTAGACATAGTGTGCACTCAATAAATGTTGTCCATTATTATGATGGCTATTAGTACCAATTTTGTTTCAATAAATACATTAGATTTTAAAATTCAATAAAAATTTTGATTTTCATTTTAATAAATAAAGCATATAGAACTGTACTTTGATATAATGGGCTTCCCTTATGGCTCAGCTGGTAAAGAATCCACTTGTAATGTGGGAGACCTGGGTTCTATCCCTGGGTTGGGAAGATCATCTGGAGAACAAAGAGAAAGGCTATCCACTCCAGTATTTTGGCCTGCAGAATGGACTGTATAGTCCATGCGGTCTCAAAGAGTAGGACATGACTGATACTCAGTAAATGTCTTCCCTGGTGGCTCAGACAGTAAAACATCTGCCTGCAGTGTGGGAGACCCTGGGTCAATCTCTGGGTTGGGAAGATCCCCTGGAGAAGGAAATGGCAACCCACTCCAGTATTCTTGCCTGGAAAATTCCACAGACTAAGGAGCCTGGTAGGCTACAGTCCATGGGGTCTCAAAGAGTTGGACATGACTGAGCGACTTCACTTCACCTTCACTTCAATAAATGTTATCCATTATTATTATTGCTATTAATAACAATTTTTGTTTCACATGGAACTTTCCATGTTTTCCATTTAGTTTGCTTTTAATCATTGCCTGGAGGGGGCACTTCCCCGGTGGTCCAGTGGTTAAGACTTTGCTTTACAATTTGGGAGGGTGGGGTGGGAGGGTGCAAGTTCAATCCCTGGTTAGAGAGCTAAGATCCCATATCCCTCATGGTCAGAAAACAAAACATAAAATGGAAATAATGTTGTAATAAATTCAATAGGCTTTAAAAATGGTCCACATCAAAAAAGTCTTTTTAAAAAAATTGTTGCCTGGGGGATGACCTTCAAGGCATTCTTTCTTTGAGAACTGGCAGGGGAAGGAATCAGGTGGCGCTCTCTTAAGTATTTTGTTAAATATGTTAAAAATTATTGCCCAGACCTGATACCAGAATCTAGGAAAATGCTAACACGAAAGACTCTTTCATGGAAGAACATAGCAAAATCTGGACACAGGTGATTTAATTTTTGGTTCTTGCAATGTTTAGGAAAACCTGCACCCAAGCTGTGAGCTATAAACCTAAATATCAAAACGCACGCCTTGACCTTGAAGGAATACCCTGATTGACTTCTTTTCTCTTTTCCAAATCAGCTGCTAAAAAACAATGACAATGAAGACACCGCCTTGCTGCTACCGGGAAATTCCCTCATTCCCTAAAAGCAGTGCCTGAGAAATTAACTAAAGAGCGAGCACGACTGAACACGCATGGCCTAATAACACAATCTGAGTGTACTATCTGGTGTTCTGCGTTGCCCAGCTGGGGATTAGAGCTGCGCCTGAGATTGAATTGGGCCTTATCTCACTCCGGGGCTGCTCCAGGCTTCAGGTGGATGCCCGCATGCATAAACCACAGCTTTGCAGAGCAGAGCACAGCGCCTAGAGAACTCCTCCTGCCCAAGCCCCAGTGCGGCAGAGCAAAGCAGGGCGCCTCTGAACCAAATAATCACAGAAGTCCCTGAATAATGCATGAGAGCAGGACCCTCCCTGGCACATCTGAAACTGTACTGGGAGGAACTGTACTCAGCAAGATAGCAGAAACACGTCCCTGGAACATGCATTCCCTGAAATTTATTCTTGCAGTGGCCACTTGGGGGAAACTGAAAGCAAATATGACAAGCACCTGAAAATCATGGCATTTTCATGAGTCTGAGGCTCCCAGGATTTGTGTCAATACAAAGAAGCCATGTGACAAGCTTTAAAATGAAATCATACTGAGAAATTCTACCTTCTTTCTTCTGGTCAACTGGGTGGGGGTGTTGACTATTCCTCTTAGAGAAATGACCAATGACCGGTATCTTCCAAAAATCTCTTATTTCGTGCTTTTGTTTGGTTGGTTTAGTGACATGTGCAGTTTCCCATTATTAAAGTTAGCTGTTAGCTGTGCTGTGTGCTTAATCGCTCCAGTTGGGTCCAACTGTTTGTAACCCTGTGGACCGTAACCCACCAGGCTCCTCTGTCCCTGGGATTCTCCTGGCAAGAATCCTGGGATGGGTTGCCATGCCCTCCTCCAGAGGATCTTCCCAACCCAGGGATTGAACCCATGTCTCTTATGTCTCCTGTGTTGGCAAGTGGGTTCTTTACCACTAGCGCCACCTGGGAAGCCCTGTTGATACCTAGACTTGCAGAAAAGCTCCATCACAAGAGGAAGGCTGTGTCTAGAAGTACTGGTACTGAATATAATCGGGTGAGGAACTTCCCTCTTTCTGATCTAGATGTCGGCTTTAATATAGCTGCAGTGTTGATGAGTGGGATTTGATTCCACAAATGTTTAGCCTCTAATTTGATATTCCAGCTGCTCATTAAGTGTAAAATAAACAAATCTTTTTGGAAGAATGTTTCCTCAGCACCACATCACAAACCCCACTTGGCTGTCCTAGGATGTCCATCTTTTAGGCTTAGGATCTGAACAGGGCATCTTTCCTGGCCCAGCTGGGAGAGGGCAGAGCCAGGAGTCTGTTTCATGGCTTTTCCTCTACTTTCAAATGAACTTGTCCCTAAACACCCCATGATGTCAGGTCACACAGAATGGCTCTGTCCTTGCCTCTGCTGACTGTGGTTGGCTATACTTCAGCATTTTGATTATGAAAAGTGAATGAAAGTGAAAGTCCCTCAGTTGTGTCCTACTCTTTGCAACCCCATGGACTATACAGCCCATGGAATTCTCCAGGCCAGTATACTGGAGTGGGTAGCCTTTCCGTTCTCCAGGGGATCTTCCCAACCCAGGGATAGAACCCAGGTCTCCTGCATTGCAGGCAGATTCTTTACCAGCTGAGCCACAATGGAAGCCCAAGAACACTGGAGTGGGTAGCCTATCCCTTCTCCAGCAGATCTTCTAGACCCAGGAATTAAAACAGGGTGTACCACATTGCAGGCAGATTCTTTACCAACTGAGTTATCAGGGAAGCCAACGGGGGCCATTTTCTTGACTCAGAAATTCTGCATGCTAAATCGCTTCAGTCGTGTCTGACTCTTTGCAACCCTATGGACCGTATCCCACTAGGCTCCTCTGTCCATGGGATTCTCTAGGCAAGAACACTAGAGTGGGTTTGCATTTCCTTCTCCAGGGGATCTTTGTGACCCAGTGATCGAACCGGAGTCTCCATTGTCTACTGCATTGGCAGGAAGGTTCTTTGCCACTGAAGCCACCTAGGAAGCCAGTCAGAAATTCTAGCCATTTATTCTCTGCCCAAATATTTATGGTTTAAGAAGTTCATCAGATTATTGTCTCTAGTAGCCCCTACTCCAAATAGAATCAGCTAATTTGTCCAAAACTGGGAGCTTGGTCACATAAATTATGGTACATCCATAATTGGAACACTATGCTCCTATGGAAGAACATTAAATAAAATGGAAAATACATTCCCCTCATATTTTTAAGGTTTTTCTCAGTTGTTCAGTTGTGTCCAACTCTTTGCAACCCATGGACTGTAGCCCTCCAGGCTCCTCTGCCCATGGGATTTCCCAGGCAAGAATACTGGAGTTGGTTGTCATTTCCTCCTCCAGGGAATCTTCCCAACCCAGGGATCAAAACTGTGTCTCCTGCATCAGCAGGAAGATTCGTTACCACTGAACCACCTGGGAAGCCCTTTTAAGTTTTAAATACTTATTAAAAATACAACATACAGTATGATCTCAAATCTGCAAAAGAAATATATATTTAACTGTGGTTATATCCTAGTGATGTGATTCTAAGTAATTTTCATTCTCTTCTCTTGTTTTTATTGTTTTTCATTGCTCGTATTTTCCATAATGGCAATGTACTGCATTTCTAACTGGGGTTAGGCATGGGGATCAATGATTAAAAAAAAAAAGAAAGACCAGCTACCTCCAAAGTATTCTCCCTTTAATGTTATCAAGTACCCTGGGAAAAAGAGGACACAGAGCCTTCTCCATTGGAGGGAAGCACTATGGGCTTTCCTCTCCCTAACATCCTCCCAACTAAAAAGAGTCAAGATCTTTGGGTAATAAGTCAGATAAAAATTCCTCAGTCAAAAGGGTCTGGCTGCTTTGTAAGTAAGTCACCGTCAGGGAGGAGGTGACAGCAGCCGGGTGGGGGGACGCGTGGTTTCTGTGTGGGGCAAGATAAGGATAAGCGAATGTTCCCATTTTCTCATCACAATGCCGGACATCCTTAAAACCAATGGCTCTGACAGACGCCATTGTCAGCCCCCGAGAGTTCTTTAGTACAATATTTAACAATCATCGTTCCCAATTTCCCATTTGCTTAGAACATCATTCTTAAATCCCTTAATTTGTTTTCAAGACTGGAATAAAAGGCCTTTTCATCACTGTGTCAAAGGGCATTCTGATTGCCAAGCTCTAAGTGCTGTGATTCCCCCTATCAGATACAGAACAGTGCAGATAATACTCCACTGAGATAATGAAGAATGGGCGGTCCATAATGAGCGTGCAGCTCTAAAGAGAGTCAAGAAATTAATTCCATTCTGAGCGTTTGGAAAATGACTCCTGCTCACAGCACAGCGGGGTGGGAGACCTAAGTTTCACTTTTTAAAAATGCACACATTGTTAACGCAAGTTCACGTGCCCAAAGTACAGTGAGGCCAAACAAACTGAAATGAAGGAGTCTGGAGCAAAGAAAGGTTTATCACAGGGCCCTGCAAAGGGATGAGGCGGGTGACTCCTGACCCAAAAAGCTCCAGATTCCCCAAAGCGTTTCGGCAAAGGATTTTTAGGGTGGCTCAGCAGTGAAGAACCCCCACCTGCCAATGCAGGAGACATAAAAGACACAACTTCAATCCCTGGGTTGGGAAGATTCCCTGGAGGGCATGGCAACCCACTCCAGTATTCTTGTCTGGAGAATCCCATAGACAGAGGAGCCTGGAGGGCTACAGTCCGTAGGGTTGCAAAGAGTTGGACATAACTGAAGCAACTTGGCATGCAAAGGACTTTTAAAAGCCAGGTGAGGAGGTAAGGTGGGTCACAGGGTCTGTGATCAGCTGGTGCACAGCTCTCTGATTGGCTGATGGTGAGGCAGCAGGGTGGGGTCACAGGGGTTAACTTTATCAGTCTTTAGATTCCAGAAGGCCTGGGGCTATGTACCTAAGGTCATCAAAGTGAATTCGCTCAGTCGTGTCTTTGTGACCTCATGGACTGTAGCCTACCAGTCTCCTCCCTCCATGGGATTCTCCAGGCAAGAGTACTGGAGTGGGTTGCCACTGCCTTCTCCAGGGAATCTTCCCAACCCAGGGATCAAACCCTGGTCTCCTGCATTCCAGGCAGATGCTTTAACCTCTGAGCCACCAGGGAAGCCTGTTAAGGTCATCAAGTAGTTAGCATCTTCCACTGGTTGGAGAAGGGGAAGTTGTTTACATCTGCAAAACACACAGGAAATGTGCATCAAATACTATTATCAAATTCTCTGGACAGAGGCGCCTGGCGGGCTACAGTCCATGGGGTCTCAATAGTCAGACACGACTTAGCAAGTAAACAACACAGGTACTTCAGAGAGGAGCTAAAGCAGGGGATGTAGGGGAAGCCCTGTCCCCCACGCCCGAAGGTCCCATGGGGTCCCAGTCAGTTACAATGTCAGCTTGTGTTTAGGATGGACTGGTCATCTGTGCTTGCTCCCTGCTGAGGACCAAAGAGCTCCTTCAATGTCCTCAAGGCCACCTTATAAGGAGGGGAACCAGGCTCAACCAGGAGGGGATATATATATATATGTATAATTATGGCTGATTCACGTTGTTGTGCAGCAGAAATGAACACAACATTGGAAAAATTAAAACAGAAAACATAGGACAATAGGTTTCAAAATGAAAGTCTGTAGGACAAGAGGAAGGAAGAGGAATTGATTGTTTCTCATAGATTTCATAAGGTCTAGGCTAAGAGAATTCATTAGCGTGGGCTACTTCTGCAGGTTAAGGCACCAACAAGTTCAGTTTCCTGGTGACAATCACCATCAGAATTCCTAAAATGGTGGCTGATAAAATGTCTCTGTTTATTAATTCCATCAACATTGAACAGCTGAACACCCATGATGTACAAGGTCATGTATCAGATGCTCTGAAGGCTGAAGGATGAGTGATGTATAATGCCAGCTCAAGGGATAAGACATTCCCTGGCCACCAGAATGCAGATAAAAGCTTGAGCAGCACAGGTTTCCAGGGGTCGGGTTGGCGGAGGGGATACCTTCTGCTGAGGACATCACAGGAGGTTGAAGGGAGGAGTATCTGGTTGAGCTGGATTCTATGACTGCTTTGAACTGTGGATTGTGGCGATATTAACTGTTTTGCTCGATTTTACAAGCATTAAGCTGGTAGTGGAAGGAATATGCTTATTAACCCTCACTGTTAGTTCAGTCGTGTCCAACTCTTTTCGACCCCATGGACTGCAGCATGCCAGGCCTCCCTGTCCATCACCAACTCCTGGAACTTACTCAAACTCATGTCCATCGAGTCAATGATACCATCCAACCATCTCATCCTCTGTCGTCCCCTTCTCCTCCTACCTTCAGTCTTGAACCTGGCATTTTGTAGGTTCCTTCAAATGTCTTCTTATTGGATAGGCATGTCATAAGGTCATGAAAGGGAATATTTTTTAATCAGCACAGGCACAGTGATTCCAGGGCCTTCTTCTCCTCACTTCACCATTTCTGGGTGCATACCTGTGGTGCCTCTTTTCCAACACAGAACTGAAATGAATTAGAAGGATTAGATAGAAGGGAAGAAGGGCATACGAAGGAGGAAAAGGTGGTTTAGAGAAGGCTGACAGTGAGGAAGGGGAACGAATGGTGAAGGTGGAGCATATGATAGTTTTATAATTCATCCTTGATTCTTTCTCTTCAGTACCCATAGTTCTGGGTTCTTCCTTGCTGGTTTCTCTCCAGGGCTGTCCAATGTCTTTCCTGGTCTCTGCCTACTTTTGTCCCTCGTAAACTCTGTTGCTCAATGAAGCTTCCCACATCAACACTTTTCCTATTTTAGCAATTCATAGGTGCATGCAGAACTCATGACAAACTGGCCTCAGCATCCTGTTCCAGTTTGCCTGCATGGGTGCTAAGTCGCTTCAGTCATGTCCGACACTGTGCGACCCCGTGGACTGTAGCCCCCCAGGCTCCTCAGTCCATGAGGATTTCCAGGCAAGAAGACTGGAGTGGGTTGCCATACCCTCCTCCAGAGGATCTTCCTGACCCAGGGAACAAAATCGTGGGTTATTTACCATTAGCGCCACCTAGGAAGCCCCCTGTTCTGGTTTGTTGTTGTTGCTCAGTCGCCAATTCATGTCTGACTTTTTGAGACCCCATGAACTGCAGCACACCAGGCTTCGCTGTTCCTTACCGTCTCCTGGAGTTTGTTCAAACTCATGTCCATTCAGTGATGCCATCCCACCATCTCAGCCTCTGCTGCCCTCTTCTTCTGCCTTCAATCTTTCTCAGCATCAGGGTCTTTTCCAATAAATTGGAGCTTACGTCCGTCTTTTCATTCATTCATTTATTGGCAAATGTTCAGTGAAATGCACACCATGAACTTGCTGGTCTCATTAGGCCACTCTGCTCTCTGTACCTACTGAAATATTCCCTTAAGTATTCTTTGTCCACTCCTTACCTCCATGACTTGCTAATCAAGGGCTCTTTTTTTTTTTTTTTTTCTAATTTACCACTCCTAAACTTATAACACTTTGAGGCCATTTTATTCTTTTTTTATTCTCTACGTTTCCTAGAGCAGCTCCTTACACACACACACACTCACACACATACACACAAACCCTCAATAAGCCATATGTTAATTAAATGACTTGCTAATTAAAGAAATGAGCAATTATAAATACAATAAACTGCTTGGTGAAATACAGGTTCTTAAAGCAGAAGGGAAGAAAACTACTAAGTTTAGCATTTAAAAAATCTCATTTCTAATAATTATCTGGTATATGAAATATTCTGCCTTTTACCTAAAGTCTCTCATGACTCTCTCTGCATATTAACCATCGTGATTGAATGATGGATGAATTAGAAGATTTTATGTCTTTTAACTCTGTTCACATATTTTGGGCATTCAAAAATAGTATCAGATTAGTTTTTACGGGGAAAAAAGAAGGGCCTATTTGTCAAAGGCAATATTAACCTTAGTCATTAGAATACACTTATCTCCTTTGAAGGTCATTTCTTTTCCAGCATCATTTATTGAATATCTGCAGTGAGCAGGACTTTGTGGAGGTGCTGTGGGGCACCAGGCCTAAGGTCCAGTTATCAAAAAGGAACTTAAAGGGGAGATATGAACAGGACTTTCATACGCATGTTAAAAGCGCAGTAAGTGATACAGTAAACCCTCAAGGCTCGAAAAGTCGGGGGAGATGGAGATGAGGCTTGAGCTGGGCCAGGAAAGATGAGCAGGATGCAAATGAGCAAAGGTAAAGTCAAAGACTGAGGGAAGGCAGTTATGTCCTTGTGCTGGGTTTTGAATTTTTTAACAGGATTACCTTATAGCCGAGCAAGAGACTGAAAAAAGCACATGTTCCTAGTCTTTGCACTATAGTAAGCCATGCTGCTGCTGCTGCTAAGTCGCTTCATTCGTGTCGGACTCTGTGCGACCCCATGGATGGCAGCCCACCAGGCTCCCCCGCCCCTGGGATTCTCCAGGCAAGAGTACTGGAGAGGGGTGCCGTTGCCTTCTCCAATAGTAAGCCGTGATGGTCCCTATAACAATCATCAGCTGAAACGACCACTGAACTAACCAAAGAGCCCTAAGTTTCCTGAGTACACAAGGCTATGCCATCTTTACCTTGGGCTCACAAGAATAATTATTCTAAAGAGCTGTAATTGCTTTTCAGACATTCTTACATGAATTTGTCCAAACTCTCAAAGAGGCAGGTGGCAAACAGGAAATCTGCAGGCAGCAAGCTGTCATTAAGACAAAGTCTCTGTCCTCGGGATCTTTCTGATCCAGGGAGACTGGCAGAACAGTCCCTTAACTTGGTAGTTAGCATCTGTCCCACTTTACCAAAATCCCTGGGTACCTGAGATCTCCTTGAGGTCCATGTCTTGGTGATCTTGGGGTCCCTGCTGCCTAGCCCCGTGCACACGTGTGTGCTAAGTCAATTCAATCGTGTCTGACTCTTTGCAAGTCTGTGGACCGTAGCCCGCCAGATGCTCCTCTGTCCATGGGATCCTCTAGGCAAGAATACTGGAGTGGATGGCCATGCCCTCTCCAGGGGATCTTCCTGACCCAGGAATTGAACCCGTGTCTCTTATGTATCCTGCATTAACAGGCAGGTTCTTTACCACTAGCACCACCTGGGAAGCCAGTGCTTGGCAAATACTTGGGGGCTCAATTAATGTTTGGAGGATTCCTAGGTGAGTGAATGGATGGGTAAAGGGAGAAAATAATAGTTTACTTGTTAATGTTTCCAAAATCTGAGGAGAGTTTAACTGAAAAGTGTTTAACAGTTCAAATAGTGTTTAAGTGTTTGAACAGATGGAGCTCTGCCTCTGTTTAGGGGACTAAGTCAAAAGGGACTGGGTTCTGTGAGGACCTGTGCACGTGGCCACACGGCCTTTCCTGGGGAGCTTGCTCGTCCTTCTCTGGTCTCTGTTTTGCCCTCCATTGTGCTGTTGAACAAGGAAGGCTTGAAAAGGAAAGTTGCAGATTTCAGGGTATTTTTAAGAATTTTCCTTAGATTGGGATAGATTGGGAATTTGGGATTGACATGTGCACACTGCTATATTTAAAATAGATTATCAACACAGACCTAATGAATGGCACAGAGAACTCTGCTCAGTGTTCCGTAATAGCCTAAATGGGAAAAGAATTTTAAAAAGAGTAAATACATGTTTATGCATAACTGAATCATCTTGCTGTGTGCCTAAAACTAGGACAACATTGGTAGCCCACTATACTTTAATATAAAATAAAAATTTTTAAAATAAAATATTCAGTTTGTTTTTTATTAAGAATTTTCTTTAGAAACTGAATTGGGCAGGAGCAGAAGAAAATGAGTTTCCCTCATTTGGGAGTGGGGAGGAGATTCATGAAACTGGAGTGAAGCTTATACATATGAGGCTGGACCTGTGGCCTGGAGGTGAACGTCATTTCATCAGTGACCTTGAAGTTTTCTGGCTGAGAGTAGAAAAGCAAACGAAAGTACAGAAAAAAATAGAAATGAGAAAAAATGATTTGATGAATCAAATTGTGATTTTTTTTTTTTCCCTTCAATAGTTGGACGTTCTTCGATCCTATTGTTTTTAGCTTTCTATCGTGACAGCTTTGCAGGATTGAACGAAACAAAGCATACAGGAGAATATGTCTGGCTTTAATATCCAAACGCTTTCAGGCACTTGGCTCCAGAACCGTGGAGCGGACAACTCTGTACTTTATCAGTATGAATGTCGCACTAATACACTTTTGTGTCTTGATGTCAGAGTTAGTCTTACTTACAAATGGACCCCTGACCTATTTGGCTGGTAGAACCTGCAGACATTTGAGAACGATTTTACTTGTATAAACATCACCCTACAATTTGGCTAATCGTTGTTTCAACGTAGTGTTACATTGAATAAAATTTGAAGCCAAGACCATTTTAAGTGTAAGCTAGTTTCAGTCAGCTTGGAGACCGTGTGCATTTCCGATGGAGCAAAGACACTGGGAATTCTTTGGCAAGTTTTCCAAAGTGAGACAACGGCTTCTCAGATTCCAGCAGCTGGTTCCAGTTAACCCTTTATGCCACAAACATCTGTCATTCTCAGCCCTAAAATCTCACAGCTTTTACGATTATTTTAAAAATTTGGATTGTGTATAAATTTGGGACACATAAAGGGGGCTAAGTCTTGTCAATTGATTGTCATCTTTTTCATTTAAATCCTTTTTTGTGCATTTTCCATTTTATCCAACTAACCAGAAAAATTAGAAATTTCCCATTTGTGATCTTATTTGTCAAAGCAAAGATCTCTCTGATTTAAGGTATTCTGTCCTGATGAGTCTGTGTTCCTTAACTCACCCAAGTTACATTATAACCACTATCATTATCATTGTGTTTATATATTTATTATATAATTGTCAAATGAAAATAAGTCTCTGCTTGTAGACCTGAAATGTGAACAAGTTTCAACATAGGACCAAAACAGGATTAATAATGACATGTCATATAACATTCAACCATATAATATCCTGAAAATCTTTATTGTCAGCATTTCCTTGTGGAGCCCAGAAATGATGTCAGTCATTTTCAACTTTCCCTTCAGATCTTTTGGGAAATTTTCCCCTACTGATGGAATTGTCAATCTGTCACCAGGAAAGACAACAGAGTAATGTAAAAGTGGTGATTGGCAAAGCAGGGCTCAGGCTGGCCCTTCTGTGGTGGTTTCAGTACATTCTTCTTCCTGATTTAAAGGGATGAGAGTATTACTTAAGATTTTGGATTTTCTTTCAGTTCAGTTCAGTCACTCAGTCATGTCCAACTCTGTGACCCCCATGGACTGCAGCACACCAGGCTTCCCTGTCCATCACCAACTCCCAGAGCTTGTTCAAACTCATGTCCATCAAGTCAGTGATGCTATCCAACCATCTTATCCTCTGTCGTCCCCTTCTCCTCCTGCCTTCAATCTTTCCCAGCATCAGGGTCTTTTCCAATGAGTCATTTCTTCGCATCAGGTGCCCAAAGTATTGGAGCTTTAGCTTCAGCATCAGTCCTTCCAATGAATATTCAGGACTGATCTCCTTTAGGACGGACTGGTTTGATCTCCTTGCAGTCCAAGGAATTCTCAAGAGTCTTCTCCAGCACCATAGTTTCTTTAGCACATTTCAAAACTGTCTGGCTAGACGTTCAAAATAACTGAATACAATAAATGTATTGTTTTAAATATACCTCATAAATTCCTTTTTTAAAAGCAGCATAAAAAAGAGTGCAGAGTGCCAGCTTCCCTGGTGGCTTATGGTAAAGAATCAGCCTGCAATGTGGGAGACATGGGTTCAATCCCTGGATTGGGAGGGACCCATGGAGAAGGGATAGGCTACCCACTCCAGTACTCTTTCCTGGAGAATTCCATGGACAGAGGAGCCTGCCGGGCTACAGTCCATGGGGGTCGCAAAGAGTCAGACGTAACTGAGTGGCTAACACTTCAATTCCTTATTTTTGTCACTGCTTTTACTAGCTATAATTTTTTTTTTAGTACAGTTTAGATTGTCAGGGGAAGCAATGTTCTTTTCAGAACTTTTCAGAGCTGTTTTTGTCTGCCCAGGGCAAACCCTGAGTGTCACTCCTGGTGACAGAGGTGGGGTGGGCAGCCCACTCCATTGGCAGCTGCTCAAATGATGAGAAGGATTTTCCTGACTTGGAATCAATATTTGCTTTTCTCTAATGCCTACCGCTGTGTCTTTATCTGTCGATTTTCCAAATCCCTTCTGGCCTCTTCACATCGCTCTTGTCCTTTTGAGCCAGTTGTACCCTGATCTTTACCTAATCATTCTGAAGCTAACCCTTTATAAAATGTATCTCTTCTCTGTGTTCCATTAGGTGCCATTAGATGAAATGACACCTGTGATTGTAGGAACCATAGTACCTGACAATTAATAAGCATTCAGTAAAAATTAGTTACATTTTTTGTTTTTAAAATTTGCTGCCCAAGAAAGCACAGAAGCTTTGAAATCAAATAGGCCTAAATTTTATCACAGTTCAAGTATTCATTTGCTCTAGAATCTTGGGCTGTATTTTTCACCTCTGTGTTCTCAGGTGTTTTTTGTTTTTTTTTTTTAAGTCATGATAGAACCCATTTTACAAGTTATGTTGAAGGTTATCTATGCCAGTACTCACAAAGCACCTAGTCCAGTTTCCAGCACATAATAAGTGCTCAGTAAATATTAGTCTCCACACAACACATCTTTCGCCTACCCCACCAACCTCTTAACCCAGAAAAGACTAAGGAGACTTGCTTTCCGCTTTGCTCTTTCTAGTCTCCTGACTTTGGATAAATCATTTTAGCCGCCTTGCACGTTTCCCTATCAAATAGTCCCCAATATTTACTACAAAAGTACCTTTTAGGGATCAGATAAAATACCATTTGGGTGATAACTTTCAATAATCATGGTGAGTTTTCTTAAAGTAAGGTGGTGTTATTGCTGGTGGTAATTTATCAGTGAATAATTACTGCATGAAGGCATCAACTATTTCTCCCAACCCCAGCCCTCCCCACACTGTGAGTGAGCGAAAGTCACTCAATCCTGTCGAACTCTTTGCCAACCCCGTGGACTGTAGCCCACCAGGCTTCTCTGTCCATGGAATTCTTCTGGCGAAGAATACCGGAGTAGGCTGCCCACACTGTAGCCGAAAGAGAAAAAACGCAGCAAATGGTACTATAGAAGCATGCACAGAGAGGAACACTGGCCTAAAAGCCTCTCACGGGAGCACCGGCAGGACATTCTCAGGTGACCATTTGGCCGCCAAGTCCATTGACTCAGTGCTGATATAAAGGCTACTGAGGCCCGAGTTCCCAGGGTTGTAGTTCTGGAGAACTGACGCTCTCCCCCTCATCTCTTCCAGGAATTTCTATTACATCACCATGTTGCGGGATCCAGTGTCCCGATACCTGAGCGAGTGGAAACACGTCCAGAGAGGGGCCACGTGGAAAACCTCCCTCCACATGTGCGACGGGAGGAGCCCCACCCCGGACGAGCTGCCTACCTGCTACCCGGGGGACGACTGGTCCGGGGTCAGCCTGCGGGAGTTCATGGACTGCACCTACAACCTGGCCAACAACCGCCAGGTGCGCATGCTGGCCGACCTCAGCCTGGTGGGCTGCTACAACTTGACTTTCATGAACGAGAGCGAGAGGAACGCGATCTTGCTGCAGAGCGCCAAGAGCAACCTCAAGAACATGGCATTCTTCGGCCTCACGGAGTTCCAGCGCAAGACGCAGTTTCTCTTTGAGAGGACATTCAACCTCAAGTTCATCTCCCCCTTCACGCAGTTCAACATCACGCGGGCTTCCAACGTGGAGATCAATGAGGGCTCCCGCCGGCGCATCGAGGAGCTCAACTTTCTCGACGTGCAGCTCTACGAGTATGCCAAGGATCTCTTCCAGCAGCGCTACCACCGCACCAAGCAGCTGGAGCGCCAGAGGGACCGGCAGAGGAGACGCGGGGAGCGCAGGCTACAGCGAGATCACAGGGGCCACCGCTGGCCCAAACAGGAGGGGAACCCTGAGGGGGCCGTCACGGAGGACTACAACAGCCAGGTGGTGAGATGGTGACCTGCCCTCTCCTCCCGGAAGGGGGGAGCTGAGCCAGCCCTCTGACCTCACCTTGGAGAATGTGGGACCCCGCCGAGGACGTCTGGCCCGTAGGTGGCTTGCTTGGGACCCGCCCCACCCCGGCTTCCTCTCTGTCTTTACCTTTTTCCAGCCAGAGATGATCCATCTGGTTCTTTTTATTTATTTTTTTTTCTGATATTTGTTAATCTGTGATATTAAGTAGGGTAAGGAATGCACCCAACGGGGATAGACCTTTTAGAAGGTCAAGGGGCAAAGCACCAACAAAGGAAAGAGTCCTTGGGATATTTTTTTTGCGGCAGCAGCAGCCCAGGTTGTAGTTTGGGCAACTGGAACCTACCCAAGTACACATGAAAAGCCAAATTATGGCTTGGATGTTCTGCTGAAACTGATCAGTTCATATTGTCTCTTTAATGGAAATACTGCTGTTGAAAGAGAGAGGAAGAGAAGGCTTTTTCAGCCTTCCCATGGGGTTTAACACCAACACTCTCAGATGTTGGCTCTCATCTTTGAACTCTATTTGAATGTGGTTTAAATCATAAGTAGTGTAAAGTGTTTTGTTGTTATGGTTGTTTTTCAACACGATTACCCTGCTACTGACCATCACTGCGGACTCACATCCTCTGCATCTTATCCCTGAGCCATGCTTCTCCCCCGTCTTTTAAGGAAAGGCTAGTAGATTCAGGAGATGTGTGCCTGTGGCCCCAGAGAAAGGAACATGGGTAAGGCCATTCGGGAGAGAACATGCTTATTAGCAAATACCTAAGGAGAACACGCTTTACCGGTTTTTATTTTCAGTGTAAGGAATAAAAGATAAATTAAGAAGGGAGAAAAGCAGGAGGATAACTACCTATCCACCATTTCCAATATGACTGCAGAACCTTAGTTTTTTTAATGAGGACTATTTCAGAGTTTTTCCTATTCGGAGCAGGCCTCTTACCTGATACAGTACTGCCAGGTTTGAATCTCTACTATCATAGAGGAAAAGACACTTAAAAGGAATTTGGCCTTTAGTATAGGAGCTCAGCTAGCATGTATGCAAAATAAAGTCAAGATCACTAACTTGAAAAATAACTCTGACTTAGGCCATGAGGCATGGAACGCAGTGCCTGTTTTCTCCAGGAGTTTAGAAGGACTCTACTTCCCAACGTTTGAGTATCTATAGCCTGGTAATCTTTTTTTCTCCGTGCATGATCTCTACCTGTTGTGAGAGCGTGGTCCGAAAAAATATGCTGCGTTGCCAAGTGCTTCTTATTTTCACCTCTTCCCAGCCACAGCTACAACACAATGTCTTTGAATAATAAGGGGAGAAATATGGCAGAGGGAGTGGAAAGCCTTTGCCTAGCATTTAGTAGGGGATCAGAGTGAGTAGAAAGTTTCACAACAGACTGATCTGATCAATCCTTTCAAGGAGCTGAAGGCAAAATGAGTGAACCCCCTAAATCAGATTGAAAAGCCTATTTCATTGATATCCAACATGTTTGATGTTTAAGCCAGCTTTACATAAGCTGCGTCTCAGCCTCCAGAATACTCTCTCCGGGGTTGAG
The DNA here is from genome assembly GCF_019923935.1 of Bubalus bubalis. Lineage (NCBI taxonomy): Eukaryota > Metazoa > Chordata > Mammalia > Artiodactyla > Bovidae > Bubalus > Bubalus bubalis. Next base: position 13,083,816 of record NC_059169.1, on the reverse strand, counting down.
AGTTAATCAACCCACATTCATGGAGCACTCGCCTGCACAGAGGGGAGCCTGGTGTCTCCATCAAAGAGAGTTCTAGAGAAGAGGCTTAGATATTTCTGATACTACCCTCGGCTTCATCTCTCATGGGAGGAAAGGCATTACTGGGACCTCCCTTGTGCCAGGCACTTTGAGAGGCCCTTTTCATAACTCAGATCTATTCACAAGAAGGTAGATGCTGTTTGTCCCAATTTCACGATGTGGAAAGTGAGAGTCACAGACAATAAGTAGCTTCCTCATGGGTTGTGAGCTAGATTTGGCTGACTGCAGAGGGCAGACTCTTTTTTTGTCTCCATAATGTTTTCCATATGGGATAAAAGCTTCTTGCCAATCGTGCTAGAATCCACCCGTTATTGTCCAGAAGGGTTTGCGGCTAACCCACCTGAGTATGATAGCTCCAAGCCATCAGGGACCCAGTGCCAGGTTGCCTTGGGTGAGTCCAAGCTCCTCCAAATCACTCATCCATCAAGGAGGTGAGAGACTGATGGCTTTATAGGCAGTTGTACTTCTTAACCCATAGATGGGGTGGGTTAAAGGGGCCGAAAATATAGCTTGTTAGCTGATAGAGATTAGGCTCACAAAATATTAGCATCTCCCTTCCTGATGATTTGTTCCTAAGGTAGTGAGAAAGAAGGCTTGCTACTGGGATTAATGAGCAGCTTTCTCTCTGTCTTCCCATTTCAGTGCTAAGATCTAATGCTCTGTAGAATGGCAGAGCTGCAAATTATTGTTCTGCCTGTTGCTGTGAATCACTCACACACACACACACACACACTCACACACATGCTAACAATCCAATGTTTTGTCATGTGGAAAATCAAAACAAGTTAGAAAGCATTCAGATTGTATCTTTTAAACTCACTTTACATTTTTGGCAGAGAATTCGTGCCTAGCTGAGGCTTGAAGGCAGCCTCTGCTAACTTCACACCGTTCCTCAGGCGCCTCAGGGTTTCTATCAAAAAGCTTTCCATGGCCTCGCTGCTGAAGGCATGATGTATGAGGCTCCGCTGGAGACCCAGTATCAGGATGTTCAGAGGAGAAACCATCTCTCTGTATTGGCCTGAGGCCAGTGCTGAGCAAATTAAAAAGACCGACATGAACTTCCTCCTTCGTATCATTTCATTCTAAAGCGGCACATTCGTCATCTCCCTGCGGTCCTCTGTTGATAGAAATGAAGAGGTGAGGATGCAGTTTGTTCTCTCAAAATTGACGGTGCACCTACATGCCCAGTGATCCTCAGCTCAGGGAAAGGATGTCAGCAGAAGGCATCTGGGTCTAAGGATCCATGGGTAGCCAGCAGCTTAAATTGCTGTTGTTCAGTTGCTAAGTCATGTCCAACTCTTTGCGACCCCTGTGGGCTGCAGCACGCCAGGCTTCCCCGTCCTTCACTCTCTCCCAGAGTTTGCTCAAACTCATGTGCATTGAGTCAATGATGCCATCCAACCATCCCATCCTCTCTCACCCCCTTCTCCTCCTGCCCTCAATCTTTCCCAGGATCAGGGTCTTTTCCAATGAGTTGGCTCTCTGCATCAGGTGGCCAAAGTATTAGAAATTCAGCTTCAGCACTGTACCAGCCAATGAATATTAAAACCCAAAACTAACTCATTCCAGATACATCTGTGTTAAAAGCCCAGCAGAAGCAAAAAAAAAAGAAAAAGAAAAATCCCTAAGGAGTTCCACATCCTGTTGACTCCTACAATTCCCAGGTAGACCTTCCTTTCATTCTCTGGCAATGGCAACATCAGTAACCAGACTGGGATAAACTATCTATGTATGTGTGTGTTTAAATTATTATTAAGGAATAAGATACGTACTATATATTCTGTCTCCTTTTAACTTTTCAGCTACCTACTCTCAACAATAGAGAAAACCTGCCCTGAGAATTATTTGAATACTCTTTCTAATGATTGCTAACATTAACAATCAGTGTTAGGCAACAGTTAAGGTTATCACATGTGTTATTAAAAAATTATAAAAATATGCTTCTTATCATCAAAAGGAGGTAACTTTATCAGAAATAGTTTGGCCAAAGGTTTGAAATGAGGACTTGTTCAAAAATCTGACAATATGAATGAGAGGGGATCAAGGAGGTGAGCAAAGATCATTAAAATATAAATACAAGTCCATTAGGTAGGATTCCTATTTGGCTGCTTTAACAGAGAAACTGAAAACTATAGTGACCTCAAAAGATTGAAGCAATTGCTGTCTCAGTTAGAAGACAAACTAGCCTGCCATGTGATAGTACGAGAATCCCAGACCCTCTCTTGCTCTTTCATCCTAACACACAGCTTTCAACCCATGGTCCAAGATGACCGCTTCAGCTCCTGCCATCTCATTTTTATTTCAGATAGCTTAGAAGAAGCGGAGAGAAGTTGCACATATCAATTCCAGTCACATCTCACAGGCTAACACCTAGCTATTAGCTACATCTAGCTGCTAAGAAGACCAGGAAATGTCATCATTATTGGTTGCCTTGTGCCTTGATAAATATATAGGTTCTGTTATTAAAGAAACAATGTGAAAATCAATACTGATCAAAACTATCAGTCTCTGACACAAAAAGGAATTGAAAAACTATTTCAAGTACTTTTCAATGTCATCTATTTCGTCACCCATTTTTGCTAAGGCTAAGATTAAAATTTTGTGATTTTGTATAGTATTTCATGCTTTTCAAAACATTTTTAATCTAGTATCTCATTTGATCTTCACCACAGTCTTGTATGTAAAATAGCTCATTAATCCCATTCGATAGTTTGACATGGAGATTCAGTGATGTTGAAAGATTTCCTAAAGATTCTAGTTTATTAACAAGACAGGTACTCACAGCCCCAGTCTTTTGACTTCATATTTTTCTGCTACTTTATGCTACTCATCATCAGTATTGGGACTGAGAATTGCAAGAATATGAAATCTCAATCTTGATTGATTTATAGCTTCCCTTGCCTTCTCACAGAACTGCAGAGACTCAAAAAACGCCGAGGAGAGGAGCAGAGTTGGCTCTCAACTCCCTGCCTCCAGGGAGGAAGTCTCTTATTAAGAGTGAAATGGCCAAGAGATGGGTAGTGTTACAGGGAAATCTTGAAGCATCACCACTCAAACACCTCTCATTGGACGTCCACCCCATCCAGTCCAAAAACTATTCAAGATGAAGCCCAAGGGAATGTACATACTCCTTAGGGAAGCTTGGTGGTAGAAATATTTTGAATCAGTGGCAGCCTGAATAGAGATGCTTTACAGAGGCACAAGAGAACCCCTGGTTGAAAAATCTCCCTTCCTCTCTACTTCTTCCCTCAGTCCCTGGAATTTTATCAGCGACATACTGCTTTGGTTCTTAAAATTTTTATTTGCTATTAAATGAATCCCTTTGCACATTTGCCAGGGAGAGGGAACGCTTTCAGTTGTCATAAGCCAGTACCTTCCCACCAAGGATTTACCTGACTCCTCTCCAACTCAGACTTCTAGCTGAGAGCAGAGCCTGTAGGAAGGGATCATCCTCATGGGCTCAGACGTGGGGATTGGGAGAGAAAGGGTAGCTGCAGAGAAAAGTAGGGCTTTTAAAAGCAGGCAGGTCTTTAAAAGGGGGGAAGATGTGCCAGGTAATAGGGAAACATAGGTAAGTGAGTCGGGGACAGCTCCCATCCTCAGTGTCAAGGGCAGTCTGGAGCCATTTGGATTCTTTTGGCCACTGCAAAGAGCAAGAAAAGGCTTGAGGCTTGTGAGACAGGATCAGAGCATTCGGGATAATTTTAAGGACTGAACTGGAGCTGGATCAGAGAGAAAGCTGGGGTGGACTTTGGCAAAGGGTACTGTGATCTGATCACAGCTGTGTCTCTAAGGTCTTTCTTTTTTGTCGTTACTGTGCCTCCTCGGGTCAGCAGAACTCCAGCTCAAAGTCTGCAGGTGGGTATTGGGACTGGCTGAGTCCAATGACCTTACCCATTTATGTCATCTCTGGGCAGCATGCAAAGGTTCTTTCTCCAAGGCACTTTCAGCTTTTCTTCCACCCCGCTCCCTCCATCTCTACTGGACATAAGCGTGCTTTCTCTCGCCACATCCACCTAGACACACCTGAACTAACTCCCTTATTAGCCCCTCTGGGCAAATGGGCAGGGTTCTGAGACCTGTGTGTTTTGTAGCCTAATGGACAGACTGCATACGGACCCCCCCCTCGCAACACACCTGCAGAACCAACCTACCTTGCAGAGGTGCTGAGATTTCCAGAGGACTGGCCTCACTATGAACACCAGCAACATCTGCAAGACAAAAGCCCCTGAACTTCCAAGCCAGGACTGGAGGTACCCTAACAGAACCGCGGATCTGAGGACACGGGAGCACAGATGTTTTTGAGCCTGTGTTCTAGGTCATCGATGGACAAGAGTACAGCTGTCATGCTTTGGCACATTAAATGGAGCCTCCGTGGGTTACAAGTTCGGTTGTAGTTTGTGGGGATTTATCAAAGGGCCAGATGTCAGTGCTGAGAGGCTTCAGTTCTTTCTGGGGAAACTGAGGGAGCAGCATCTGTCATGGTCATTGTGACGATGACTGTGTGATGTAGTCATTGTCCCATTTATTTCCACCAGCTTGTCATTTTTTTTAATCATGTGACCATCGTTTCTTTTCCTTCCCTCTCCACACCTCCCTCCCCAAAAAGACCTTCTGGGTTTTGCTTGTATTATTTTTCATTTCACAAATCCACAGTGAAAAATGGTGGAAAGAAGAATCTGGACTTGTGTCTGGTGCCCCATTTTAGATGTAAAGATAGTTATCCAATAGATAGTAAGTGATTTCTCCTAAGATATTTCTTTCTGTTTCTGTGCAATACTATGTATGAACTCGGGTACTAGGAGATTGTATTGTGAGATTATCAACCTTTATTGCTATTTAAAAATGATAGTTTGTAGAACTGAGAATTCCCATTGATGTGAAGCACAATTTAATGAATAAGTTAACATATTAAACTGTTGTGATGTCAAGAACAACTGTCTCCCTCTGTGATTTTGTTAGACATTGTTGCAAAAGGAGAAGAGCTGGTTAAATACTTTAAGGGATTTGTGGAAATTGAATACAGGGGATGAGCTTTGTCAAATTCTAAAAATCCATGCTTTGGATACAAATGTGGTTATTGGATGTGAGACTTTAAAAGCATAAAAGACAAAGAAAATATAGATTGAAGCAATTTCAAATCTCTGAGGCCAGGGAGGGTTTCACAGACTCTCAAGCATGTGAACTTCTAAAACCATGGCTCTTGGTGAGGCTCCCCAGTTCAGTGCCCACTCAGCACACTGACATTCACAGCGAAATGCAGAAAGCAACCCGCAGACTTAAAGGAGGAGGCAAAGGTCTGAGAAAGAATGATGGAGGAGGAACAGCAGGGATTAAAGGAAAGGAGTTTGGAATTCAAGCTAAAAGAAAGGAAAGAAAGAAGAGGAATGGAGGAAAGAGGAGGAGAGAAAAAGAGAGGAAGAAAACCCAAACAGTAATGAAATCCATTATGGGTCCCTCCAGTTTCTGTGCGTATGGTTTGCCAGATTTTATTTATTTATTTTTTTTTAATGACTAGTTCCTCTAATACAAAGAAACAAAATTAACTTCTAGGAGAGAAAAATTTCCTTCATTCAAAAATCCCTTGAGTGATACAATTTATCATTTTCTTTTTGTTCTATCTGGAGAAGGAAATGGCAACCCACTCCAGTATTCTTGCCTGGAAAATCCCATGGACAGAGGAACCTGGTGGCTACAGTCCATGGGGTCTCAAAGAGTCGAACACGACTGAGCAACTTCACTTTCACTTTCACTTTTTGTTCTATAGGGGTGGGAGTTGTGAACCTCCTCCTTGCTTGCTTGTTAGTTCGATTTGGAGCCTTAGAAAAATGTCCTTCAGCCAGGTTCCTCCATCTAGTGAGAATCATATGCAAAGGGACATTGACTCTAGAGCAACTGCAGTAGCTTATAAAAAAGACTCCAAAAAATGGAAGTTAAATACACATCTACACACACACACAGACATTTGGGGGACTTTTGTCTTTCAAGAAAAACCTCAGACAAGTTAAGAGAAGGACTAAGAAACATTTGAGATTTACTACTTTGTCTCATTCACCTTGAAAATAGTGTTAAAAACAAGATTGAAAAAAATGTCAAATATATTATTGAAAATATGCTTTCAATATGGTACTGTTTCACAGATCATTTTTCATATCAAATATATATTTGAAAATTAATGGAGTAAACTAATTCAATATAATTATTTCTTCATGTTGTAAATAATTTGTTTTTTATGATATTAAAGTAATATATGAACTTAGATAATTTGGAAAATACAAGGCATTAAAAGGTTCATAAGTTATAGAGCCAAACTCAGACATTATTTTGATCTATTTTCTTTCCTATTATGTAATGCATTAGCAATTAGAGTAACATTTAGATAATAAATGTTTTAAGAAATTAAAACCATACAGTCTATGCAATGTAAATGCATATGTTAATATCTTAGCACCCATTCTTTGAAAACATTATTTTAATAGCTGCATATAATTTTACCATTCCCATATTTTGGAGCATTCTGGTTATTTTCAGTTTTTTCCACTAATATAAATAACACTGAAATGAATATATTTGTACACAAGCAGCATCTTTGTATCCCCCTTGGAGAGAAGACAATGGATGAATTATTTGTATCTTCCCAACGACTCCAAAGGACAAAAATATTCAAAATAATATTCAAAAATTATTCAAAATAGGTCAAAATTACTTAAATGGAGCAGGATGGGGAACACATGTATACCTATGGCGGATTCATGTTGATATATGGCAAGACCAATACAATATTGTAAAGTTAAAAAATAAAATAAATAAAAATAAAATTTAAAAAAAAGAAAAGTTACTCATAGAATCAAAGAAAAATATCTGTATGTCTCCAGAACCACACTCCTGGCCCTAGATTGAAGCTCTCATTCCCAAAGATGCTGGGGGTGCTGGCTGCAGGCTGATAGCTCCCCGCTGAGTCTCTCAGGGACCTGGCCTCCCCGAAGGTCATGCCACCTTTTGGGGAAAGGTCATATAGAATGACTCTGCAGAGGAGCTGAGGGTCAGGTCTTTTGACTGGCGGCATCTCAGCTGCAATGCACCCTGTAGGCTCAGCTGAGGACTGCGTGGCCAAGTATCTCGGGTCACTGTCTGTTTCCACCCCATCCTGCTGCCGACAGGTGTGACCCCAATCAGCTCTGGACACACACCTCACATGGACTCTGCTCTTCGGGAAGGAAGACCTGCCGTGGACCTCCGAGTACTAGCCTCCGCAGCCTTCTGCCACGTGGTGTCTTTGTTCTAGCACCTGCAGACTTCCTATCTTTTGAGCTCAGCTGTCTTGAAACATTATTATGGCATATTTGGTCCAACATTTCTACTTGTTTGTAGATGTAAGAGGAATCTGTGTTGGCTCAGCTTGTCAAGTTCCTAGAAACAAGTCTGCTTTTAAATGTTGAAATCTCCTTTGAGTTTATGCTTCTACAGCTTTTCCATTATTTGGCCCTTCATCACATGTTCTATTTTGAGACTCCAGATTTTCACAATTAACTTTCCCTCCTTTTCTACTTTGAAGGGCTTTTCCCTCTGTTTGCTTATCTTTTCCAAAACCTGCCTGTTTGTATTCTTTCCCTCAATGATATTTCTATTTTCCCACCTACACGTGTTGTATATATTTTACTTTACATTTCCACCTCTTAATTTTTGTTTTCAGTTTTTAATCTTATATTTATGCTTGGGTTTTTCATTTTAATTTTATTTTTATTTTAAAAAAAAATTGTTTTCAAGCCTTTGTTTTATTGGTCTAGCTTTTTATCTTTTATTAATCTTTTTATCTTTTATTAATCTCACCAATTTTATCTGTCTCTTAATGCTTAACTTCTTATTTTTATAGATAGTTTGTTGTTATACTCAATTTTCTATCAAGTGTAAAAATGTTAGTCACTCAGTTGTATCCAACTCTTTGCGACCGCATGGACTATAGCCACGAGGCTCCTCCACCCATGGGATTTTCCAGGCAAGAATACTGGAGTGGGTTGCCATTTCCTTCTCCAGGGGATCTTCCCGACCCAGGGATCAAACCCAGGTCTCCCTCATTGCAGGCAGATTCTTTACCATCTGAGCCACCAGGGAAGTGCATTTTCTATCAAAGTTTCTTTCGGTTTCTCCCTGTTGGTTATAATGGTCCCTTTTCTTTATTTTGAAACAAACATTTTATTCCTGCTATTTTAAGTCAACATGTGGTCAGGTAATTCTGCCTGCACAATTTCTACTTTCTGAACTATACTGAGGTTCTTTGGGGGCTTTGTATGTACTCAGTTTTTGTAAAAATTTCATGGATACCTGAAAAGAATATGTATTGCATTATTAAATTATATATCTAGAGAAATTTCTCTATGTATAATATAAACACATATGTAAGGTATACTGTAACTATCATTGCATATATAGCATTGTATATAATCATTATATGTGTACATAGACATATATGTGCATACATATATATGTATATATATATAAATACATAATTTATCAAAGACACAGTGCCTACTAAAATCTCCCAGTATAACTGTACTTGGATCCTTCCATAATAGTTTATAGCTCGTATATTTTGGGGACGTGTTATTTATTGTTTATGACTTCCATTTTGCTTTGATGAGGATGTCATTTCCCATATAAAATGATCTCCTTTGTATCATTTAATATTTTCTGCTTTAAATTCTCCTTTCATTTTAACATTATTTTCAACTTTTTGTAATTTGCAGTGTACACACACTTTAATTTTTCTTCACATGGTCTGAGCCTGTGTCTTTTAGTTTGAGAGTTGTTATGACTTTTAGGTTGCTATCCTCTGATATTCTCTTGTTTTATGATTTCACTACTTATACTTCTCCTCTATTTTATGTTCTGTTATCCGGATAAGCTCTGATTTTTTTGGAACCAATATTAAAAATCCAACCATATTTATTTGACATTCCTTTGTGTGACTTGAAGATGTTTACATTTACATGCTTCTCTCATCCTGTTTCCAATTGTTGGTTTTAATTACCTAATGTAAGAACCCAGGATTAGATGCAATCTGGGACTTGAGATGGACAGTTATTCCTGCTGTTATAGTTTTACTACAGTTACCATTATAACTGTATCAAAAAGAGATAAGAGAATGTAAATTGAGCACACTGTTGTTCTTATCCTAGTCTGGAAATTCTGAGCTATTTCAAACTCAAAGTCATCACACTTCTGGGTGCTGTTCGCATATCTGATCATTTAAATAATTCATACAGTTGTTGCATGTGGAATAAGAAGATATGAGGATAAAGAGGAAATCGGGACCTCTCATACTGGTGTTTGAAAGCCATGGGGACAGCTGGCTTTCAGGATGTCATCAGTCCCTGTGAATAATGTGTTTGCTCAATGAGGAAAAAAAAAAAAATTAAAGGAGTGAAAATTTTCTCAGAACTCTAGAAGCACAATTGTTTTCAAGTTTAATTTATGACTAACTAAATCCATAATATACACAAAAGAGGTGAGAGGGGACAAAACAATCTTCTGTAGTTAGTAACAGAAGTTTTGAAATTTAAGAATAGAATTTTAAAATATTTCTGAGGAAGAACAGTGAGTGTTAATATCAAAGTAACAGCTAGAGAATAAATGTAACATAAGGATTCTTTTCTGGAAAGGAAAGACAGTGCCTTCACAAATCTGTGATGCTCACTTGATCTGGGGCACGATTTTGTTCAGTCACTGTCATGTCCAACTCTTTGTGACCCCATGGGCTGCAGCACACTAGCCTCTTCTGTCCTCCGCTTTCTCCCGGAGTTGTACTAATACCCTCTTGTCTCTGTACCCACAGGTGTTAAATGACAAGAAGTCATTAAATCCGTGCCAATCAGGGCATCATGCCCAAGAGCTCTGCCAGGATGCCTGCCAGTTAAGTCTTAAGCAGAAGTATATGTATCACTGTTCTAAGAAGCCGTTCCTGAAGGTTTCTGTCCACACATGCAGCTGTAGGTCACGGCCACTCACCCCCAGCTACCCCGTCACTGCTCCCCACGTGAAGGTGGAAACCACTAAGGATGATACATTATCTCAATCACCACTGAAGAGTCATGGTCTTCTGCTAATGCCACTTTCTTTGCTCTCTAGGAGACAAAGCCACCCCTAGGTGAGATTCTGAAATTTAGAAAAGGTACACAATTAACTCATAGAATTATGATGTCCCCCATCCTGGAGTTACTAATGACCAATTTTACTCAAAGTCGTTGGAGCACGCTTTCATTAATTTTCAACAGTCCCCAAACTCAGATTAGCAAGGGTTTTGTCCCCCATAGTAATTTCTGTGACTCCATATAAGGTTAGTGGAGATTCTGCAATATCTTTGCTGCTGCTGCTAAGTCGCTTCAGCCGTGTCCAACTCTGTGCGACACCATAGACGGCAGCCCACCAGGCTCCTCCGTCGCTGGGATTCTCCAGGCAAAAACACTGAAGTGGGTTGCCATTTCCTTCTCCAATGCATGCAAGTGAAAAGTGAAAGTGAAGTCGCTCAGTCATGTCCCACTCTTTGCGACCCCATGGACTGCAGCCTACCAGGCTCCTCAGTCCATGGGATTTTCCAGGCAAGAGTACTAGAGTGGGGTGCCATCGCCTTCTCTGGCAGTATCTTTATTACCATCTAAATCAGAGCCCAGAATGATGATAATTTAAATCTTTCCAGGACTTCCCTAGTGGTCCAGTGGTTAACACTTCACCTTCCAAAGCAGAAAGTGCGGGTCTGATTGCTGGTCAGGGAGCTGAGACCCCCACATGCTTCAGGGCCAAAACAACCAGAACATAAACAACAGAAGCAATATTGTAACAAACACAGTAAAGACTTTAAAAATGGTTCACATTTTTAAAACTCTTTAAAAGGAAAATTTAACTCTTTCTGATCTTTCTTTCCTTCTTTTCTTTTTATTATTCCTTTTTTCTTTCCATTCAAAAAACAGTCACTGAGTGTGTTCTAACAAGCACGATGCCAGGTACCAAAGTTAAAAGAATAGGGTCCTTCTGTTACAAAACACTAATTTCTGATTGTTTTCAGCGATCCCTTTATCATCTACAGTCAAGTGGCAGGTTCCCCAGAAAAGACTCTTGCCTTGCCCCTGCTCCCCAGAAATACCTCAGAGAATTTCTTCATCCTCAACCATCTGAACCTGCTTATCCCACCTCTCTGGTCCGCTGTTGTACCTACTTTAGTCCAGATCAGCATTTTCCTCTGTTCTCAGACACTCTTTGCCTAGACAGTCTTCCCTCCTCCTGTGCCATGACCCACAGCCACAGACCGGTGCTACCCCACTCCGTGCCCTGCTCAATATCCTGGCATCCAGCCCACACACAGGCTTGGTGTCCTGGCCACCCAGGACTAAAGGGCAGGGGCATCCGTGGCCACCTCAGATCCTCTGCCTTGGGACAGGATAGGTTTCTGAGGCTCAGGGACAACTTCCCTGGGTTGGCCACTGTTTAACATCACTGAGCATGGCTCACAGGGGACACCCAGGGTATGTTTGATGAATGGGTGAGTAGCTGAAAGAATCAACGAGACGATGAATCCTGCTTGTCCTCTTGGCAAGCCAAGCACCTTCCGTCCTGACCACAAGGACCTCCATTCTGATGGGTCTTAAACAGACAGCGCTCTCTAGATAGCTCTATTTCTGTGAACTAATCACCTGCTGCTGCTACTGCTGCTAAATTGCTTCAGTCGTGTCCGACTCTGTGTGACCCCATAGACAGCAGCCCACCAGGCTCCCCTGTCCCTGGGATTCTCCAGGCAAGAACACCGGAGTGGGTTGCCATTTCCTTCTCCAATGCATGAAAGTGAAAGTGAAAGTGAAGTCACTCAGTCGTGTCCGACTCTTTGCGACCCCATGGACTGCAGCCCACCAGGCTCCTCCGCCCATGGGATTTTCCGGGCAAGAGGACTGGAGTGGGGTGCCATCGCCACTGGTGCCTAAATGGCCTCCACTCACGCCTCAATTTAACTATCCAAAAGAAACTTATTATCTGCTTTTTTTTCATTTGAAAAAAAAAAATCTGTTCTTCTTCTGTCCTTTGTTAACCCACACTCAGCCATGAACTATAGGACACTTGGGGGTCACTGAAGGTCAAAGTCCTAGCCACCCTCAAATCCCATTCTGGTGATGCTGTCGGAAAACCTATCTCCTCTCCCACCACTGCCCTGGTTTAGATCAGCCTCCTATCTCATCCTTTATGCCAATGGGAAGTCCTTATACCTATTTAATCTTCATAGTAATACTGTGAGGCTTATGACTTTTTCTAATTAGAAATTGAAGATCAGAAAAACTGAATTAAAAAAAACACCTAATGGATATATAGTTGATAAGTGTTAGCACTAGGATGTGAAGTCAACTATGGGCTTCCCTGATGGCTCAGTTTGTAAAGAATCCGCCTGCAATGCAGGAGACCCCAGTTCAATTCTTGGATTAGAAAGATCCCCTGGAGAAGGGGAAGGCTACCTGCTCCCGTATTCTGGCCTGGAGAATTCCATGGACTGTATAGTCCAGTTCAGTTCAGTTCAGTTCAGTCAGTCAGTCATGTCCAACTCTTTGTGACCCCATGAACCACAGCACGCCAGGCCTCCCTGTCCATCACCAACTCCCAGAGTCCACCCAAACCCATGTCCTTTGAGTCAGTGATGCCATCCAACCATGTCATCCTCTGTTTTCCCCTTCTCCTCCTGCCCTGCCCAAGGGGTCTCAAAGAGTTGGACACGACTGAGTGACTTTCACTTTCACTTGCCTCAGCCCAAAGCCCCAAGTTCTGTGTGCAAGAATTTTCTCCCCACCTCCAAAACCTTTCCTCTCGGCCTGATATTCTGGCTTTTCAAACACCTGGTCATGTCCTCCTCCCTATTCAATCTTGTTAATGGTGGCCAGTTGACCTTTGGATCAAGTGAACACTCTGCAGCAGGGCCTTTAGGACCCATCATCCCACCACATACCCTCTGATGTCATCTTGCTCTCTACTAAATCTGTCTCTACTAAATCTGTTATGCTAGTCATGCAGATTCCTGGAGAATTCTCCCAAGTTGTCTGGGGGAAAAATGAATACCTAAGGGGATCATCAGATGGGGCTTCCCAGGTGGCTCTCTTGGTAAAAAATCCACCTGCCAATGCAGGAGACATGGGTTTGATCCCTAGGTTAGGAAGATCCCCTGGTGTAGGAAACGGCAACCTGCTCCAGTATTTTTGCCTGGAAAATTCCATGGACAGAGGAGCCTGGTAGGCTATAGTCCATGGGGCCACAGAGTCGGACAGATTGAGCAACTGAACATATACACGTGTCATCAGATGGGTAAGGATGGAGTTAAACAAGAAGGGGAGTTAAATGACAGCAGGGACTTGGACCTTCTTTAGGTGGAGGACCTCACGTAGCAAGAGGGCCATTTTGACTGAGTTGCCAACTATTATTCTATACTCAGTGCAGAAGAGAGAGGGGAGAAGAATGAAATTCTCTAATTAAAGGGAATTTTTTAGCGACTGCCACACTAGATAATTGTTGAGAAGAGTCCAATCTGATATTGAGGCACCACCACGGCAATGAAACCATGAACTGTGTGCAGGAGGCCATACCTGTAGGGACATGACTGACTCTCCCTAAGGAAAAGTTCTTTTGGGTCTGTCTTTGGTCATAACAACAAGGGGACCACTGAAGGTCTCTTGACCTACTTCTACTTCTGGTGGCTCAGACAGTAAAAAATCTGCTGGGAATGCAGAAGACCCAGGTTCAGTCCGTGGGTCGAGAAGATTCCCTGGAGAATGGAATAGCTACCCGTTCCAGTATTCTTGCCTGAAGAGTTCCATGGACAGAAGAGCCTTGCAGGCCACAGTCCATGGTGCTGCAAACAGTTGGACATGGCTGAGCAACTAACACACTTCTACTTCTTAGCCAGTCTTTGGAGGAGACCCTAAGATCATATGCTGATGCTGCTACTGCTAAGTCGCTTCAGTCATGTCCGACTCTGTGCAGCCCCATAGACGGCAGCCCACCAGGCTTCCCTGTCCCTGGGATTCTCCAGGCAAGAACACTGGAGTGGGTTGCCATTTCCTTCTCCAATGCATGAAAGTGAAAAGTGAAAGTGAAGTCGCTCAGTCGTGTCCGACTCTTAGCGACCCCATGGACTGCAGCCTACCAGGCTCCTCCATCCATGGGATTTGCCAGACAAGAGTACTGGAGTGGGGTGCCATCGCCATTTCAAAAAAAGAAAAAGAAAGAAAGCTGGGGGTAGGGTAGGAGATAAGGAAAGCAACCTGTCAAAATTACTGAGTCAGTGACAAAACAGAGATGCACTGAGTATAATTTTAATATTGTCCTATTTAATTCTTTGAGGGCAGGTAATTCTAGCTTATCATTTAGTTAATCAGAATATTTGTGTTTCCCATGATACTGCTATCCGCAGATTCCTTAGCCTGAACAAGTGGGAGTTTATCATGAAGCAATATCTTTTAGTTTGAGTTTGGCTTTTATAGTTTGTTTTCCTGCTTTAGGACTCACTATCTTGTTAGCATGTGGTTCCTGGACTGTCTACGGATTTCTCTGATGAAAGCCTCCAGGTAAATTGGTTTGCTTTACCTCCTGAGATAGTAATTTAGATAGACAAGAAGAATCAGACTCTTGAACACTTTCATTGGCCCTTCATGATCAAATCTTCCTGTAAACAATCAGAAATAGGTAACAGTGGTGAATTAACTCCTTGATGGTAGAAGGAAACCCGTTCTAGATTTGGGATCTTCCTGCCTCCAACCTTCGCTCAGCCATCACCCTCCAGATTGCCCAATCATGAGGTCATCCCCACATTTGAGGACCAGCACGAGCATTCCAATAGAGGATCTGCTCAGCTGACCGGTTCCCTCTGCTTCCCACTCCTTGTTCCATCCCAGTCTGGGAGGGGGATGGTCTCAAGTCCCTGGACATCTCAGGCCAGAAGCCCAATTTGTGGCCACCTCTCCCTGCCACACTCACCCCTTGGGTGGACTCCCACCAGAGCACATGGGACCTTGAGGAGTGGTTTGTCCAGCATGCTGTTTGTTTGGGCAGATAGTCTGAGGCACTGGGTACCCAGCACATGGAGTTGAATGAGGGAGGGTCACAGGTGTCAGCTGACACATCCCTCCTGGACCTGGAATCCTTTCCCCACCAGGAAGGGGCAGGACTGAAGGAGGACCAGGGTGGTCCCTCTAAGCCTGGGAGTCCTGGTGGCCTGAGCCAAGGGTTGGTTGTTTTTTTTTTTTTTAATTGTTAAAAATTTTTATTTATTTTTATATTTTTGGCTGTGCTGGGTTTTCACTGCTGCATGGGCTTGTCTCTAGTTGTGGTGAGCGAGGGCTACTTTAGCTGCGGTGCTCAGGCTTCACATTGCGGCGGCTTCTCATGTCGCAGAGCACAGGCTGTAGTCCACACAGGCTTCAGCAGTTGCAGCATGGACTCAGTAGCTGCTGTTCCCAGGCTCTAAAGCGCAGGCTCAGTAGCTGTGGTGACGGACTTAGCTGCTGCGTGACATGTGGGATCCTCACAGATCAGAGATCAAACCTGTGACTCGTGCACTGGCGGGCACATTCTTTACCACTGAGCCACCAGGGAAGCCCTAGGCCAAGGGTTTTCATGCCCAGACTTTCTGTCCTATTCATCTCTGCACTTCCTGGCTCTGATAGCTAGCCAATACCTTAACTTTAGATAAATGTAATTGAACAAAAACCCCTGGATCAAGTCCTATCTTTAGGTCTTCCCAGTCAACATCTGAGCACAGAGGTGGATCAGACTTTCTTTCCCCAAGAAAGGTAGCTGGGAGGCCTGGCAGGGCCAGAATGGAGAAAGATCTGTGGACACTGTTGATGGGTGGGCTGGCACTAAGATGTTATTGCACCCCTATCCTAGTCATCAAGCTTCCCTGGTGGCTCAGTCGGTAAAGAATCTGCCTGCAGTGCAGGAGACCCGGGTTTGATCCCTAGGTTGGGAAGATCCCCTGGAGAAAGGAATGGCAACCCACTCTAGTATTCTTGCCTGGAAAATGCCATGGACACAAGAGCTTGGTGGACTGCAGTCCATGGGGTCACAAGAGTTGAACATGACTTAGCAAATAAACACCATCCTAGTCATCCATCAGCCTCGCATGGGCCTCCAGACCAGGGGACAGGTAGTGCCAACGAAGCCAGAAAGGACAGCCCTCCAAGTGACACTTCACCCACATAATCACCTGGACTGTCGGCGGCACCAACCTCCCAAGGAGGCCAATGTTGGCCTTAGGTGCCTCGGCGCCCAGAACCTACGGAGGCAAGTCAGTGCTCAACGGGCTGGCAGCGGTCCCGGGATGTGGGAACCTCTTCTCTGCTCCCACCCTGCAGTTTCTGCTCTGGTTTCCATTCTGGCTGTCCTATTTCACATGAAGTTTACAGCTGACCCTGGCCCAAATCCTTCTAGAAGTAGGTGAAGTAGGTGAAGTATGAAGTCTAAATCAGTAGGTTGATATTTATCCATATAGAAGAGGCTGCATGAACCAGAAGGAGAATCTGCAGGGTTTTATTTGTTGTTGCAAACAAGCCAGTTTTATAGGATGAAGAGGAACCATGCACTGCAGATACAAATGGTGAGGCCAAGTGGCCTGTCCTGGTAGAACTCCGGCCCTGGAGAACCCAGCCGCTCGCCTTTGCTTGGGGTCCCTGGCCGTCTTCTGTGTGGCAATACTGAACACCCCAGAAAGGCTGTTTCTGTTGTTCTTGGCGGGGAGGGGAAATGTGGCCTTTATCACTAGCAAGTTGCTTAGTGCTTTTTTTTTTTTTCCGGCAAACAAACAAAAATGTAGAACATTGTTGAGAAAGACTTAAACCTTTGCCTGAGGCTCTGAATCACTCTCATATCTGGAACAGTGATTGACTCCCTGTGGGAAGAGGCCCGAGGTGGGAACATAGAACCTACTGTGTCTCCTTTTAAAGTTGCTAAGAAGTTAACTTTCAGTCCAAGATCTAAACATGTTATTGATAGTCAAGCTCAGACATCACCTTCTGATTTATCTCCTTCAAAGTAAACGCTATTGTGGCTATATTTCCTGGGTCTCTGCTTTCAAAAGAGGACAGGAAGAGGGGTCCACAGTCCTCTGTCTAGTCTCTAATCATTATCCAAGGTGAGTGGACCATCCCCAGCCTCTCCTCATTCCAACAGCACCCAGGAGTTGAGACAAAGAACAATGGGGTGGGTGATAGACTGTGTCACCGCTCAGCAGTGTCCAACCCTCACACTTCAAGGTCACACCTCCCTGTCCTGCTGAACTCAAGCCTGGCCACTGAGATGTGAATGAGGTGAAAGGTGTCACTTTCAGGCCGATGCTTTAGGAACAAGCAAGTGCTTAAGCCCTGGAGAAGGAAATGCCAACTCACTCCAGTGTTTATTGCCAGGAGAATCTTTTGGACAGAGGAGCCTGGTGGGCTAGAGTCTATAAGGTTGCAAAGAGTCAGCTAGGACTTAGCTACTAAACAGCCACCACCCATGTGCTTAAGACCACCTGACTTTTCCTCTGTGCCCGCTGTTAGCAATGCTCCTAAGACTGCCTTTTCCAACAGCCTGGGCCTCAGAGTTCAAACCATTACAGGCTTGACTGAGCAAGGAGGACCCCAACTAACCTGGGATGGATATGTTTATTTCTCCTGGGAGAGAAATAAACCTGGTGTGTTTAAGGCCACTGAGATTATCCTAACCTGCCTGGCAGGCTACCGCCCATGAGGTCGTAAAGAGTCAGACATGACTGAGTGACTGAGCATGCATGCTTCCTGAGTGATACAGAGTCTAATATTGGCTATTTCCTGAAGAATGGGAAGTATATTCCAGCTTTTCCTGGGAATATCTGGCTTGTAGTTCTGCCTCTCCCTAAAAGTTAGATTTTTGCCAAGTTTGAGGATCTCTGCCCAGCCTATCAATTTCACTGTGTCTTTGGAAAGAACAAAGTTCTGATAGCAAGATGATTCTGCTCTATGGAGACAGATGCTAGCACCAATGAGGGTTCCCCCTGCTCCTGAAGGAGCAAGAATTCGGGTTCTTTCACTCCCCAAGTCAGTCCAAGGACTCTTCCTTGTTAGAGGAAGTGTTCACCCTTCCTTGTTAGGGGCAGTGGGGGAACAGGAGGTGTCCAACTCCCATGGGATCATCGGTCCCACTGAGGACTGATGGTTGGAAGATGACAAACACAGAGAAGGAATGGGACCTGCCCTTAGAGGGCTGGCTTCTGGAAGAAATAGCACAGACTGCCCAGGACAAGGTCTTCAGGACCACCCTCCAGGTAACGCTGAACGGCGGGGCAAAGGGTGGACCATTGTAAACAGGTCCCACATCCGTGAGGGGCGGGTTGCAAAAGCGATGCTGGAGAGGCAGGCAGTCCATCAAGGCAGGTGTGTTGGGCCATGAGAAGATGGAAAGGGAGTTTTTTCCCGTGTGATCTGAACCCTCTGCCACCAACTTGCCCACATATACACACATCATCTCACACAACATTCCATGGGGTCATTGTCATTATCTTCATGTTTTTCAGTGAGAAACCAGCCTTTGAGTGCTGGAATAACATCACTAGAATGAGGATCCCGTCACAGGCCTGTGTGACTTCAAAACCCCGGTCTCTCCGTCATGCTGCACGTCTGCCTTTTCGGGTACCACTTCGAGTGATGGTCCCATCAGCGATGGGCCTGGAAGTGCCAGTGGCATTAAAGCCCGTGCCCTGGATCCTTCCCTCCCAAATTAGGCGGTTTAATTTTCTCTTCAAGGAACCTTTGGCAGCTTCCTCTGCCTGCAGGGCCTAATTGAGCAGGAATCTCCTGGGGGCTCCACTCTGCTATTTCCTGATGAGCAAGGGGAGAAGGGAGCAGAGAATGCGACCACGCTCATTAATGAGGGGCCCCCATTTGTCATTCTTCTTTTCGGCATTATCACTATTTTAATTAACCATCTTTGCTGTCGGGACTGCAAATAATGGTTCTCTGCATTGTTCAAATGGCTAGGATGGGTACCTTTAAAGGTGAAGCCTTCTCACTCCTTTGGCCGTTGCTAATTAGAGCAGGAGAAGCTTTAACTTTCGGAGAAGGCCTGCAAGTCAGGTAGGAAGCGACCCTCATTAACACAGGCAGGATTACAAGCCCTGCTGCCATTTTCCAGGTCTGGGTCCCCCTTCTGAAAGTCACCACTTGCTAAGAGGGAATGTTGATCTGCTGTAGTTTGGCCTGACAGAGCAAAGTTACAAGATAATTTTTTATTCTAACAACAGGAGAAGAGAGCATTTACCTTCCTAGGTGGAGGGTAATTTTCAAGTTAAACAGCAGGCAAAAAGGCAAATCTAAAAGGAAAAATAAAATGAATCTCTTCAAAGTCTGACTGTGAGAAAAGATAGTATTAAAAGGAGTTCAACAAAGACAGTTACACTGCAACTCAGGATCACGGAGGTGAAGACTCTCCGGGGGACTGGTACTAAAATATAAAGAAAAAAACCTGGAGTGTAAGAGTCCATTTTAATGCTAGCTCTATGGAGAGAAGTGTGACAGAGAGCAAAGAAAACTGCATAAAAAGACTATGAAGTGTATTGTAGAAATGGCTTTGCAAACCTGGTTTCAGACCCAGGTAATGAAAGGAAAATCAGGTGTGGCTAAAACGTGGTCACAAGGTACTTGAATTAGACTAGTGACTTGTCATGAGTCCAGATTTCTGAAGCAATGTTATGGACAAAGCTTTTTCTGTGTTATTCATTGTGGATTTATCTGTAAGTCTGTGAAAAAGCAGTAGGATCCCTCGATCCTTTCCCCTTCTGGGTCTACAGATGTCTGAAGTCCATTTGTGGAATCCCCTCAATTTAGTTCAAGCACCCCATTTCCTTATAACTACTTTTCTTTCTGTGAGACTGAATATACAAATTAACCATGTGCCAGGCAAGAATACTCTGATGGGTTGCCATGCCCTCCTCCAGGGGATCTTCCTGACCCAGGGATCGAACCTATGTCTCTTATGTCTCCTGCTTTGGCAGGTGGGGTTGTTTTTTTTTTTTTTTTTTTTTTTTAACACTAGGACCACCTGGGAAGCCCAAAATGGACCATGGCTAGACCATACATATAAAACTCTGACCCGCAAGGTGCAGCAACCAGCCCATGATCTAAGCTAAGCAGCCCCAGAGGCTGGCCAACTCAAAGTCAGACTCGTAGAAAGTACGACTACATCTCCAGCAACAATTCAAGAAGACAAATAATAATCCTGAGAACTGCTGCTGCTGCTGCTAAGTTGCTTCAGTCATGTCCAACTCTGCGACCCCACAGACAGCAGCCCACCAGGCTCCCCTGTCCCTGGGATTCTCCAGGCAAGAACACTGGAGTGGGTTGCCATTGCCTTCTCCAATGCATGAAAGTGAAAAGTGAAAGTGAAGTCGCTCAGTTGTGTCCGACTCTTAGCAACCCCATGGACTGCAGCCTACCAGGCTCCTCCGCCCATGGGATTTTCCAGGCAAGAGTACTGGAGTCGGGTCCATTGCCTTCTCCTGCCCGCCCTTGAGTTTCTATCAAATTCAAGTCACAGTGGCTGCCTGCCTGCTACAGCAAGTGCTGAAGGTATAGCCCTTGTTTATCTCATTTGATTGACCTTTGTTTATGTCTACCTTTCTCTCTCTCTCTCTCTCTCTCTACTTTCTGCCGTAGTTCTTCTTGGAGCCTTTTTTCCCCTTTTTCTTCCCATATCAGGGTCACGTTTTACAGCTTTGCAGTTTCTTTACATCAGACGCTTTGTTTCTTTTCCTCCAGAACCATTCCAGGTTATCCTGGGTTAATTGGTGAACTGCTTACCTTTTATGTAAGAAATTATCCCACATTTTATCAGCTTAGTAGAATACCCACTTATTATCTTAATCATTTTTGTGTATCTGGGCATGGCTGATCTGGTGCTTCTGCCTAGATCTCTCACAAGGCTATCAACAACGTCTCTCCTGGGAGTGGAGTTACCTCCAGGCTCATCTGGGTCAGGATCTGCTTCTAAGCTCACTCAATAGTTGTAGGCAGACTTCATCAAAGTGAGCAAGTGAGGTGAGAAAGTGCCAGCAAGATAGAAGTCACAGCTTTTTACAGCCTCATCTCAGGAGTGACGTCCCATCACTTTGGCCAGCTCTTGGCATTGGAAGTAAGTCACCATCCAATCAACAATCAAGACCATGAAGATCAGAAGACAGGGACTGTGGGAAGGCATTGTAGGTGGCCACCTGTCACAATTAGCCAGGCATGCTCTTTCTGTGAATCTATTTGTGTTTCCCTCTGGGAATCAAGGGCTTTCCAGGTGCCACACTGGTAGAGTCCTCCTGCCAATGCAGGAGACACAGGAGACTCAGGTTCAATCCCTGGGTCAGGTAGATCCCCTGGAGTAGGAAATGGCAACCCATTTATTCTTGCCAGGATAATCCCCTGGACAGAGAAGCCTGGTGGGCTGTAGTCCATGGGGCTGTGAAAGAGTCAAATATGACTGAGTGACTGAGCGCACACACACACTGGGCACAAAACTTTCCCTATTCTTCAGCAAGTTCCAACCTCCTTTACCTCCCAAGTATTCTCAGCAAAGTCTTCTTCTTTCCCACTTTGAGACGATATCAAAGGACTCTGTCCCTTTTCAGATGATTTTGGATCTGCTTTCTCACATTGCCCTCAGTCTCATCCTGTGAGTGAGACAGAGTGGCCCTACTGATCACAGACTCTGCCAAGATTATTGTGCTTGAGGCCCTTGGGGACAGAGCCAGGACTGAAGTTCACATTCCCTTTCCTTCCCCCAGATCCTCAAGTCACCAGTACACACTGCAGTTCTGCCCATGTTCCAACTTCAGAGTCCTGGGGGATCACATGGGTCAACCATGTGAAAGCTTTCAAATGGGTAGAGATGCTTATCTTAGGGCTGCCAAAGTTAATGATATCTCCCTTTCTGGGCTAGAGTGGCTTTGGTTCTTTTAATTATATTATGATGCAAATTTCAGTACTTAGATATGATGTACAGTTTTCAGATCTCTAACAAAAGTAAACTTCTTGGATATTTTAAACTGATGGGGACTCCAGAGCTGGTGTAGCTAAATGCCCAGGAGGGCATAAAGGGATTTTGGCTCCAACCAACCATCACACCACTGTGAGTAATGATGGGTAATTCTTCCCACAAGCTGAGCGGATGTCCTGATCTTTTTAAATAACCTTTCCTGGAGCAAAGATTGATGCCCACAAGGAAATCTATTAATAATCTCCCCCGTGGCTTAATCCTATAAGGCTCACAGCAACTTTCCATTAGATGTTTTTTTCGCACTCATTTGGGAAACAAGGGACAAGTCTGTATGCAAATTAAGGAGACAAACTTCTCAAACAAAGAAACTTCAGAGAAAGAAGTTTATATATATTATTCATTTATCTCCAGTGTAAACTTAAAGACATTTGCTAGGAAAAGGGGCACAGACTTTTGGCCTGCCTTGACCAAGAAAACATTTTAAATATTAATAATAGCCTCTGAACCTATAAGCACAATGGGAAAAAATAATGCCATATGGCTCATACTTCAAAGCCCATTTGGGGATTTCCCCAAGGCTCTCCATTTCATGCTTTAGAAACAAAAAGACAAAGAAATGATACAAGTGAATATTTACAAAACAGACTCACAGACTTAGAGAACAAATTTATGGTTACCAGAGGGGGATGAATGGGGGGAAGGGATAGTTAGGTAGTGTAGGACTGACATGTACACACTCCTATATTTAAAACAGATAACCAACAAGGACCCACTGCAGAGCACAAGGAACTCTGTTCCATATTATGTAACAACTTAAATGGGGAAAGAATTTGAAAAAGAATAGATACCTGCATATGTGCAACTGAGCCACTTTACTGTATACCTGAAACTATCACAACATTGTTAATCGACTATACTCCAATATAAAATGGAAAGGTAAAACAAAAAAAAACCTGGATGAAATTTGAAAAATGCAAAGACAATTTATGAGTGTGTTTATTACACTTAAGACAAAACTCACAGGTTATGAAGTCTGCTTATAGGGCTGGGCCATTTCAAGGAGGCTGGGGGATTTCTCTCATCCCACACTATCCTCTCCACTCATCACTGACATCCTGCTGGATGGTTCTATCTCCAGGCATTTCCTAAGCTCCCCTGATGCATAAATTCAGAAATACGAGCAACCTGTGTTGTAGTAATCACTATTTTTGGCAACATCTAAAATTAGCATTGATGCTTTTGAACTGCGGTGTTGGAGAAGACTCTTGAGAGTCCCTTGGACTGCAAGGAGATCCAACCAGTCAATCCTAAAGGAAATCAGACCTGAATATTCATTGGAAGGACTGATGCTGAAGCTGAAACTTCAATATGTTGGTCACCTGATGCAACGACTAACTCATTGGAAAAGACCCTGAGGCTAGGAAAGATTGAAGGTGGAAGAAGGGGACGACAGAGGATGAGATGGTTGGATGGCATCACCGATGCCATCATCAATGGATATGAGTTTGAGTAAGCTCCAGAAGTCGGTGATGGACAGGGAGGCCTGGCGTGCTGCGATTCATGGGGTTGCAAAGAGTCAGACAGGACTGAGCAACTGAACTGAAAATTAGCATGTGAGATCCCAAATCACTGGTTGTCTTTACCACTTCCCAGTCATGTCCTCCTTGCCAAAAAGTAGAGCAAAACTGCTCATGGTCTTTTAATGACTGCTCAACCAAGGGTCACAGACCTCTCAAGGTCAAGAAGTCAAAGCCAAACTCACCATCTCTTCTACCATGATGATTTCCATCATGCACCAACCACACCCAACACATTTAGTTTGTCACCAAATTCTGCACCTTATTCTTCCAGAGCTTCTCTCATCATGATTCTTTCTTTGGAATTCACAGACCCAGTCTTAGTCAACCTTTCTTATCTCTTGCCTGGCTTGTTATAATAACCTTCTGCCTGCCTTCCAGCTGAAAACCAGAAAGATTTCACCAAAGTGTAGATCGAGTCATGCCATTGTAGCAATTTCTAGAATGAGGCCCCAGAGCTTCAGCTTCCTTCTTTCCTTCATGCCCTGTATCCACCCTTTTAACAAATTCAAAAGACAAAATCAACTCTACCATTTTGAATTAATGCCACCGCCATTGCCTCCACCCAGGCCCAAGCTGCCATGGTCTCTTGCCTGGATCTTTGCAGCAGTCTCTTCTCCGGTCCCATATCATCTGCTCTTAGTCCCTACGTGCTGTTCTCATCACAATGCTCAGAGTGACACCTTTAAAACAAAAATCAGATCATGTAACTCCGACTTAAAACCCTCCAGTGTTTTTCCTTCTCACTCAGAATAAAAGCGAAAACTCCATAAGATGGCCTAGAGAACCCTTTGTGACCAAGGCCCCCTCCTCTCTGCCTCCCATCACCTTCTTAACCTCACCCTTCCACCACTCTCTCCTATACACCTCCCTCTAGCTGACCGCCTCTGTATCTCAGAGGCACCAAACAAACCCCACGCTCAGTAGAATAGACGTGCATTCAACGTTTGTTGCAATCTCCATTACATCAAGTAAGAGGAAGAAAGGAGCTTTTGAGGTTGTTTCTTATACTGTGAGCTACAGACCCTAACACAGTCCTAGGCACACAAATTATAGGCTTCCAAAGCACCCACAGAATGTTTAATCCAGCATTTCCCACACTTGCCTGCTTATAATATGTTACCCAGCGACTTCTCAAAAATACAGATTCATAGGATCCACCCAGACTGACCAGATCAGAATCTCTAGCAGACAATTCAGAAAACCTAGATCATTAACAGATACCGTGATAGAATCCTATGACCAAGCATGTTTACAGAAACCCTGGATAAATCCACTGCAACCACTATAATGGCTTAGAACACCTGTGAACTTTCATTCTGTTACGTCACTTAGTTTCTTTAGATGTTTTGGTGGATAAGTATGGGTTAAAAGTTTCCCTTCGTGCTTAGTCACTCAGTCATGTCCGACTGTGACATGGACTGTAACCCACCAGGCTCCTCTGTCCATGGGGATTCTCCAGGCAAGAATACTGGGGTGGGTTGCCGTTTCCTCCTCCTGGGGATCTTCCCAACCCAGGGATAGAACCCAGGTCTCCCGCATTGTAGGCAGATTCTTTACCATCTAAGCCTTCAGGTAAGCCCAAAAGTTTTCCTAACCACATGGAATCTTGGTTCCTTCCTTAAAAATTCTAGAGCCCTTGCTCTGGGCTGGTTGGAGCTAAAGTATAGAGGAGCAGAAGAACCACGGAGTTTCCTTAATGCTTTCTTACAAATTCCTGAGTTAACTTTCAGAGACTTCTCTTCTGTTGGCCTCAGTTCACCCATCTGTAAAATGAATATGATGCCGCCTCCTCATAAGGGTATTGGAAGGTTTAATTATATTTTGAAATCCTCTGCATCTGTCAAAGTATGAAGACTCGCAAGGTCTAATTACGAGCGATGCGTCAGTTTTCCTGGGTTATCACGCCGTTAATGTCAAGTCTGCATTTAAACTCAGAGAATAAAGAGCTCTGGGTTTTCATTTTAAATAACTCCTTTCTCTTCTTGCTTCCCATTGTGCACAGAGCCCGACTGTGGAGTCCCTTTCAGGTCTAAGGTGCCTCAGCCGTAGAATTTCTCCATCATTTCTGGAATCTTTTGTGACTCAGCTAAAGTAGCAGCCCTCAGCCAACTGGGCTCCCATCTGCCCTCTGACACTGGGAAGTTTTTTCAGCTTCATTTGCTTCTTTTGAGGTTTACTAATATTATCATGCTGATGATTCATAATATTACTAAACAAAACATACTGTCTTCTTGGAATCTCTTCACCTTCCTTCCTGAGATCCCTTCCAATTCCTATTCCTACTCTTTGAAGTGAAGTGAAAGTATTAGTCCCTCAGTCATGTCTGACTCTTTGTGACCCCGTGGACTATAGCCTGCCAGGCTCCTCTGCCCTTGGGATTCTACAGGCAAGAATACTGGAATGGGTAGCTGTTCTCTTCTCCAGGGGATCTTACTGACCCAGGGATGGAACCCAGGTCTCTTCAATTGTAGGCAAATTCTTTACCATCTGAGCTACCCTGGAAGCCTGTTTCCTACTCTTTGGACGTCCCTTCTCTGCCCCAGACCCTCAGGGCTTGTGATTATCAGAATAGGACTCCATTTTCAGGAGTATTATGTGTCTCTTTTCAAGGTTCAATGCCCAGGTAGCTAATCTGAGCAATTTGCCAAGTTAAAGTCTGAATAGGGCTTCCCTGGTGGTTCAGGCGGTAATGAATCTGCCTGCAGTGCAGGAGACTCAGGTTGGATCTCTGGGTCAGGAAGATCCCCTGGAGATGGGAATGGCAACCCACTCTAGTATTCTTGCCTAGAGAATTCCATGGACAGAGCCTGGTGGGCTTGGAAAGAGTTGAACATGACTGAGTAACTAACACACACAGTGGCCTAATAGAGAAAGATCTTCTATGGCCTTCTGTAGGTAATGTTATCCCTCTCGGTGACTCTCCAACACAAATTTGCAGGCTGACTTGTAGACCTAGGGGCAAACAGAGGAGGGGCCATGTCTTCAGACTGGCCATCTTTTGGCACCTCTATGATCACACCTCCTGGGACCCAGCATGTTCCCCTTTTGCTTTAAGAGTGAGATGCTAGTATTAGTCAAAGTTCTCCAGAGAAACAGAACTGATACAAGATGATTTGCAACAAATGTAGTTGTTACAGTCTAGGGTCCAAACGTGCAGAGCAGCAGGCTATGCACTCTGGTAGGGCAGGGCTTTAGGCTGCAGTATTAGAATTCCTTCTTCTTTGGAAAGCCTCGGTCTTCACTCTTAAGGCCTCCAACTGACTGGATGGGGCTCACCCACATTATAGAGAGTGATCTGATTTACTCAAAGTCTACTATGACCTTGTGATTTATAATAAGAAATATATATTTGGTTTTTAACCCCTTCCTGGCATGGGGTTCCTATAACCCTTGAGATTCCTGTAAGTGATGAGAGCAATAAAGGTACCTTTTGCTATGTTGAAGAAGTGGCTATTTAAATGCTACCTAATGATGAGAGCTTGTCACTAGAGGAAACAACCACGTGATTAGAGGGTTGAAACTTTCAGTCCCACTTCCTGACTTCCCAGGTGGTTGAGTGGGTAAAGAATCCACCTGCAATGCAGGAGACATAAGAGATGTGGGTTCTATCCCTGGATTGGGAAGATCCCCTGGAGGAGGGCATGACAACCCGCTCCAATATTCTTGCTTGGAAAATCCCATGGACAGAGGAGCCTGGAAGGTTACAGTCCAGAGGCTTGCTAAGAGTAGGACATGACTGAAGCAACTGAACACACATGCACCCTGACTTCTGGTGGAGAGAGAAGTGTTAGAGATTGAGTTCAACTACCAGTGGCCAATGGTTTAATCAATCCTGCCTGTGTCATGAAGCCTCCTTAGAAACACAAAAGGGCGTGGTTCTGAGAGCCTCTGGGTTGGTGAACTCATGGAGATTTGAGGAGCCCTTTCCCAGGGGCCAGGGTGCACCAGGGGAGGGTATGGGAGCTCTCCACTCCTTCCCACCTCCCTGGTCTTCATCTCTTCTCCAACTGGCTGTTTCAGAATTATATCCTTCTAAAATAAGCCCATAATCTAGTAAGTAAAATGTTGCTCTGAGTTCTATGAGCTGCTCTAACAAATGTATTCTAGGAGAAGATTGTGGGAACTTCCAGTCTATACCCAGGTGATCAGAGGCACAGACAAGGATCTGGACTTGCCGTTGACCTCTGGGGGGAGAAGCAGTCTTGTGGGACTAAGCCCTTACCCTATGGGATCTGACTCTATCTCCAGGTAGATAATATCAGAATTGAGTTAAATTGTAGGACATTCAGCTGGTACCAGGGAATTGCTTGGTGGTGCTGGAAAACTCACACACTGAAATTGGTGTCAGTTAAATCAATTCACATTGATTTAAATGTGAATCACGTTGAAGGAAAATATCTTTACTGCAAACATCTAGATAGGTCTTGGAGCCAACAAATGGAACCATACGCTAGTCAAGCTGACACAATATTGCCCATCATAGTGCTCGTTTCCATTCTTATGCCACCAGCCTGCAGGGGTGAAAACCAACAGCTTCCTCTTCTTCCTCTTAGTTTTCTAGACTCTGCTTCTATTCAGTCAGAGTATGACTGCAAGAGCAAGCATACAAACAGACCAAGGAAGGGATGCAGGGCATTCGAGCAATTAGTCAAATCTACTGACTCCAAGTCGTGCTTTTAAAATATCAGCAATTTTTTTTTTCATTCTCAAATTTGGCTAATTCAATGTCTGTTTCCATCCCCCACCTTCAGTCCTTTACACTTAGAACAAATTGTCTGAAAAGAACTGGAGAAATTGTGGTCCCTTCCTCAAGGGAACATCTAAAATAATGTTTTAAATGTGGCAAAGGATAAAAATTGGAATCCAGATGAAAAGCAGGCAGACTTTGGCACACAGTAAAAGTCCTGCTCCCTAAGCATCTTGCCCAACTCCTTGTTAGGTAACAGCACCACCCAGGCCGGAGAAGAACAGTTCTCTTATCTTCTCAGGCCAGCTGGTTCATGGTGCTCTCCAGGCAATAGATCAGAGAGAATTATTTCCAGCTCTCAGCTTCCAACCAGCAACCCAAGGGCCTTCCTACCTCCCTGCTGCCCGCCTTGCTAATTCTGCTTATTCCACAGCCAGTTTCCAAGATGGGCAATGCTGAAATGATGGCTGGGGAGAGGGGAAGTGGGTGCTCATCCCCATTTTGCAGTTGAAGATATGAAGCACGGTCATGAGTCACTCTTCAACCACAGGACCAGAAACAGCCTTCATCATAGCCGGTCTCTTCAACTGATTAACGCCTCTGGTCAGGCTGCTGAACTAAGCCAGCTAGAAGGAAACTAAATTCAAGTTCCCTGCTATCCAGATTGCAACCAGCAGTAACTGCTGATTCATTGGGTTCACAGCACTTGGCTACTTTCTGGCTGTTGGGATGGAAACAGTGATGACAATAATGAATAAGATGGTACCACTCACCAGGCTGCTAATCTGTGGGGCACATACACTAACTCACTAACTTGTCAAGCTAGGAACTTTAACCTGTTTCATAAATGAGGAAACTGAAGTTCATGGTCACTCCCTAAACAAGAGTAGCAGACGTGGGTTCAGACTCTGACCTGACTCTCCTCTGCTCTCATAAGATCTCTGAAACCATTTTGGATGAGGTGGTTCCCTCAGGCACTCTGACTCAATTGCTTTAGAATCTCTGCGGGCAAACTGTACAAGTTCAGCCAGTAGGAAAATGAAGGTTGATTGACCTGATTTTGAATCTACCACATTAGAAATTTCTTTCGCACAACCTTTAACTTCAGACTTGAGGGGTTTTCAAGCTAGAATGTGACATCATTATTGATACAGGTGAAGCATGGTATTACAGTCCAGCTTCATTTTATACAAAAAGTACCCAAACGTACAGAGGAGAGGGAGAAGTCAGAGTCTCACTGGAATGTATTCCCTGATTGAGTACAGAGAATGCTAAGACTGGGAAACGTGTGCAAATATCAAGGTGGGAATGACAGCAGCCAGAAAGCAAACTCTAGCTGTCACAGGTCCTATAGCCCCTAGTAAGTCTCGAAGCTGATCACCCCCCATCTTGTACCTTTTCCCACTAAAAGACTTTTCTTAACTCTCATTTATTGTAGGACTTTTTCTTGTGAAAACATCCATTTAGCTTCTGAGAGTTCTGATAGGAAAATAGATTTCCTTTTACTAAAGCAATTGCTTTAGACTTGTCTTTACTGGAATGTATGTATTCTGTTAAGTGATAGATACGGAGATATCTTGGTGGGCTTGGAAATTAATTTCCTTTATATTTTGTGGCCTCGCAAACTGGTTCCCACTGTTGACTGTACCTCATATATCATTCTCTCCAATTATGAACACTGCTTGAGAAAAACTGGCTGGAGGAAACATAAAAGTAGATCAATCATAATATGTATACCTCCTGGGAAGAAACTCTGTCTATTTTCCAGGTCCACAAATACAGTATTAAATGAACTTTTCTCTAATTTATCAAATGAAAGTATTTTTTTTTTCATGCATTCAACAAATATTTATTGTCCACTACATATCAAACACTGTTGAAGCAACCAGAGACAGGAAGAATAAATGATCAGTTAAGAAGCCCTGTCTTCATGGAACTTACATTCTAGCAATGCACACACACATACTTAAACATACTCTGTTCAATTTAGAGGTAAATTGGTTATAACCACATGTTTAGACCTGAAGGGTTAAATTTGTTGTTTGCTGCTGCTGCTGCTAAGTCGCTTTAGTCGTGTCCGACTCTGTGCGACCCCTTAGATGGCAGATTTATTAATATTTGTTAGAATTCCATAGCCTTAATACTTTCAAGTAAATTTCTTGGTGAAGTATAACATACTTACAAAGAAGTATACAAATCATGAGTGTATATTCAATGAATTTTCTCAAGAACACATCATTGAAATCATCACTGAATAAATAAAACACTACTAGCATCCCGGTAGCACCCCACTCTTTGTCTCGTCCGATAACTAACCCCTCTCCCTAAAGATAGCCACCATCCTAACTTCTTTTTTTTTTGGTTTTAAATTGATTTATTTTTAATTGAAGGATAATTGCTTGCTCTGCTATGCTTAGTCGTGTCTGACTCTTTGTGACCCCATGGACTGCAGCCCTCCAGGCTCCTCGGTCCATGGGGATTCGCCAGGCAAGAATACTGGAGTGGGTTGCCATGCCCTCCTCCAGGGGATCTTCCCAACCCAGGTATTGAACCCAGGTCTCCTGCATTGCAGGCAGATTCTTTACCAGCTGAGCTACCAGGGAAGCCTCTTGCTTTACGTATTGTGTTGATTTCTACCAAACATCAGCATGAATCAGCCATAGGTCTAACTTCTAATATCATATATTTGTTTGTTTGTTTTAGAATTATATAAATTGAACCAGTCAGTGCTACTATTTTATGAATCTGGCTTATTTCATTACAGATTTTTTTTGAAATTTCTCCACATTGCTGTATATAACAATAGTTCATTCATTTCTATTGCTATTTTATAGTATTTCATTGTAGGATAAACAGTTTGTCATAATTTATTCATTCATTATACTGTTGGAATTTGAATTCTTTCTAGTTTATTCTATTAATGATAATGCTGATACAAACAGTCTTATACACACCTTTTGGGGCATATGCTGCTGCTGCTGCTAAGTCGCTTCAGTCATGTCCGACTCTGTGCGACCCCAGAGACGGCAGCCCACCAGGCTCCCCCGTCCCTGGGATTCTCCAGGCAAGAACACTGGAGTGGGTTGCCATTTCCTTCTCCAATGCATGAAAGTGAAAAGTGAAAGTGTGGTCACTCAGTCGTGTCCAACCCTCAGCGACCCCATGGACTGCAGCTTACCAGGCTCCTCTGTCCATGGGATTTTTCCAGGCAAGAGTACTGGAGTGGGGTGCCATTGCCTTCTCTGTTTGGGGCATATACCTATGAATAAAAATCTGGAAGTGAAATTTACATGTCATAGGGCATACACAGGATCAGTTTTAGTACATACTATTGAACAATTTTCCAAAATAGTTCTTTCCATGTACCCTTCAATCTGTAGTATACGAGTCCCAATTGCTATGCATACTCACCAGCACTCAATATTTTGCATCTTATTTAAACTTTTTATTTTATATTGGAGTAAAGCCAACTAAGAATGTTGTGATCATTTCAAGCAGACAACAAAAGAACTCAGCCATACATATACATGTATCCATTCTTTCCCAAATTTGCCTCTCATCCAGGCTACCACGTGACATTGAACAGAGTTCCCTGTGCTATACAGGAGGATCTTGCTGGTTATCCATTTTAAATACAGCAGTGTGTACACATTGCATCTTTTTTTTTAGCCATTCTGGTCAGGTATATAAAGGATTTTAATGTGGTTAACAATTAAATGTATCTGGTGACTAGTGATGTTGAACATCTTTTTATTTGGAGCATTTGGAAATTATGCTTTCTAAGGTATCTGCAAGTCTTTTGTCCAATTGTCTATTGTACTGTCTGATATTTTCTTGTTGAGTTGCAGGAATTTTTGTACATTCTGGATATGGCTCCTTTGTATGGTTGCAACTATCTTTTCTTGCCAAAGCTTGCATTTTCCTCTTTCAATATGTTTTTTGACTAAAGAAATTCTTCATCCTAAAGTAGTCTAATTTTTTGATAATGTTTATAGTATATCCTTTTCATGTCCTTCTTAAAATCTTTTTTGCCTTACCACACAGTACTGAAGACATTTTTCTTCATTCTCCTCTAGATTTATGAAGAGACTTTATTATTTATAGCTATAATTTACCTGGAATTAATTTTTGTATATTATATTAATATGCTTCAAAATTCATTTTTTGGCACATGAATATTTTGTGTAGATGATTTTTGAGAAAAGTTTAAGAGAAGCAGCTTAAAATATTAATATTTAATAACAAAAGGAAATCATTTATATTGATTTTATTATGTGCAAATATTGCCTTGGACCACTTTACATGTCTCAGTTCATATTATCTAGATATGATTCGTATATTCCCATTTTACAAATGAACAAATTGAGGCTCAAAGAGGTCAAGCAATTTGCCTGAGGCCGCACAGCTAAGAAGTGGCAAAGCTAACACTTGAATTCAGGCTGTTGCCTGTCCATAGATCTTACATTGTTTGCAGGCAATTGAAAAGTGGGGTTATAATGTCTAAATTTGGACATGCTATTTACACAGTGCAAAGTGTATGATTTTAGAGAAATCAAACCCTAGAAGAGCAATGTGGAGTCGAAGGATTTCAAGCTGTGTTCTTCTTCCCACCACCCTCCCATTTTGTCCTGATTTTAGTGCCTCTTGCTTAAGTTTTAGGCAGACAGAACTACTCCGGGAGCACTTTTCTTTTTTTCAATTTCAAAGAGTGCGTCACTGCCTTAGTCTTCAGGACACCGGCCAAGCTAAAAATGAAGCATTTTTGTCCACGTTCTCATTACAGACCTCTCCCTCCCCGATGGCGGCGATTTAACCAACAGCAAGTTTCCACCTCAACCCTCTTTGCTTCTATGGCTGGAAGCCAGCCCTTTAAAATCAATTTCACTTGCCCTTGACTCCTGTGGCTGAATTTCTATTTGATTTCTTTTTCTCATTCTTTCTTTTATTTAAACCCTGGCTTCCATCCAAAATGGGAGGAGAAATGGGCTTTAACCTTGAAGATCGTTAGCGCCAGCGGACTGCTAGGGTATCAGAGCCCTGCATGGTGACCTGGGACCTTCCCAAAGTCTGTCTCCAGTCACTGAGGCTGGTGTGAGCAAGCCATTCCATCTTGTGCATTCTGAGATGCAATCAATGCACAGCCTGGGGAGGCGAGTGCAGCCGGCACTCCACAAGCAATGACGAGCCTGCCTCGGAGGGAAGAGTTGCCAGGTTTGGGGCCACCAGGCCGTAATACACAGCTCTAATTAGGTTCCCGATCCAGTGGCCCATATGACTAAATGGTTTATAAATAGAACCTCAGATATAGAAAACAGAAGCACAAAGCCTAAGTCACGACTGACTGAGTTGGATTTAATTAAAAGTCATTTGAGGTGGTGTATGTAGGGGGGAGAGGGAGGACTCAGCTCAGGCACCTGGGGAGACAACTGTTAGGACTGACTTGGAAGCAGAAACTTCAAAATGTGCTGCTGGAAAAATATCCCTATACTGAGTGGTGGGGGGATGGGAGGAGCCATGGCAAAGTTCCAGGAAATATCTGTATGCCAAGGGGAAATGCGAAACCCGGAACACATTTTTCATTAAGAATACTAAGAATGTTCAACTTTTTTGTGTGGGGTCAAAGGTTGGAAGGTGTTTCAGGGCCCTGTCATCTGTGCGGGCCTACCGTCTCTACCCCTCAAGGAAGGAAGGTCATTTGAAAAGATCCTGCTTTGAGTCAGCCTTTCAATGTTCCATGCGACCCTGAGAAAGCCATGATTGCTTTTTCTCTGATGGTACCAGCTTCTCAAGGACAAGGGGCATGCCTTGGTAAACATCATCTCTAGCTGTGGACACACCATCAAAAAAAGTAATGAAGAATGAAAGCATATCTAAGCTGCCTTTTGTTCTTAATACTCTGTGTTTCTATGGGCCTCCCACATGGCACAGTGGTAAAGAATCTTTACCACTCAACATAGTGGTAAAGAATCTTTACCACTCAACATAGTGGTAAAGAATCTATCTGCTAATGCAGGAGATGCACAAGATGTGGGTTCAATCCCTGGGTCGGGAGGATCCCCTGGAGAAGGAAATGGCAAAGCACTCCAGTATTCTTGCCTGGAAAAATCCCACGGACAGAGGACCTTCATGGGCTACAAGTCCATGGGGTCCCAAAGAGTTGGACACAATGCACACATTCTATGTTTCTACATTTAAAAATAGTTTACAGTAAGCTTTATAGGAACAGGCTAAACATAGTCATATATTAACACTCAGGACAATGGTTTGATTTGCCCTGGCGGGGATGAGTATTTTAACATTGACATGGTTGAGAATTGCAGGTACATGTTGATAAACTATTTACTGACTTTATATTGATTTTACTATAGTTTTAAAATTATGTTGTGACAATGCACCTACTTTCTGGCAGCTCCCACTGCCCTGTGTTGCCCACACCCCTGACTCCAGCTTCTCATTTTTCTTATCAAAATCACAAACGAGTCAAGTTGTTTTCACGGTAGCTTTCCTCTGAAGAGAGTCAACTAGATGAGATAAGAGGAAGCCAATGAAATGATTTCTAGTGAGCTGGTAAGGCCCACTACGGGTATTCACTGAAAAGAGTCACAAACATATTAACAAAACACACACATGCCAAGTGGCTCCTTCCCTGAGGGTTTAGTGGAAGAGATAAAGTACAAGATCTCTAGACGCTCACAGAACCAAAGTGTGCTGTGGGCAGCAGCAGTAATAATGCTCAGGGAAATGGGAGTACATTAGACCTCAAAGTTTAGGTTAAATAAAGTAACCTTCACTCTGGGCTTCCCCAGTGGCTCAGTGGCAAAGAATCTGCCTGCCAATGCAGAAGAAGCCAGAGACACGGGATTGATCCCTGGGTTGGGTAGGTCTCCTGGAGGAGGAAATGGCAACCCACTCCAGTAGTCTTGCCTGGGGAATCCCGTGGACGGAGGAGACTGGTGGGCTACAGTCCATGGGGTTGCAAAGAGTCAGACACAACTGTTGTGGGTGCTAGGAATGCAGACTCTAATGACCCAGCTCACACCCAGACACTTCCAGTCCCACCGCCATCAGCTACATGCCACACAGGGTTCTGAAGTCACCTTCAGATCAATCAGACATTTTTCAGAGAGAGCTCATACGAGGAGAAAAATTGAAGTCTTTCAGTTGACTCTGGATTTGCATAGGAAAGTATATTTCTGATTCAACGGTTGCATTTCCTCCATTGCCTTTCCCTACTGCCTGTCTCTGTTCCCCATCTCAGAAAGATGCTGCCAGAGACTAATAGTTCCCAACACCTTCCACAGCCTGTCTTGGGTGGCAGAGCCACAGCTGTGTGCTGAGCAGTAGGCAGTTTTCTTTGCCTCCTGGTCGCCACAGTCCTCCAGAAACCAGTGAGTCACTGTTCATCAAATACTTTTCTCAAGCTCCTCCCTGCCTCCATCTCAGAGAGGCCACCTACTTATTTCAAAGGCGAAATTAGGTTAAATGCATTGGTTTCTGAATGATACATCTACTCTCTGAAGGACAGAGGTTCTGTGGCCGCAAGACTGATATGCCCATGAGAGAGTCATTTCCTAGGCAGGTTGATAGGGAGTCTAGGGGTCCCCAAGGAGAGAGGGGTCTGGAATTCTCAAGGAGGAAGAAAGGACAAACTTTTTTTCTTTCTCCACATTCCTTAGGATTATATAACAATAATGTATCCTGCCTAAAGACAGTCTTTGGATTCAACCTTCTGTTATCTTAAAATGTTAATTATGGGAGTAGACCTGGTCTTTACAAGGATGTGTCTTGCCTGAGGACAGTGTTATCTTAAAATGTAAATTATGGGAGTAGGTCTGATGAGGTCTTTTCAACCTCCAGATATTCTTTGGATTATATAACTTCATTTTTAACACTAACAAGCGGGTACTCTTTTTGCCCCCTTCTGATGCCTATGTCAGAAGCTTTCTCTATCTCCTTTATACTTTAATAAAACTTTATTACACAAAAGCTCTGAGCAATCAAGCCTCGTCCTGGCCCGAGATTGAATTCTTCCCCTCTGGGGGCCAAGAATCCCGGTGTATTCGCGTGATTCAACAACAACCTTTCACCCACAGGCATTGATTGACAGGAGTTTCTCTGGTGAGATGATTGGATCCATGTTCATGAAGAGGCTTCCGCAAGCAAATATGTTCTGCCTCACAGACACACACACACACACACACACACACACATACACACACACACACACTATTATTATGAAACTAGTACATCTGGTGGCTCAGACAGTAAAAGCGTCTGCCTACGATGTGGGAAACCCGGGTTCGATCCCTGGTTTGGGAAGATCCCCTGGAGAAGGAAATGGCAACCCACTCCAGTACTCTTGCCTGAAAAATCCCATGGACGTAGGAGCCTGGCAGGGTACAGGCCATGGGGTTGCAAAGAGTCGGACATGACTGAGCAACTTCACGTCACTTCACTTCAATACATCTGTAGGCTTCTCCAGTGGCTCAGTGATAAAGAATCCCCCTGACAATGTAGGAGAAGTGGGTTCAATCCCTGGGTTGGGAAGATCCCTTGGAGAAGGAAATGAAAACCCACTCCAGTATTCTTGTGTGGAGAATCTCATGGACAGAGGAGCCTGGTGGGCTACTGTCCATGGGGTCGCAAAAAGAGTCGGACTCAGTTTAGTGACTAAAGAACAGCAATGCATTTGTACTGAGGGTGAGACATATCCCTTGGCAGAGGCACTTCCACCTAAGTGCATTGCGTTGGTATGCCTTGCACCTGAGGTACTCTGTTCGGCCCTGAGCCTTTGACAAGTGGCCTAGAGCAGTGAGACTAACGGCATGAGCAAGCTGAGCTAGCTCAGAGAAGGAGGGATTCTGCCCAGGAACACTTGTTATGCTCCCCAGAAAGGTAATAGAGTCTTGAGGAAGTGCGTGGTTATAGTGGGAATGCATTTACTCCCATTCTTGATGAGCCTTTTACTACCTGCTGTCACTCTGTGGAGTCCCAAGCTAAAGGCATATGAGATACATGAGATTTCCTGAGAGGATGAAATTGAGAGAAGGATTTTCCTTGAACCCACTCACAGCCTCTGTGGGATGGAATGCGGAGGAAAAAGTCTCAAAAGCAATTTCATAATATATGAAGTATTGGCTTGGGCCAAGCTTTATGGAAATACATTTCTTTACATGACAAGGCTTGAGTGCTTCCTGAAAGAGACAGTCCAGGTTGTTCTGTATGGAATTCATGATTTCAATTTTATGAACTCTACCTCTCTATTTAAAAAAAAAAAAAAGAATGTTGTCTTTCTGACTTACTTCACTCTCTATGACACTCTCCAGGTCCATCCATGTCCCTGCAAATGACACAATTTCATTCCTTTTCTGGCTGAGTAATATTCCGTTGTATATATGTACCACATCTTCTTTATCCATTGCTCTGCTGATGGACATTTACATGGTTTCCATGCCTTGGCTATTGTAAATAGTGTTGCAATGAACACTGAGGGGCACGTATCTTTTGGAATTATGTTTTTCTCTGGGTATATGCCTAGGAGTGGGATTGCTGGGTCATATGGTAGTTCTATTTTCAGTTTTTAAGGAACCTCCACACTGTTCTCCATAGTGGCTGTATCACTTTACATTCCCAGCTACAGTGTAAGAGACACAGACTTAGAGAACAAATGTATGGACACCAAGGGAGGAGGGAGGGGTGGGATCAACTAGGAGACAGGGATTTACATATATAGAGTCACTATGTATAAACAGATAACTGATGAGAACCTACTGCATAGCACGGCAGGGAAGAAGGTACAGTCTGTTTGTAGGACATACATTGAAAAAGTGAAAGTGTTCATTGCTCACTCACATCTGACTCTTTGTGATCCCATGGATTATAGCCCGCCAGGTTCCTCTGTCCATGGGATTCTCCAGGCAAGAATACTGGAGTGGGTAATCATTCCCTTCTCCAGGGGATCTTCCTGACCCCGGATCAAACCCAGGTTTCCCACATCTGAGCCACCAGGGAAGCCCCAGGACATATATTAAGTTAATCTTAAAAATGCATTCCAATATACATTAGGTGCAGACAAATACTGTTTGATTCCTCTTATACAAGATACTTAGAATAGTCAAATTTGGAGTCAGAAAGTACAGTGGTAGATCCTAGGAGTCAGGGTGTGGAGGCCTGGGGAGGAGAAATGGGGAGTGAGTGTTTAACAGAAACAGAGTTTCAGTTTAAGAAAGTGAAACATTCTTTGCTGCTGCTAAGTCACTTCAGTCATGTCAGACTCTGTGTGACCCCATAGATGGCAGCCCACCAGGCTCCCCCGTCTGTGGGATTCTCCAGGCAAGAACACTAGAGTGGGTTGCTATTTCCTTCTCCAGGGCATGAAAGTGAAAAGTGAAAGTGAAGTCGCTCAGTCGTGTCTGACTCCTAGCGACCCCATGGACTGCAGCCCACCAGGCTCCTCCATCCATGGGATTTTCCAGGCAAGAGTACTGGAGTGGGGTTCCGTTGCCTTCTCCGGAAACATTCTTTAAGAAGGTGAAGTTGCACAGCAACACAAATGCACTTAATGCAACTGAACTGTGCAGTTAAATAGGGTTAAAAATAGCATGTTTTATATTATGTGAGTTTTACCACAATAAAAAAAAGTTAAATTTTTTTGAGGTGAAATCCACACAAAATATAATGAACCATTTAAAATGAACACTTAGGTGGTATTAGCATATTCACCATATGGTGCAGTCACCACCTCTACCTATTTCCAAAATGTGGTCATCCCTCCAAAGGAAACCTCATGCCCAGTAAACAGTTATGTCCTAATCTCCTGTCCCCCAAGCCCCAGGCAACTACCAAACTGTTTTCTGCTTCTATGGATTCACCTATTCTGAAAATTTGATATAAAGGGAATCACACAATATGTAACCTTTTGTGCCCAAGTTATTTCACTTAGCATAATGTGCTCAAGATTCATCCATATTACAGCCTATGTCCGTATTTCATTTCTTTTCATTTTTTTAACTTTTTATTTTGTATTGGGGTATAGCAAATTAACCATATTATGCTAGTTTCAGGAGAATAGTGAAGGGACTCAGCCATAC
The DNA here is from genome assembly GCF_019923935.1 of Bubalus bubalis. Classification (NCBI taxonomy): domain Eukaryota; kingdom Metazoa; phylum Chordata; class Mammalia; order Artiodactyla; family Bovidae; genus Bubalus; species Bubalus bubalis. The sequence goes on along the minus strand of NC_059169.1, from coordinate 13,044,367 downwards.
ATATACATGTACATGTATCCATTCCTTTTTATGATTGACTAATATCCTCTTTTATGTATATACCACCTTTTTTTTAATCCATTCATCCACTGAATTTGGGTTGTTTCCCAAATTTTGGGCTACTTTTGGCTACTGTGAATAGTGCTGCTATGAGTGTGCATCCACCTGTATCTGTTTATCTGTTTTTAATTCTTTTAGCTATATACCTAGGAGTGAAATTGCTGGGTCATCTGATAAGTCTATGGTTAACTTTTTGAGGAGGCACCAAATTGCTTTCCACAGCAACTGGACCATTTTACATTCCTAGCAGCAATGAACAAGGATTCCAGTGTCTTCACATTCTCATTGACAGTTGTTACTGTCTTGGTTTTTGATTTTAGCCATCCTAGTGAATGAAAAGTGGTATCTCTTTGTGGTTTTGATTTTAATATACCTAATGAGTAATGTTGTTGAGCAGCTTTTCACATGCTTACTGGCCATCTGGATCGCTTCTTTTGAGAAATGTCTATTCAAGTTCTTTGGCCATTTAAAAAAATTAGCTTGTTTATCTTCTTCCTGTTGAGTTGTAAAGTATTTTTTATATATTCTGCATATCTAGACCTTTATCAAATACATTATTTGCAAATATTTTTTCCCACATGTAGTTTGTCTTCACTTTCTTGATAATGTCCTTTGATGTAAAAGTTTCCAATTTTGGTGAAGTCTAATTTACTTATTTTTTTCTCTTTTTGTGTGTGCTTTTGGTATCATATCTTAGAAAGTGAAAAAGTGAAAGTGAAAGTTGCTCAGTAGTGTGCAACTCTTCACAACCCCATGGACATAGTCCATGGAATTCTCCAGGCCAGAAATATTAGAGTGGGTAGCCTTTCCTTCTCCAGGGGATCTTCCCAACCCAGGTCTCCCGCATTGCAGGTGGATATTTTACCAGCTGCCACCAGCTAAATCCAAGGTCACAAAGATTTACACCTATTTTTTTTTAAGAGTTTTAGCTCTTCTATCTAGGACATTTATCCATTTGAAGTTAACGTTTGCATATAACATGAGATAAGTGTTCAAATCCATTTTTTTCCATGTAGGTATTTGGCTGTCCCAGCACCATTTCTTAAAGAGACTATTTTTTCCTTGCTGAATGGTCTTGGCACCCTTGTTAAAGTCAATCGGCCATGGATGTAAAGATCTATTTTTCACTCTCTATTCTTACACACTTCTATATTTATAGAACTTTCATGACGAACATTTCAGCTACAATCAGTTCCATTTTGTTTATTTCTCTTAGATACTAGATTTCTGAGGGATTTTCAAACCATATAATTATGACTTTATATTTTTTCCTCTCTCATTCATTTAAGCATTTCTTGGCCTCTTTTCTGCTGGTGCTACCCAACAATACAATAAGACTGGAAAACCATTTTGAGTAATTTTTAAATAATAAATTTGGCCCCTGTGATGATGTAGCACTTGCAATGCAAACTCCAGGATGAATGGAGGCCCTCACACTTTCTTCCATTCATCCCTCTGAGTTCTCTTGAAAACAGTCAGCTCCTCTTCTGATGAAGGTTTATTCTCAGAAATGTCACTTCTGTCGCTTTCCTCTTAAATTGACTCTATACATGACATCTTGTGTCTTGCTCCACATTTGTCATTTTTTGGCCCAAGATCTCTGACTGATTACTCACTATTGACTCTTTGAGGCCACAGTTGCTCCTGGCAGAATTACCTCTGAGCCCCCAACAGGCCAATTTCTGAACTTATCCAATTGAAAAGGACAAGCGGTTATGTTTAATTTTGAAACCTCTGTGGAAAACTGAAGGGGGCAGACTTGAACAAATAAATTCATATGCTGCTACTGCTGCTGCTAAGTCGCTTCAGTCGTGTCCGACTCTGTGCGACCCCAGAGACGGCAGCCCACCAGGCTCCCCTGTCCCTGGGATTCTCCAGGCAAGAACACTGGAGTGGGTTGCCATTTCCTTCTCCAATGCATGAAAGTGAAAAGTGAAAGTGAAGTCGCTCAGTTGTGTCCGACTCCTAGCAACCCCATGGACTGCAGCCCACCAGGCTCCTCCGTCTATGGGATTTTCCAAGCAAGAGTACTGGAGTGGGTTGCCATTGCCTTCTCCAAAATTCATATGAGCTTGCCACAAAACTCACTGAAAACTGTCATGGGAGGAAAGAAGAGGCATCTGACACCAAAAAACAAAGAGAGGTCCTTGGTGTTCCTATGATAGCATCAAGTTTGACATCATGGGGATAGGAGAAAGGTTGAGTTATTTATCCCTTAAATCTCCCACAGGCCTGGTCCAGAGAAGAGCTCTCAGTTTATTGCTGATCCAAAGAAGATGAGTTACTGATGTATGATGCCTTAGAGATACTGATGCTGAAATGCGCAACGGATCCTGTTTTCTGTAGGATGTTCAAGAGCATTTTGCAGTCAAAAAGCTTCTGGACGTCTTGACCACAAAGAAGCCTTGATTGGAAGGTTGTCTTTCATCTGAAGCCAAGTCCCTGTACTGCTGCGAGAGAAGAAACACACCCATGCCGTGTCGTCAGATGCTGGGACCGCAGTGAAGTCACCAGCGTTCTCACATCCTTCCTATGGACAGTAGGGGAGGGACCCAGGTTCAGCGCTGTGAGGACTGAGAGCAAGACCACTCTCAAATGCTCCCTGGTGGCCTTGGGAAGAAGTTGACTCTTTTGCATCCCCTACATTTTGTCTCTTGGAATTCATAGGGAAAATTATAGGAAAGAAACATTGTTAAATGTCACAGAGGAAGTCACAGAATACTTAAACTACTCTTTATAATAATCTAGATTCAAGTTAAGAAATACCAGGTTGCCTTCCAGTATTTCTTCGCCTCCCTTTACTATAGCCTCTTTTATAAAATCATGTGTCCCCGTTGCCTTTTTCTCCTCAAACAAACCTGCATTCTTAGGGTGTCATCCTGGCTCCATCTTCTCTTGAGTCATCTTAAACTTCCTTCTGCACTTACCTCTGCTCATCCCTTTCTGAAACACTTGCCTCCTTTGAGTTCCAAGGCATCCATCTCTCCTGCTTCTCCTGTTACTTCTTTGATTAATCTTTCTCGCTCCTTTGTTAATTTCTTGCCTTTTGATGCTGAAGATATGTTTCCTCCAAAGTTCCGAGCTTCCTGTTCTCCTCTTCTCACCATCCGTATTCTCTCAGGATGACTCCATCTCTACCTGTGGCTTCTATTATCACGTATATTCTGATGTCTCTCAACTCTGTAGTTACCACCGGTCTCCCACACTCCAGGCACATTTCCAACTGCCTTCTGGACACCACCAAGGAATATCTTATAAGATGCGCATACTTAGGATGTCTGAAAGTGAAAGTCGCTCAGTTGTGTCCGACTCTTTGTGACCCCATGGACTATACAGTCCATGGAATTCTCCTGGCCAGAATACTCAAGTGGGTGGCCTTTCCCTTCTCCAGGGGATTTTCCCAACCCAGGGACCGAACCCAGGTCTCCTCCATTGCAGGTGGATTCTTTACCAGCTGAACCACATGACATTTATAGAAAGCTTTGTAATTCTCTGAATTTTACCTTGGTTAAAATTAGTCAATTATATTATCACCTTCTCTAAGTTTCTACATTTTGTTTATGGCACTTCCAAAATATCTTCCTTATTTATTTTGACTGTCATTGCCCCATTTAAAACCACAAGTCCACAGTATTCCATCCAATAGCCCTTAAACTCTGTGGGGTCAGGAATTTTTGTCCATTCTGTTCACTATTTCAGTGCTTAGCATAGTACCTGGCAGATTCTAGGCCATTTATAAGTATTTGCTTAATTAGCAAAACTATTATTTTCCTAGATTATCTCCCTTTAATTCATTCTACACAACCATCAGAAGTAACCAACAAAGACACAATCATATCATTAATTGTCCAGAAACTTTTCATGGTCACCTTCCATTTGCTGCAGAAAGAAAGTCACTGTGTCTAATTGAAACACTCAGGACCTCTCAGGCATGACCTTCATGTACTTCTGAGAACTCATTTCCCACCACTATCTGCCAGGACCCTACTCACTGCAGAGGTTAGACTGTTTCCATGCCTTCAATGTACTATGTACATTTCCATCTCTTTTTCTTTATTCTGTCTGTTCTCTCTGCCAAAAATACCTTCTCTCCTTTGTATCTGAGCTGGGATGGTCCTGTGGTCCTTGAAGTAGTCAAATTTGGAGGGGGGAAAGAGTCAAGAATTAAAAATAGGCAAATAAAGGTAATATAACTTGGGGTGTAATTAAAGGTTAGGAAAAGACCAAAAGGCTGCCTTTTAGAATCTCTTTCTTTAAAATGACCCTTCAGCGTCCTGCATTTTTAGGACCCATAGTTCCCTCACAACTACCTCCACCAAAACAACAGCAGAAACAAAGGGAAAGGGGAATAGAGTGACTTACAGCTCACTCCAAGTTTTCTGAGACCAAGGAGAAACAGTGAGGGAAGGCCAGCCTGAGAGTGCTGGAGGTCAAGACTCCAGGGGATGGAGGGACTTAAAGAAAGAAAGTAGGTTTAGGGCCAGAGCCATGAGCGGGGAGAGAGAGTCAAATGGTTACTCTCTGGAGTCTGGAAGGGAGAGAAGGCCCACAGCTGGTCTGCTGGTGGCGGCAGCAGGATGGCGGGTCAGGGAGGCCCTGGATTAGGGCTTGCAGAGACCTGAACTGTGCCTGAGAATCTCCCCGCCAGACTCCTACTTGTCTCCTGCTCTGTACAGTGCCACTCCTCTACTGAGAACTGAGAGCAAAGTTCTTCACCTTTTCTGGAGTGTGTGTGTGTGTGTGTGTGCGCATGCACAAGCACCATGGACCATGGACTATCTAAAGGATGGAGAACAGACACCCCCCTTTCCAATCCCTTGTAAATCACCTACAGGCACTTGAGATCACTCACCATAAACAAAGAGAACTCCAGAGAGCAAAGCAGGGGCTTCACCCAACCAGCTCACCAGAAGAACCAATTTCACTGACCGCCTCTGGGAACCCGAACCCTGAGTCCCGAAGAAACAAAGGCTGGTGACTCAGCTACACGCCTATCAATTTCCTTCTCACACTCCATCAGGTGTTGCCTCCCCATACAGAATTGACGCCCTGTGCTCTGGCTTCCACCAGCTTTTACAGGTCCGTCTGTTCCACTCAACTAGATCCTGTCTCCTCAAGATCCCGAGTTCTCCAGGAGCTGCTTCGGCATCCTTCAGATCTTCACTGGGACTCTTGAGCCTTGTGGCCAATCAGTAAATACTATGGACTTGCTCTTTACAGACACTGTCGCCAAGGCCCAAAGCAGCTAGATGGCTTTGCCTGTGCTCCCCAGCTTGTCAGTGACTAAGCCAGGACTGGACGGCAGTTTTCTTTCAGAGGGAAAACACTGCTTTCAATCTAAGATTTTCAATTTTTTGCATATATTGGCTTAAAATAAAACCAGAGAATGTGCACAGTTTATTTTCTTCAACCATATTATAGCCGAAACTAGTTTCAAATCAGAGGCAGCATCATCCAGTGACAACTATAGGCACAGGCTGCTAAGTCAGAGAGATCTTCTGATTAGAAGCTGGATGCAAGTGCCTGTATCTCCAGAGCTCACTTTTCTCATCCATGACAAGAGGATATTGGTACCCACAGCCCAAGGATGCTGCAGAATTAAACAAGGTGGAGGGAGTTAGAACAGTTAGCTATTTCTCAAGCCTATCATTTGGGGATGGACTTCTCTGGTGGCTCAGAAACCGCCTGAAATGTGGGAGACCTGGGTTCGATCCCTGGGTTGGGAAGATCCCCTGGAGGAGGGCATGGCAACCCACCCCAGTATTGTTGCCTGGAGAGTCCCCATGGATGGAAGAGTCTGTTGGGCTACACTCCATGGGGTCACGAAGAGTTTGCCATAACTGAGCAACTAAGCACACACATACATCATTTGGGTAACAACTATATCAGCTACTTGTTGGCTCTATCTAGGTTTTTTTTTTTTTAATTAAAATTTATTCAAAATGAGACATCACAACAAATTATAAAATGTAACCTCAAACATCACAAAAATCAGGAAAAAATAATGCAATATTGTTATTAACTTCCTGACAAAACTTTGTAACACATTTTTTTACATATTTTACCCACATGCTTCAAAATTTATTTTTATTGTGGTAAAACCGACCCCGTGGACTGTAGCCTACCAGGCTCCTCTGTCCGTGGGATTTTCCAGGCAATAGTCCTGGAGTGGATTGCCATTTCCTTCTCCAAAATATATATAATGTAAAATTCACCATTTTAACTATTTTAAGTGTACAATTTAATGACATTAATTATATTCAAAATATACAATCATCACCACTGTCTATTTCTACAACTTGGTGTGGACCACATATGCTCATGAACATTTTGGACAGGACCAAATATCAAAGACCTTTGGGCGTGGACCAAATGTCCTGCAAGCCTTGTCTTACTGTACACTCATGACTATTTTCCAAATCATCTCCAAACTGAGACCTGAAAAGCTCTAGCTCATTTTGCTTTAGACTTTTCATGAGTGACACTCAGATCTATTTAGTGTAAATTAAAGACTTGCATTTCTTTTTTTGCAAAGTATCTGCCTATTTCCTTGTTCAACTTCTCTAAGCTATTTGTATTGTATCACTGATTTACAAGGGTTTATATGCATAGTATTTATATTATATTGTTTTCTTCATCTGTGGAGTATTGGTGATCATTCTATTAGTTAGAAAGATGACAGCTGTTTTGGGGCTTGTCTTCTGCAAATGCCAAAGAACACTGGATTGTAAGAATGCTGCCAGCACACTGCAAGAGTAAGAAAAGTAGCTGCAAGCAAAGGATAAGCTGCAGAGAATGCAGCACTGGAGCCCCAGGACTCTGCACGCTGGTTGCCTTGTCTCCCCTCTCTATCTCCTCTCAGCCAGGAGGCCTGGAGAATTCCCTCTACTCTACATCTCAGCTCATTTCTCCATCTTACCTCTGCCTGGGTTTGACTCCCATTAACTACAGAACTTAGGAGACTCATTGACTACAGAAGGCCCAGGGTCGCGGAGGCAAAGCTGGGATAATGAGGATTCAATACATTTGACCTTTAGGACAAAGTCTGTAGGGAAATGCAATATTTTCTTAATATCTGTTTTTATTGCGATGCTAAAGCTGAAACTCCAGTACTTTGGCCACCTCACGCGAAGAGCTGACTCATTGGAAAAGACTCTGATGCTGGGAGGGATTGGGGGCAGGAGGAGAAGGGGACGACAGAGGATGAGATGGCTGGATGGCATCACTGACTCGATGGACGTGAGTCTGAGTGAACTCCGGGAGTTGGTGATAGACAGGGAGGCCTGGCATGCTGTGATTCATGGGGTCACAAAGAGTCAGATATGACTGAGCGACTGATCTGATCTGATCTGACAGGTCATTCTGTTCTACATAGTGACCAAATCCGATCTGTTCTTCCATAAACATCTATTTGTGATTCTCGAGTATTTAATAACACAACACCTTGTTCTGGACTGAAAACCACTGCATTAGCCTCCAGAGAACTACTGAGAATCGGTGGCTGGTTCGCACTTCAGGCTGGACACCTGTACAACTGATCATGGAACCATGTAACTATCAGGCTGCAAAAATCCAACCTGTCTCTATTTTGCTTCAGGGATATCTTACCCTTTCTCCTGAGAGAAGAGGGTGGTCATTTAGCCAATACTTGTAGGCTAAATGGCTGCAGAATGTTTATCTCATCTAAGAAGTGCTCTGCATTTCGTTTCTCATCAAACCCTCAGCTGGGCACATGTCTGCCCAGCCCCAAGCCCTTCTTTCTTGGATTCAATGTGTAGAACCTATACATGAGAGCCTCTAGAAACTTTAAAAAGTTTCAGTGTTTCCCACTGGGCAATAATTAGTAATGTCCACGACTTCTGTGCCTTTTCTTATATGTAGCAGAGAAGAGATAGTCACATGCCCTAAATAACTAGACAGGATAATTGTTGATTTTGTGTCTATGAGCCTGATTCACACTCATCATGTTCCTCTTGTACCTTTGTTTCAAGTTCACGATCCTATGATTGTATGTCCTCATTGGTTGGGGGGAGGGGGGAGTTTCTTTAAAAAAAATTTTTTAATTACAGAGGTATTAAAAAAGTACACAATAAAATGCACAGCTTTTAAATGTAGTTTTGTCATTAAACCCAAATTTGTGTGCCTGGTGCACAGTGAGCCCAAACAGAATGAAAATGCCAGAGTTTGCAGCAGAGAATGGTTTATTGCAAGGGCCAAGCAGGGAGAATAGGTGGCTCATGCTCAAAAGACTCAAACTTTCTGGTAGGTTTCAGGGAAGATCTTATAAGCAAAATTTGGGAGGAGGGCTTTAGAGTGTGTAACATTCCTCTGGTTGGTGGTGAGGTAGCAGGCTGATATTCCTGGAATCTCAATCATCAGCTTTCAGCCTGAAATAAACTACTTCCAGAAGCAGAATTGGAGAATTTCAAAAGATAACAAGAGAGGATATAAAGAATAGGTGTGGTTGGATGTGATGTGTGGGAAAGAAGAGAGTAAAGAAGCATCCAAGGCTTCTGGCTTAGACACTTCTGGGGGAAACTGCAGGACCATGGATTGAGTATTGAGCATAGATAGAAAAATAGATTTGAATAATTCATAATGGATTTAATTTGGACTAAACTGAGTTTGAGCTGGCTGTGGATACCCACCTGAAGATGACCACAGATAATTAGATACTTATGTCTGGAACTCAGGAGAGCCCTCCAAGCTTGAACTATCATATATTTGAGAGTCACAGCACACTGATGGTCATTGGAGTATGGGGGAATTTTGGTGTCTAGGGTATTGAGGATGAGACTCTGAGAAATGCTGACATTTTAAGGGATTGACAAAGAAAGATGAGCCAGCAAGAGGGACTGTGATGTAGCAGCTCATGAGGTAGGAAGAAAACCAAGACAACACAGTGCCCGGAGAATGGGGAGCTGAAACACACAACCACTTGCAGAGTAGGTCACCGATGTTAAGTCATGATGAAAAGTCAGGTGAGATGAAGCCTGTTGAGGCCATTGCAATGACCATAGAGGAAGCCAACCATCATTCTTAACGAGAACAGTTTCAGTGATACTATGAGAAAGGCAACCAGGTTGCACCGAGTTGAGCCAAGAGGAGACAGCAATGCAGAGAGCTGACGTAGGCTGTGAGGTAGGAAAGTGCAAGGGCAAAGCTGATGTGGGTGTGAGGTCATGGGAAGCTTGTGTTGTTGCACTTGTTTCTTGAGCTGGGAGAGCAGTGAACTTGTTTACATGATGATTGGAAAGAGTTGGTATGGATGGAGCAATTGTAGCTATTGAAAATAGAAAAGGTGCCTGTGTTTCTCAAGAGACAGGAATGGTTGGTTGTATGTCAAAAATAGCTGTGGAAGGAGTAGCCACGTGGAAGAGAAACAGAACTTCTGAAACAATGGGGGCAGGATGCCCATTATGGATTAACTTGCATCTCCTTAAAATTCTTATGTTGAAGTCCTAACCCTCCCCAGTACTTCAGAATGTGAAATAATTTGGAAATAGAGATCATTGTGAATGTAATTAGTTAAGATGAGGTCTCACTGGAGTACAGTGGGCACCTAATCCAGTATGTCTGGCGTCCTTATAAAAAAGGTGGATTTGGACACAGACACGCATGTACAAAGACTGCAGTATATGAAGATGGAGCCAGGGATCAAGGTGATGCAGCTGAGGCCATCAAAGATTGCCAGCAAACCGCCAGGAGTCAGGAGTGAAGCCTAGACCAGATCCTTCACTAGCAACTTCAGAAAGAACCCACCCTTGATCGTGAACTTTGGCCCTCCAGCACTGCAAGATAATACATTTCTGTTGTCAAAGCACTCAGTTTGAGGTGCTTTGTTATCACAGCCCTAACTGACTAATAAGGTTCAAGTGGCAGTAAATTTGCACATGGCAGGCAAGATATCAAAGGAGTTCTGACATGATGGTTGTTACTTTTTACGATGAACTTGGACCCAATGTCATCTCTGGGGCATCTGTCAGGAGAGGCATGGGGTGCTTGGAGATAAGTAGAGAAACCTTGAAATAGCCATTCTGAACAAAGAAAGATAGCAGTTTAAAAGAAAAAAAACTGAGAAGCCTGCTGGATGGTACTGAGATCCCAACTGAGTTTGGATCTCAGTAATTTACAATTTAAAAAAAAAATTAGTCCCTTCCAGTGGCACACCACTGCCCAGTGCAATTATTTTGAGAATACATTTTCCACCAGTGAAGTCACAGCCCACTATCTTTCTCTGCTCTGCCTGCCTTTTCTTAAGCCCCTGTCCTTAGCGAAGGTACAAAGTAATAAAACTATTTCATTCATAGGAAAGGTCATTAAAATTGCTCATCACTCTGTTTGCCCATGTGCTTCTCACAGTCTTCCACCACCAAGAACTAATCCCCAGGGTTTAGCTTATAAAATCCATGACTAAAAAATGTTTTTGTCTTTCATCATCAGCTTTCTCATAGATCTGGTGTCTCTGAGCTGTACTCTGGAGCTGAAATGTCTCCTCAAGGCATTTTTCTTCACTCTTAAGTTCAAGAATGTCTTAAGAGGCTTGTTTTCTCTTCCCATGAATATGAATCACGGCTCAGCAGGGTCTGTAACTAACCAGTCCCGTGGAAGTGCAGTAACGTGGTCGATATAGGAAAAGCTTCCATGGAAAACTTGGAATGCATGGTTTTTTATTCCCCATGCGCAGCACCAATTTCTTCAGGTAAAATATGGCAACTCATGTGAATCGCATGAAACTCATGTGAAATACAACAGAGAAAATGGGACTTTGATTTTTATGAAATTTGTATTATTCCCACTGCTAAGTAAGCCAGTTTTATTTTAGATCCTATCCTCTGAGTAAGCAGCAAAGTTCAAAGCCTGCCAGAAAAAGGTGATGCATTTCTTAGAGATATTGCAGGAGAATTGCAACAGCCGGCAATACTCATTAGGGACACAGAGAAGGCTGGAGCTGGGGACACCTCCAGAAGGAAAAAGATCTGGAGAAGTGAGCAGAGCAGGAAAAAGTAGCATTTGGGCTGATTGTTTATGCTGGCCTCAGAAAGTCCCATCCAATACCTGAGACAACATCCCATCAGTACCCTCCCCTCACTGAAGGAATCAATGTCTCAGGTTCTGATGGTCTGGTCTGTCTGCCAAAGCTCCAAGAGCCTTTAAGGAGGAAGCCATCCAATTAGATGGTACTTGGTGATAGATTTGAAGTCTAACTCTAGCCCCAGGGAAAGTAGGTCCAAGCCTGGGTTAGGTCTTACCTCCTACTGCTGTATGTAAAATGTTTTCTTTTAGGAGCAGAAGGTGACATGATATTCTTTTTTATGTGTTTTTTATTGAAGTATAGTTGATTTACAATATTATATTAGTTTCAGGTGTATCACATAGTGATTCAATGTCTTTATAGATTATACACCATTTGAAGTTATTACAAAATAATGGCTATATTCTTGATTCATTCTTCACCAGTGACCCTGTGTGCTTATACATAGGCTGCAAACTCTACCCATCCCATCTTATTCACACCACTTTCTCTAAACCCTAGTTTGACCATAATAATGAAATCTCAGAGCACACATATCATAGAATCATAGAATCACAGAATAATAAAGTTTCAGCATAATTTAGAGGTAATCTAGCCAACAGCCTCCCATCTCTCTCTCCCTCTATTTATGTCATCACCAACATGATCATCATCACTGTTTTATAGGAAAGAAAATAAAAACCGAAGTCCAGTTTAAGTAATTTGATTACATGCCATATTACTGGCAAACAAGTATTAATCTGAATACTTTTCCTTTGTATTCACAGATCTTCCCACTGCATCGCTCAAATGGGTTCAGAGCATAGATATCAGATGGTCAAAAAGAAAGATCCACTAGAGCAGACTCAGTAAACACCGATTTCATGAAAACAGCTCTGATCTGCATGCTAAGAGGGATTAAAAAAAAAAAAAAGATTTATCATGGTCTCTTCTTATCTAATCAGTTCCTGTGCCGTGCTGTGCTCAGTTGCTAGGTTGTGTCCAACTCTTTTGTGACCCCACGGACTGTAGCCCACCAGGCACCTCTGTTCATGGGATTTCCCAGGCAAGGATACTGGAGTGGGTTGCCATTTCCTCCTCCAGGGGATCTTCTCGACCAGGGATCAAACCCACATCTCCTGCATTGGCAGGGGGATTCTTTATCACTGAGCCATCAATCAGTTCCTATTAACAAGTATTTCAGTCAGTTCAGTTGCTCAGTCACACCTGACTCTTTGCAACCCCATGGACTATAGCATGCAGTATTTACCAAGTACTTAATAATATGGATTTCATTTTATCTATACTTCATAATTGGAGAAGGCAATGGCACACCACTCCAGTACTTCTGCCTGGAGAATCCCAGGGACTGGTGGGGGTCTGGTGGGCTGCCGTCTATGGGGTCGCACAGAGTTGGACACGACTGAAGTGACTTAGCAGCATACTTCATAATTGGAGAAGGCAATGGCACCCTACTCCAGTACTCTTGCCTGGAAAATCCCATGGATGGAGGAGCCTGGTGGGCTGCAGTCCATTTATTTCAAACCTTTTTCCACATTGAATTTCATTTAATTCTTACAACAAACCTGTGAGATAGAGAGAAAGAACAATCCAGTAGTTTGGGGTATCGGTAGCTCCACTTTGAGATAAGGAAAGTGAAGATCCAGAGAAAAGTGATGGACCCACCTTCACAAGGCCCATAATTATTAGAAGTGAGATTGGATCCCTGCATTTTAGCGACTTCGCTACTTTAGTGACTGGTTAAATATTTTCTCTCTATTCAACAAACACTTATTAAACTCTCACTGTCTCTCAGGAACTATACCAGAGCCTAGTGCATTTGAGATCTCACTAGAAAATGTCTGATTTCAAGGACTTGAAAGCCTGATAGGAAATTAGGTTAATAAACAATTGAATTATGTTCAGTGAAATGAAAATTATTAACTTGTGTCCACCAAAGAAGTCATTTAACTACTCTGAGCCTCTCTTTCTTCATCTGGAATAATAATGCCCTTGCTGTGTTCTGTGGAATATATGTAATGCTCTTTAAAGTTTCATTTATATACACACAAGACTATAAAGTTGCTCAGAGAGCAGGCATAAGATGCTGACATTTGGGGGTGGGGAGTGAAAGTTCCAGGCAAAATTGCTCTGACAAAAACAGAAATTTGTTTCACTGAACTTAGGAGAACCAACTTCCTACTGATTCACACAATGCCCTCTTAGGCCCTGTGATCTTTGGGGTAGGGACTGAAGCTAGCAGGATGCCCACTCCTCGTATAATAGATCTTGGAGAGATCTATTCTAATTTGAAATTGGTTCACATGCTGAATGAATAAGCATAAATTGCTTACTTTCTCTGATTCTGGGCCCCTGAGGGGTAGAAAATCATAATTATCCCCGTAAATAATATAGCATTATAAGTCAATAATGGGATGGCATCTTCCTGGCAGCTAGACTGTAATCGCCTGAATTCAGACCTTGAGTTTGCCGAGGTGCTTGTTACTGCAGGGTTGCTATCGGCTTATTATATTCTTTTGGTCTTGAAAATGGCTGTCTTGGCAGCTGAGTTCATTAGGTAAACAGCTGGGGTAATTGATAGTGTGAATACCATTTCATTTCCTGCTGCTCTAAAAGAATTTGCTCTGAGGTGGAAGAAAATGACCGGTTCTGCCACCGTGAATTCTGGCCAGTTTTCCTTGAGAAGCCTGCTGCAGGCTGAGCGTCTGCAAATTGTCTTCTTTCCTGTAAGAGCAAAGACCATGGGAGGGACCTATTGACTTGGTTTTCTCTCTTTCTCATGGCGGGGCTGGAGTTCCAAGTTCAGCTCTCATTCGGCTATGAAGATTTTTACAGAGAGCTCCAAGTCCTCACTGGAAAGCCTTGGCAATGCCAGAAGGATGGTGAGGGTGGCCAGGAAGGATAAAGATGAGCCTTTTCTCTGCTGTCAGCCCCAGGCCTGAGATTTCCAAATGTCAGAGGAAGGGTGTGACCTGGTTTTGTGAGGCTTAAAATAGGGGACGATGCTCTAGGAGAGGAAAAATAAAAGGGTGGCGGGGAGGATATGCAAGTCTATTGTATGGGAAGAAATATTTTTCTACAAGTTTTGATGTTCAGTCATTAAATCATGTCTGACTCTTTACAACTTCATGAACTGCAGCATGCCAAGCTTCCCTATCCTTCACTACCTTCCTGAGTTTACTCAAACTCATGTTCACCGAGTCGGTGATGTCATCCAACCATCCTATCCTCTGTTGCCTCTTTTTCCGCTTGCCCTCAATCTTTCCCAGCATCAGGATCTTTTCCAAAAGTTAATTCGTAAATTTAAAGCTATTCCAATAAAAATCCCAGAAGAACTTAGTTTGACAAAATACTCCTACAGAGTATCCAAAAGAAGGATACAGTAATAGTCAAATTTTACATAATCAGAATAATAAGAGGTGGCTTGCACTTGCAGAAAATAAAATACATACCAAGTAGTGGTTATTAAACATTATGTTTCTGGGACCAAAACAGACACACATATCATTGGAAATGAATGATTCAAATGCAAGGAAACCCAAATTCATTTGGGAAACGCAGTGCAAAATAACATTATATTACATCAGGAATAGTTGTCAACAACTTACCCCTTAGTGGGTAAAGAGATTGGGAGAGACAGCAGCAGAAATGGTGTAATTTATCTGTGTGTGTGCATGCACTCAGTCATGTCTGACTCTTTTTTTTAATATAAATTTATTTATTTTAATTGGAGGCTAATTACTTTACAATATTGTAGTGGTTTTGCCATACATTGACATGGATCCACCACAGGTGTACATGTGTTCCCCATCCTGAAACCCCCTCCCACCTCCCTCCCCATCCCATCCCTCTGGGTCATCCCAATGCACCAGCCCCGAGCAGGAGCATGTCTGACTCTTTGTGACTCCATGGAGTAGAGTCAGGCAAACTCCTCTGTCCGTGGCATTTTCCAGGCAAGAATATTGGAATGGGTCACCATTTCATGCTCCAGGAGATCTTCCTTACCCAAGGATCAAACCTGTATCTCTTGCATCTCCTGCATTGGCAGGCAGATTCTTTACCAACTGTGCCACCTGGGAACCCCTATATAACTCACACCAGTGAAGTGAGCAACACAATATCTACTTAAAAGTACAGAGTGCCTGGAAGAGACTTTGGAATTTCTTTTTTCTTTTCATATGTTTTTCCTCTTTATCCAAGTAAAGGAAATATTTTTAAGAATTATATTAAAGGCAAGTTATAAATGGAAAGATTCTTTGGTCTATAGAAAAATAGAAAAATCTAAATTTCAATTAAAAAGTATATGTTAAACTGGGAAAACTATTTTTAACATATATTAAAGAATTAATACCCATAGGATAGGAAGCGGAGAAGGCAATGGCACCCCACTCCAGTACTTTTGCCTGGAAAATCCTATGGATGGAGGGTCCTGGTAGGCTGCAGTCCATGGGGTCTCTAAGAGTCAGACACAACTGAGTGACTTCACTTTCACTTTTCACTTTCATGCCCTGGAGAAGGAAATGGCAACCCACTCCAGTGTTCTTGCCTGGAGAATCCCAGGGATGGGGGAGCCTGGTGGGCTGCCGTCTATGGGGTCACACAGAGTCGGACATGACTGAAGTAACTTAGCAGCAGCAGCAGCAGCAGGATAGGAAGAGCCCAACAGAACAATCAGGAATATAAATACTCTAATTTTGAAAATGGGCATGTGACCTACAAAGGTAGTTTACAGAAAAAGATATAAAAGCACCAGTTCAGTTCAGCTCAGTCGCTCAGTGGTGTTCAACTCTGCAAACCCATGGACTGCAGCAAGCCAGGCTTCCCTGTCCATCACCAACTCCAGGAGATTGCTCAAACTCATGTCTATTGAGTCGGTGATGCCATCCAACCATCTTATCCTCTGTCATCCTCATAAAAGCACCAATGTTCACAGAAAAAATGTGTTAACTTCATGAAGCAGTACCAAGGAAACAATGACATTGTTTTTGCTTAACAAGTTGGCAAGCTTAAAATACACTTTTAATAATCATTGAAGAATCAGCAAAATGTATGTGTATATGTGGTGTATATGATAAAATGAGGTGTATATGATAAAAATCATAAGTTGATACAACATTTGTGGATAGCCAATAGTGGAATTTGGAAAATGTTCATGTCTTTTAACACAGCAAGTTTTCTGCTTGGCGTTTCTCCTGTGGCTATCATTGTAGATGGTCACAAAGATTTATATGTAAGTATTTTAAACACTGTGTTCATAATTTAGAAACAATTAAAAGGCCTATCAGTATGAGACTGGTTGAAAAATAGAAACATACAATGGAAAACTATGCAACTATTGAAAAGCATGGTGTAGAAGTACATTTAATGATATGGAAAATACTCTTTAGTAAATTACTTGGAAAAAAGTTTACACACCTACATGATTACAATGATTTTCTCTTGGTGAGATTACTGTAATTTTTTCTCTATTTTATGCCTTCCTGCACTTTCTAAAATTTCGACAATGGACATTTAGTGAATTAAAATTTTTGAAACCATGATGTCCTATTATATTTGCTTTCTAGAAACCTAATGCAGAAAAACCCTAAGTGCTTTACAGTGCAAGCCTGAGGTAGCTATCTGTTGGTTTTGAGACAGTAGTGGTGACTATTTGTGGCTGCCTACAGCTATAACATAGACTGCATATTAAAAAGCAGAGACAGCACTTTGCCTATAAAGATCTATACATAGTCAAACTATGTTTTTTTCCAGTGGTCATGTATGGATGTGAGAGTTGGTCCATAAAGAAGATGGAGTGCCCAAGGATTGATGCTTTCGAATTGTGGTGTTGGAGAAGACTCTTGAGAGTCCCTTGGACTGCAAGGAGACCAAATGAGTTAACCCTAAAGGAAATCAACCCTGAATATTCACTGGAAGGACTGATGCTGATGCTGAAGCTCTAATACTTTGCCCACCTGATGTGAAGAGCCGACTCATTGGAAAAGACCCTGATGCTGTGAAAGATTGAAGGCAAAAGGAGAAAGGGGTGGCAGAGGATGAGATGAGATCAGCATCACTGACTAAATAGACATAAACCTGAGCAAACTCTGGGAGATAGTGGAGGACAGGGGAGCCTGGCGTGCTACAGTCCATGAGTTTGCAAAGAGTAGGACACTACTTAGAGACTCAGCAACAACAACAATAGCTGTTCCTTATTTTCCCTGTAAAGAACCATCTTCTGCACACTGGTGTTCAGTCCCAGGACCATAGGGTACTTCATGGCAAGATATTCCAGTTGCAGCCAGTAGGATGGACTGAGGCCTATGATCTAGGCCTGGACTGTCAGAGTATACCTTCTCCTGGCCAAGTAGAGAAGTCATGGCTAAACAGGGGACACCACCCCAATCTTCAGGTCCTATCAGGCCAATCCCAGAATCTTTGAGTGACCAGAAAGAAGACATTCTCTTTTTTCTTCTACTGGACTTAGAGCTGTGAACTCTCTCCAGGAGCCACTGAAAGAAATCCTGCCCAACACAGGAGGATACAGAACAGAGGGATGGAAAGAAACTCAGTCCTCATGATATCACTAGGTCCCTGGATCAAATCACACCTGAAACTGGTTGATTTCTCTTCTAAGAAAAATACAGCTAAGTGAGGAAAAAAAACAGCATTTTTAACCATCTTGAGTCAAAAGTTTCTTGAGTCAGCTTCTATTGTTTGCAAATGAAAGAGAAAGAGTCAACATAGAACTCAGAACTTATAGCTGATCACCCAGAAATGCAGCAGGAAAACTTATAAGATTCAGAGAAGGAGGTGTCCAAAGTAGGAACTTCTTACTCCTACCTTCTACCTCTTTTGAGCTAAAACATTTAACCAAGCTGAAGGGACTTCAGTAGGTCCCCCACTTAACTAAGTTCCCCACTTAACTAATCCCCACTGTCCCCACTTAACTAATTCTAATAAAGCAAATAAAGAGCATTCACCAACAGCTACCAGAGACCTCCACCATTCCCTAGGGCACTGACTGAAAAGTACATACTTCATTCAGATAACCCTCTAAGGGGTGGGGCCAGTGGGCTTGCTGAAAATGGATAATTTGTAGTGTTTCTAATTAATCATGTGTGCAACCTAGACTAGGGTTTCCCAAACTGTATCCTTAATGAGTGTGCCATGGAGGAAGCAGAACCACCATAAATAATATGTAGCAAGCAGTTTAGTCTAGGAAATGAATCTGTTCTAATCATGAGAGGAACTGGGATGTAAGTCCAGTAAGTACGTTGGGAAGAATCAAAGAAGTCACTAAGGAAACTTCCTGAGGCTTTGGCCATTGTGGACAAGTTGGAGCTTTCAGAAAAATCCCAGAAACCAGTGGGAAGGAGAAGGGATCCTGCTGAGGACTGTGGAGACGGTTGCCTCCTGTTGGGATATGAACTTAGTTTCTTAGATTAGCAGGGCTGACAGAAAAGGTAATTTAAATTTTTTTTTAATCTTTTCTTAGAACTACATGAAAGGAGCCTATGGAGACCACTGGCCTGTACTTGAGATTGGATACTTGGGCTTATCTTTGATCCACTTAGTTCTTTACCACCTGGCATCGCATCAGCTCTCTGTAGGGGGCTGGTCACCATCTTTCCTCCTCTCATTAAGCCCAACAAGGCCGGAATGCACCTCCTCTTAGCTCCGCAAGCGATCTTCCTCCCGCATTTCATCAGCTTGCTTCTTTCTGAGACACTGCACCACATTTTGATTTGTGGAGCCCATGACCAAGTGACAAATGAGGGCACAGAGATCAGATTATGCAAGAGATGAGTTATGGAAGTAATAAGCACGTGTAAATAGCATTTACATATTTAATGATCATTTTATTCTATGGCAATTTTGCATTAAATATTCAGAAATTATGTTCTCTTTACTCATGTAAAAGCCTTTCCTCAAATGCATTATTATTATTCTGGGGAAAGAAACTCTATTAGGCCATTTAGGTGCATGACACGCAATGGTGTTTAAGCTCTCATTTCCATGTCAGTCACCTGTAAGTCCTCAGTTCCCCCAGCCTATGGGGGCCCCTTTTACTGCGGTAGTGAAATGAGGTGACTGGAGCTCCACCCACACAGAAGGAAGGAACTTCATTCTTGATCCCTCCATCCCCCACCTGCCAAGGGCCAAGGGTGATTTCAAGGGCATTTGTTTCTTCTTGTCTCTTTTTGCTTCCGGGTTTTATTTCAGTTTCATTCTTAATTTCCCCTGAAGCTCCCATTCTGTGATGGTTCATTTCATTTCCCTTTCACCCCGCTGTATTTGAGACCCCACACAGAATATGAACCCTTCTGGTTTTGCTGTGCTTTTCCTTCAAGGCACCATTGGTGGAAGCCAGTTTAGAGATTTTTTGCTGATAACGCTGGTGTTGGAACAAGTGAGGCCAAGTCTGTAGGTGACAGTGAAGCCCAGTGCAGCAGATTAATTGTCAACAGAGCATCAGACAGCCCAATTTGAGAGTGAGTTTCTGCCTGGCAGGTTTCTCTCCCCAGGCCCTGCATCCCCTCGCCCCGAGTCAGCCTTCCCTATCGCGTCTCCTTTCATCTCCACTCTCCAGCGAGGGCATCTCATCCATCATGGCGACTTCAGACGCTCGCAGCATCTCCCACTGGAGAAGGCAGAGCAAGGTGGGTCCCTCCGGTTTGCCCTTGCTTATCAAAGCCACGAACAGTTTGTCAAGGTATCTTCATACAAACAACACCACCAAATGCCCTCATCCCAGTAGGAAGGAAGTCTGCCAGTAGGGGATATACCAATAGTTGTTGGGGTCCTTTTTTTTTTTTTTTTTTTTTATTCTTTTCTGCTACCTAGTCCTCTCAGGAAAATCTTTGCGGCCCCTGAAAGAGCATCTAATTCTCAGATTCTGGCCCTGATGTGATGTATGGGAATGGAGGAAAGAAAGGAAACATATTTGTTCCAGGAACTTGAATAACTGTTTTCACTGATCCCCAAAAGAAAATGATTACACACATCAAGCCATGTGTGTACAATGCTCATATATTGTAGACCGTAAGCAACAACTTTAAGCATAACTAGGAAGTGAATTCCTCAACCACCCCCAACCAAGATTTTCTCTATTGTAGCTTTTATTCTTTCTTTCTTAGGAGTTCTGGTTTCATCCAGAAGGGGAATTCCCAGCAGATTTTTCAGGAGGGAAGGGTGGGTGTTCAACCTCCACTTGGAGGTGGAGCTGGGAGCCAAGGGCACTCCTCACACAGAGCATGGGCAGCTGCCTTCTCTACAGGAAGCTCTCCTTGCCTCCCACTGAAAGCAGAACAATTCTCAGTAATCTGTGTGCTCTGTCCAGCCAATCTGCCCCATTCAGAATTCTGAATGGTCTCTCCACACCTGGAGCCCTCACCAGCCCACGCTGGAGCCACACTGAGTCCACAAGCTTCGGGTAGCCCTGTCCCCGTGCTTCTGCACATCTTTTTCTTTTTTTTTTAATTAAACTTTTTATTTTGCAGTGAAAGTAATAGTTGCTGAGTCATGTCTTACTCTTTGTGACTGCATAGACTGCAGCCTGCCAGGCTCCTCTGTCCATGGGGTTCTCCAGACAAGAATAACGGAGTGCTTTGCCATTTCTTTCTCCAGAGGATCTTCCCAACCCAGAGATTAAATCCAGGTCTCCTGCATTACAGGCTGATTCTTTATTCTCTGAGCCACCAGGGAAGCACTGGGTTATAGTCAATTAACAATGTCGTGATAGTTTCAGATGGACAACAAAGGGACTCAGCCATAAATATGCAGATACCATTCTCCCGCCAACTCCCCTCCCATCCAGGCTGCCACATAACATTTAGCAGAGTTCGCTGTGCTCTGCAGTGGGTCCTTGTTGGTGATCCATTTTAGATACAGCAGTGTGTACCTATTTTGGGGTGGACAGGTGCACAGTTTTCTACTCTGTTCACTTGGGTTCCTAAATAGGAGAGGAGGATGCACCCATGAGTTATAGCTATCCTGTTCACTGGGCACACACCTCTGGCAGACCGTGGGCAGTGCCCTGGCTGGAGGTCAAGATTCCCATAGTACCCCTTCCCTCGGTGTCTGGAATACAGTCTCCTGTCACTGAATTTTACCCGCAGTGACCGCCCTTTGGCTGCTTTGGACTTTTAGTGATGACTGCTGTTTTGGATTTTTTTCTAAAAGCAGCCGATAGTGAAAGTGAAACAGAGAAGGCAATGGCACCCCACTCCAGTGCTCTTGCCTGGAAAAAACATGGACGGAGGAGCCTGGTAGGCTGCAGTCCATGGGGTCGCGAAGAGTCGGACATGACTGAGCGACTTCACTTTCACTTTTCACTTTCATGCATTGGAGAAGGAAATGGCAACCCACTCCAGTGTTCTTGCATGGAGAATCTCAGGGACAGGGAAGCCTGGTGGGCTGCCGTCTCTGGGGTTGCACAAAGCCAGACACGACTGAAGCAACTTAGCAGCAGCAGCAGCAGTCAAAGTGAAAAAGTAAAAGTGTTAGTCACTCAGTCATGTGTGTGACTCTTTAAGACCCCATTAAGCCCACCGTTCTCCTCTGTCCATGGAATTCTCTAGGCAAAAATACTGGAGTGCGTAGCCATTCCTTCCTCCAGGGGATCTTCCGGACCCAGAGGTGGAATACTGCCTCCCTAATTCCCTCATCCTAGTTTAACTTCACTGGCAAGAATACTTCAGGAATCCCTGTAAATCACTTGTGTCACCCTAGTTCATTAATTTCAAAAGGTTTCACATAAAATATCCTAATTCTCACCCATCTTTAGTTCCATTTCTATATATGACAGCCCTGTTGTATTTCCCTTTGCAATGATCTCTCTGATATGTGTATATATCAGAGGATTTTTTTCTTTATACTTTTGGTCATATAGTCAAAGTTTGTGTGTATACAACCTATTAAATGATCAAAATTAATGCTAGAATCCATGATGAACATAATATATTTTAATTTAATTTTTCGTTGAAGTATAGTTGATTTATAATGTGCCAATCTTTGCTGTACAGCTAAATCACTCAGTTTTATACATATAGACATTCTTTTTCAAGTTTTAAATAAAGGGAGGATTTACTGTTTTTGGATTTGATTTTTACTTTTGCCTCAAGTGCTGGTATGGTTAAAGTGTTGATTTTTTATCATAGTCTTTTTTTTTTTTAACTTTCATTTTGATTTTTTTAATATGGCATTAAAATAGTATTTATCTTGATTACTGAGTATTATGGCACCTAAAGTGAGTACCACATTCACTTTGCCCTAATCTAAGCTCTGGTCCCTATAGTCAGAACTATGGATTTTCCCAGTAGTCTTGTACAAACATGAGAGTTGGACCATAAAGAAGGCTGTGTGCCAAAGAATTGATGCTTTCAAACTGTGGTGCTGGAGAAGGGTGCTGGAGGGTCCTTTGGATTGCAAGGAGATCAAACCAGTCAATCCTAAAGGAAATCAACCCTGCATATTCATTGGAAGGACTGACATTGAAGCTCCAATACTTTGGCCACCTGATGCAAAGAGCTGACTCATTAGAAAAGACCCTGATGCTGGGAAAGATTGCGGACAGGAGGAGAAGGGGACAACAGAGGATGAGACGGTTGGATGGTATCACCGACTCGATGGACATGAGTTTGAGCAAACTCTGGAAGTTAGTGATGGACAGGGAAGCCTGGCGTGCTGCAGTCCATGGGGTCACCAGGGGTCAGACATGACTTAGAGACTGAATAACAACAACATAGCTCTGGTCCATCATCCTTTTGGGTGGTACCTGGAAGGCCGGCCCAGTCCTGGCTCCGGCCAACTGAACTGCGGACTCTTTCTCAGGAGTAGCCATTCCTTGAGGCTTGAGAGTAGCAGCGAGGTATGGCATTGAAGTGAAACAGAAAACTCAATAGTCTTGATTCACACCAGAGGACTTCTCACTCTTCCTCATGTCCCACAGGCTGACCTTCTGTGTTCTTTCTCCCCTCGTCTTGTGGATGACTTTGGTCGCCTTCTTTCCATTACCAAAATGGCAGACGAAGGAATCTAGCTCGCCAGGAGGAATTAAACAATCAATACTTAAGCACATTTTTTTTTCTCAATGGCACATTAACTTAGCACAAGTCTGTGTCTGCCCACTAGTGACAGGCACTAGTAATACAGAAACAAGCAGAACTCATGACATCTGGCCTTGAGAAGCTGACGCAGTCTCTCTGATCCCCAGGCAGATCTTGCTGATCCAGACCCAATGAGACTGAAACTCTGAGTCAGTGACTGGGCATCTGTATTGTGCTAAGCTTCCCAGCTGCTGCTGAAGCATAACGAAGAAGGAAAACCACTCTTGTAGCTGAAGAGCAGGCACAAAGACGTGCCCAAGAGGACGCTGTGTTCTAACAAAAGGCGGCATGGAAAGCAAACAAAGGAAAAGGAGGATTAGTTCTGCCTGGAGGGGTTGTGAAGGTTTTCATAGAGGATGCGACACTTGAGAGAGACCTTGAAAGATGACAAGAAATTTCTCATTGTGCTACCACAGAGCACTATGAACACTGCAACCGTGTTTGCTTAGTTCTGGCAGAGCAGAGAGACAACGTGAGTCAGAACCAGACTTCCTCAACAGAACCCGGACCATACGGGATACTGGGGGTACGTGTGGGGGCGGGTAGGGCTGCCAGGGGAGAGATGTTATCAGAGCCTGAGATATCGTGAAAAACCTGCATATTTATTTCCCTTCTGGGCCATTCACAGTCTGTGTTAGCATACATACTTAAGGCTCCAAGGACCCGTATAGTGACAGGTTCAATAGCAAATGGATTTAACATGCATTTGGTCAAAACCTTTTCTTATTTTGCTTTGTATGGTTTTCATGGGATGCCTTAACATCCCAGACCTGACTAGTGTACCATGAAACATACCCAGGTGGCACTGTCAGAGACCAGATAGTCCCAGCTGCTTCCCTGTAGAGCAGCTGCTCCAGAATTAGCCTACACGGTAACCACACAGGACAAATAAAACAGCAAAGAAAGGTCAACCAAACATCCAACAACAACTGCTGATAAATATTTTCATTTTGGCTTTTTCTTTTCTCATCTTGCTCCATATTAATACCTTTAACATTTTGCAACCATAATAAAGGTAGTATTTTGTGTTTTTATTTTCTCACTGAAACTTAACTGTAAATCCTTTCTCGGACTGTCACATGGCTTTAATAATTATTGCAGTCAATGATCTATCAGGGAAGCAGCACAGTTTCCACGGCATTCCCCTTGTACGATCTTAATGTTGAACCCAATGGTCCTGGTCCTGCAATGATAAACAATTTGCTACAAAGAGCAGGCAAAATTATATTTTCTTGCCTAGAATTAGTCCTTTAAATTCCCAGAAGTGTGATAACACAGTTATGGAATATAAAGATTATTACCCTGATGGAAATATTTAGTCTTGATGGAATTAATAAGTTTGTGTCTCTGGGGTAAAGTTAGAGAATGGATGAGAAAGAGTTGTCAAGATACTTCCTACTCAATTTATCTGCTAAAATCAGATTTCCCAGTGGACAGGCTTGTGATATATAAAGAGTCCTTCTACTCAGAGAGAATAGGGCCCTTCCAGCACTCCTTCTTGTACCATTGCATCTACAAGGACAGAAAGTTGCATATTTCAGTTCAGTTCAGTCGCTCAGTTGTGTCCAACTCTTTGCGACCCCATGAATTGCAGCATGCCAGGCCTCCCTGTCCATCACCAACTCCCGGAGTTCACTCAAACTCCACATCCATTGATTCTGTGATGCCATCCAGCCATCTCATCCTCTGTCATCCCCTTTTCCTCCTTCCTCCAATCCCTCCCAGCATCAGAGTCTTTTCCAACTCTTCGCATGAGGTGGCCAAAGTACTGGAGTTTCAGCTTTAGCATCATTCCTTCCAAAGAAATCCCAGGGCTGATCTCCTTTAGAATGGACTTGTTGGATCTCCTTGCAGTCCAAGGGACTCAAGAGTCTTCTCCAACACCACAGTTCAAAAGCATCAATTTTTCAGCACTCAGCTTTCTTCACAGTCCAACTCTCACAGCCATACATGACCACTGGAAAAACCAAAGCCTCGACTAGACGAACTGCCGAGGTCCAGCCCCGGCTGATCCAGGGTATTCAAAGGGGAGATGGAGTAGGCGACCTATTTATTTATTTATTTATTCAGAGATATAAAGAATAATAGAATGAGGATAGCTCAGTAGGAAATTTCAGTGGAGAAAAGAAGCTGAGTAGCTTGGTTTACGCGGGAGACCAATAAAACTTCAAGACAAGAAGTTTGCACCACTTACGTAGGCCGCAGGCGTCCTTCCGTTCTCCCGAAGGAGAGGAGACACTGAGGCCTCCCTGGTCGGATCTTAGAAGCCCAGGCATAATTAGTAAGCATGGTGGGTTCTGCGCTCCAGATGGAGACTCAGCTGGAAGTTAAAGGGAAAAATGACATGGGGAGACCAAGCGTTGGTGAGCAAGGCCCATAGCTTTATTTTTAACAGGGGCTTATATACCCTAAGTTACACATAGAGGATAATAGGGGATGCAAAGTCAGCAGTCTTTGATGCTTATCAAAAACCAGGGTTTCTTTCCTGCAAATTTATCGTATACAAATGGTTTAGGTGATTTACATCATCTCCTGGCCAGAAGGCCTATTAACATTTTATGACTCTTGACAAGCACTTATCAACAAAGACTTATTTTCTCTAAGAGTAATTATTTTAAGGTTTGGCGCCATCTTTCGAAGATAAAATTACATTCCTATAGGGCGGATGTGTAATGGGTTTACAAAGGAAAGAATTTATTACCTTAAGGGTCTAAAGTTACTAACACCAAGGCCACTACTTATTTTTTTTACATAGCAACTATATTAATTAATACACATTCAAGGACACAATTCAGGGGATGTGGAAACTTGGCAACAAACATTGGCTCATCAATGAAATCTTTTACTAATTTTATTCTGACAGTTTCTAACTCTCTGAGAGGCTCTAAGTTATTTGAATATCTTAAGCTTCCTGTGCCTCTCGAGGCTGGGAGACTGTAAACAATCGTATGTATAGCTGTAGGTGTCCGGGTAAACTTGTCAGGCGAGTTAGAGAGCCATCTGAGGGGTTTGGATTTAAACACTCCTAATTGCCCAGGAACTTTATTAATTGGAGCTGTAAGTTAACTCTTTGACAGAGAGGTAACAGTGCGATGGTGGTGGGGGACAGCCCTCAGTAAAGTCAGAGGTGAGAGCACAAAGCAATAAAGTAGGCAGACTCTGGTTTTTGGGGGTAGATGCTCGAGAATATCCGGGGGCACTCCCGAGGCTCGATCCCGCCTTTGCATATGCCGAGCCTCCTTCCTCATGACCTTTGTCACGAGTGGAATGTCTCTCGCCGGCTCCCGGCAACGAACCTTTATTGGCAAAGTAATATCTCTGCTTTTTAATATGCTATCTAGGTTGGTCATAACTTTCCTTCCAAGGAGTAAGCGTCTTTTAATTTCATGGCTGCAGTCACCATCTGCAGTATTTAGGACTCCATAAATCTCAGCCAAACTGCTAATCTCTGTTGTTGATCTCCCCTGGCCTTTTTGACCCAAGGAACCCTTTGTTTTTGGCAAAGGGGCACATCCATGCTGCCACCAACTCCCCTAATTCTAGAACTGGAAATAAATATCAATTAGGAATATATCTATTAAGTAGGGAAGAGCCTATTCTATTAAAACAAAAAAGCTTTAGAATTTTCTGCTCTATGACTATGAAATTTCATATCTTAATACCCAAAAAGAAAACAAAAACTAAAAAAAAATTTCCTTGTGAAAATTAATCTCATTAGGTACAGAAATATGGGTACAATTAGACTTGGAGCTTGAGATTCTAAAAAGTGTTTGATAGCAACGGATAATTCTAAACGGTCTCTCTGATCCTCTGGAGTTGGCAAAAGTGAAGCACCCTGCTCATATTTCTGGAAGTGAACAGAAGGATCATGATGGTACATTTTGTCCCTCTGATAGGTGGATTATCTACAGTCTGAACCTAGGTTTTGAAGGTGGTACTGTTGGGCTTTTTTCACTATTTGGCTATAAGGATTGTGTCCGTCTTTTATTTGAGGATTCAGTGACAATTCACTTCTTTCCTGAAACTTCTGGTTGAATCAGAATCTTAAGTAGGATAAGACCTTGAACATGGGCCACGAGAGCCATTGTTTATCTCAGTGTATGTCCAGATAGCTGAGTGCCAAGCAGAAGGGTGAGTTGCCTTGGGATAGAATCACCTTTCTGCTGACTTGCCAAAGAAGTATGGAAGTCTTGTCTGCTTCTGCCCTCTGGGGTTCCTGGGACTTCCATGGTGGTCTTGTGGCTAAGACTCCACACTCTCAGCACTGAGGGACTGGATTATATCCCTTGTCAAGGAACTAGATCCCACATACTACAATTAAGAGTTCACATGCTGTGACAAAAATATATATATATGTACATCCTGCATGCTGCAACTAAGACCCAGTGCAGCCAAATAAATAAATAAAGTAATTTTTAAAAAGAATTTGAGAACCTTTGAGGGTTTGCTATTCATTTTCTTTATTTATTTTGCAGCTGACAATAATGAAGTCCAAAAGGAAAATCCAACCACAGATAACCAGTGGCAGAACCAAAGCAGAAATCTGTTTCTCTGCCTTCTTCTTGTGGTCTTTTTCTTTGAATGCCATCTTCAAGGACTCAAAACTTCTTCTAATTCCATTTTGTTATCCCTTGCTTGTTTCTTGTATATCCCTAGAGAAATTTCCCACAGATCCCTATATTTAGAAAGGTACTTACATAGTATGTAATTATCCTTCTAGAAAATGATTTCAAACTACATCTTGAATAGGTTTAAAAAAAAAAAAGATCACATACAACTGTGTTTTTGTTTGTTAGAATAGTGGCAACAAAAAATGACTCAAGTAGATAAGGAATAGTCACTCACCCACAACCTCGCTACCAGAATCTAAAGAGGGTATGTCATAAATGCCAATCCACCTGCAAGACAGTTCTTAAATCAACATTAAGCAAAGAGGCAAGCATGCACGAAATATTCATAAGGTCAGTGAAGTGCCAGCTTTCAGTTTCAAGTCTTCTGGCCTTACTTTGCAATAAGCCAATCACAACAGCATTGCAGAGACAGTATTCTGGGCCCTGGAATCAGACATTCAGAAACCCTCCTAACCAATGACTGGACCAAGGGACATTTAGGGACCACAGGTGCTTTGCCTACACAAGCAGGCTATAGCCCTTGCTAGCTTTTATGGCTGTGTGAGAGGTAGGCGGAGTAGGTGGGAGGGATGTCTCTAAATATTTCTAATATATCTTAGAAACTTTTATTTTACCAATGAGATCCCATTTCTAACAGTCCTTACACTAGTCAACAAATCACTATTTCTCACCAATAAACACCCATTTCTGACATTCAGTATGCAACTGAACACAAGGTAGCTCGACTGAGGTTTGGCTATTAGAAATCCATGTAGTGGTTCCTTCTGAAATGTGTCATCTTTCAAATAAAGCCAACTGACCGCCTGCAGACTGTGTATTCTTTGATAAAGCAATCAGTTGCACCTGGAGTTAAAACGATGGTTGCTAGCAGACCTAGGTCCAGGTTTCTTTTCCCAAAGTCAGAACATGGACTTCCCTTTAGAACATAGCCCTAGAAAAGCCAACTCAAGACTCGTTGATAGTCAACTCCTTTGGGAATGTGCTCCTAGGAACTAGCATAGGTTCTTCAGAGGTGGGATGTTAGAATTTTTAACTTTTTATCAAGCTTCTAACTAAGTTCTTTTCATTATGATCCAGGTTGGCAGCTCTTTGCTCCTAATATTGCATCATAAGCAGGAAACTGAGCCAAAGCAGAATGTAGTGGCCACAGTGGGGCATGTGGTCTAAAAAGAATTGTCTGTATTATTAAATCCAAGTGGACACTAACCTACTATGCTGTGCTGTGCTTAGTCACTCAGTCGTGTTCCACTCTTTGTGACCCCATGGATGGTAGCCCACCAGGCTCCTCTGTCCATGGGGATTCTCTATGCTATGTGTGGTAAATTGTAGCTCAATACTGTTTGACTTCAGCCAGCCACGCTGAAGCAAGTGCCTCCACCACAGGCTAACTGCTGTTGAATCACACAACCAATAATAGATTCTTCAACTTTAACTCTTACCATGACTTGAATGGAGGTTTCCCAGGTGGTGCAGTGGTAAATAATCCACCTGCCAATGCAGGAGACGCAAGAGATGCAGGTTCAATCCCTGGGTCGGGAAGATCCCCTGGAGTAGGAAACAGCAACCCGACTCCAGTATTCTTGCCTGGAAGATTCCGTGGACAGAGGAGTCGGGCAGCATACAATCCATGGAGTAGCCAAGAGTTGGATGCAACTGAGCAACTGAACACAAACGATTTGAATGCAACTCTCCATCCTCGACAAAGCCTATCTCCTCCATTGATCGACTCTCTAATTTCAAATGCTTCTAATGGAGAAGATAGAGAGACTTTGTGGAGGGTAAGGAGCTGGACAGAAGACAAGCTCTATGCCTCTCAAATCAAACTTTGTATTTGCCTATTTGCTCTGCTTGCTTGCAAGATTTGCACTGATAAGGAAACAGAACCAAATCCTCTTACTCTGACATATCCAAATAACCTTGTGATAAGAGATCAAAAAGAGTTCAGCTAGATTTGTACACCACAGGTATAATATTCGCCTTGTCTGATTTATCATCAAGCACAAACAGTGGCTATTACATTTATGGCCAGGGCAAGGGCAGAAGCCAAAGCTCTGGCAGAGAGTAAATAACGTATTCCTCAGTGACAGAAGAAGACATTAAAAGCTCATAAGCAAGGAGTCACCGTGTGCAGAACCCATCCTTGAGGTTTACAGCATTAGCACTTGCCACGCATAGCCCTGCCCTATAATTGGAAGCTGGTCCTTCTTAAAATAGAAAAATTGTGGTAGCTTTGCAGGCTTTATTGGGATCGACTGTGTGTGAAAGTACACATTTGAAAGAAAGAAGCATGGAAAAATGGTACTTCTGGGACATCACGTTCAAGAGTGTGTTTATCGGCAGTTGGCCCAAGACTTCTGCCTTAGAGGCAGCCTCATGCAGGGCCCAGGGGACTGGAAGGACCAATTCAGACTGCTCCCTGCAGGCTCCACAGCTGCTACCCAGTAGACCTGTCCACTCATCACAACGGAGCTCAGGAGTTTGTCTAACCACTAAGCTCAGGTGTGGAACGGGTCCTTCTCTGCCATCCTGCAGGGGTCCAAGAAACTGTGTGTGAAGACCAAATATATACGAGAAACATACTTTGGCCATCTAAACAACCATATGTATGTATCTATAGCTATATTTGGATATCTTATAAATTGCAATCTTCCTGAAAATTTGAGTCACTACCTGTTTTGTATCAGATAAAGCTTTAATTTCACTCCGTGTTTCTGCTTCTGAATAAAATTCATCAAGAAGCCCAACTATTGAATTACCCCTACTTTCTTGTAGTGCCCTATCCAGAGTATATCTTTGTTTCCTTAAATTTCCCCAAATCACTTCACAGGAGCCCAAATCCTAACACTCTTGCTGAGATGGCCTTGATGCTCCACAGTGTGGGTCCCACTTGCTACACCAAGCACCCATAAACAACTTTGAATACAGATGCATTCCAGATGAAGAGTTGAATTAAGAGTCTCAATATCCTCCAAAACTAAACTTCAAGTCATTCTGACTAAAATATATATGTGTGTGTGTATGAGAACAGAACACCTAGTTCCCACTTCCTTTGAGAGTTGGATGGTTCAGTCTATAGCAGTTCAATTATAGGATCTCCACTTTCTAGAGGGGAGGGAAAAGGTGCTTCAGATTTATCTTTTGCCTTTGGGAATGTCACCATCACCACTCTACCACCATTTTGCTATGCTATGCTAAGTCGCTTCAGTCGTGTCCGACTCTGTGTGACCCCAGAGATGGCAGCACACCAGGCTCCCCCGTCCCTGGGATTCTCCAGGCAAGAACACTGGAGCGGGTTGCCATTTCCTCTCCAATGCATGAAAGTGAAAAGAGAAAGTGAAGTCGCTCAGTCGTGTCCGACTCCTAGCGACCCCATGGACTGCAGCCCACCAGGCTCCTCCATCCATGGGATTTTCCAGGCAAGTGTACTGGAGTGGGATGCCATTGCCTTCTCCAACCATTTTGCTAAGAAAGGCAAAAGAGTCTTAAGCGACTCACTGGAAAAACCTAAGGAAATTGAATTTCTCTTTCACCCTGTTGTGGTGACTGATTTTCCTATGGATTTTTCAAGTATATAGATCTGGATTTATCATTTGTACCTAGTATCTTTAAAAGCATTTGACTAAGTCATTTGTAGATACAAACCCAAAATGCAATACAACATAATGTGTCATGATAAACATGAACTCAGACAACTAAGGCGCACACAGAAAGGGAATCTTTGTTGACACCAAGAGGTTAAGAAAGATTTCCCAGATAAGGTTATGCTTTTGCAAAGTTGCTGCTGCTGCTGCATCACTTCAGTCGTGTCCGACTCTATGTGACCCCATAGATGGCAGCCCACCAGGCTCCCCCGTCCCTGGGATTCTCCAGGCAAGAACACTGGAGTGGGTTGCCATTTCCTGCTTTAATGCTTGAAAGTGAAAAGTGAAAGTGAAGTCGCTCAGTCGTGTCCAACCCTCAGCGACCCCATGGACTGCAGC
Organism: Bubalus bubalis; assembly: GCF_019923935.1. Taxonomy (NCBI): domain Eukaryota; kingdom Metazoa; phylum Chordata; class Mammalia; order Artiodactyla; family Bovidae; genus Bubalus; species Bubalus bubalis. The sequence goes on along the minus strand of NC_059169.1, from coordinate 13,012,572 downwards.
CCACCAGGCTCCTCCGTCCATGGGATTTTCCAGGCAAGAGTACTGGAGTGGGGTGCCATTGCCTTCTCTTGCAAAGTTGAGTAGTCATTAACCAGGCATGTGACTTGCAAGGCATTCTGGGTAGAGGAAGCCATATTGGTAAAGGAAAAGAGGTCAAACTCCTTGGGAGAAACTTTTATAGATCACTTTGGCTCCCTTAAGAAACCTTCCCAAAGCCTCCAGTCTCAGTTGGTCTGTTCTCACTTTTAGGAAACACATGATCTATTTACATACTGGAGTCTGTATGTACAATGTACCAGTATTATTTTCTATGTATCTCTCTCTTGCCTTGGAGGGAATGTTCTGGAACATTCCTGATAGCAGTACAGTGTATGAGACTGAGAATAGGGCTTTAGTGTCAGATAGAACTAGAACTGCCATTTATCCATCATGCAACCTAGGCAAGCATCCAGCAGCACATGTTAGGTGCTCAGAAATGTTTTTTGAATGAATGTGTGCATGTGTGCCAACTCGCTTCAGTCGTGTCTGACTCTGTACAACCCTATGGATGGTAGCCCCCCAGGCTCTTCTGTCCTTGGGGATTCTCCAGGCAAGAATACTGGAGTGGGTTGCCAAGCCCTCCTCTAGGGGATCTTCCTGACCCAGAGATCAAACCCACGTCTCTTATGTCTCCTACATTGGCAGGTGGGTTCTTTACCACTAATGCCTCCTGGAAAGCCCTTTGAAATATGTAAAGTTATTTCACCCCTTTGAGATTTAGTTTCCTCATGCTTAAAATAAAGATAATACCTACATGGAAACAGGGAGACCATTGAGGGACTAATGGAACAATCCAGAAAATTATTGAATTCATTAATGATAATGAATTGCTACACAGATAGCAATCAGAGAAGCAGATTGATTCAGGATGTCTTTTAGAGGAAGAGTCCTCAGAACCTTCTAAGGGATTATGTATGAGGGATGAGGGAAAAGAGAAAACAAAAAGGACTCCATTCCCTTTGGACTTTCAATTTCTAGTGTCACTTATTGATGTGGGAAAGATTAGGAGGTATGTTGCTAAGTAAAGGTATTTAATAATCAGTTATATATGAGTCTGGCATATTTACAAACGTGATACTTTTCAGCCTATTGATGACAATTAAGTGAGACACGAGGAACTACCGAGGGAGAGTGTATATTGAGAGGAGAAGGAATCCCAGGACATATCCCTGGGAACATTCGAACATGTAAGAGCTAAGCAGAAGGGCAAGAGTTAACAGAAGAGGCTAGGAGTAAAAAAAAAAAAAAAGAAGAAGAAGAAGAAGAGGCTAGGACTGGATGGGTATGAGTGAGTGGTCCCAGTGAAATAAATGGAAAATCAGGAGAAATTGATATCACAGGAGCCAAGGAGGAAATGTGTTTGAAGAAGGAAAGAATGTCCATCTGCACAAAATACAACCTAGAGATCAGGTAAGGCAACAACAGAAAAGGAATTCGGACAAGTGAGGGTCACTGGAAACTTTGATGAGCAGTGTTAGCTGGATGTCAAGATGCAGTGAAAATATGAACTTAGGACAACTCGTCAAGGATGTTTGCTTGGGGAGGGTAAGGAAGAGTAAGGAATCGGTAGCTATGGGGAAATTGTCAAGAGAGGTCTTTGTGGTTCTGTTTTGGTTTTATTAAAGACTGGAGGCACTTTTGTTTTACATTGGAATGATCTGGTACAAAACAGAAACCAAAGACACCGGAGAAAAGGAACACGTATATGAGTGAAGGTCTTACTGAGGAAGAAAAAGAGGATGGTTAATATGTGATTGATAGAAGCAGGAATAGATTATTCACCCAACTGAATGGAAGGCGAAGAGGATAGGTTGATATCCTATAGGTTGATGAATTTAGTAGAGGAAAAGGGGAAGGAATTCTTATTTCATTGCACGTAATTTCTCTCCGAATTTTAGGGCAAGGTGATCTGTCAACAGTGAAAAGGGTACAAAGGAAGCAAGATGTTTGAGCAGAGAGGGCAAGGTGTTGAAAAGTCACCTTAGGAAATGGGAAAGGGAATGCTGGGAATATATAATGAGATTAGCAAGCAGCATTGTATGCCCACTGGAAATGTATGAGCATGTATTACAGTGAGACAACACATGCAATTGTGTGCTCTGCTAACCCAATGTTTGGCTACTCAGCTGCAGAAACAAAATAAGTAGATATTGGGTTTCTCCAGGATTGGTACTGACCAGGCTGGTATGGAGGAGCAAGGGAAATTAAAGGTGTTTGCACAAAAAGCGGGAACATGAAGGGGAAAATGGTTAGGGCTGAAGAAATATCTAATCAATGAATGAATGACTTAGGACGGTGAAAACTTCACCAGTGGAAACACACATCCTTACTGGGTTCCTTTCCAGCTCTCCATAAATGTCTTTTCTGCAGCGATGACTATCGCATGTGGGTAGCTTACACCCTGTTGCCCAAAGCTTGGAGTTCTCAACCGCCTCCTCTCTGCGTGTCCCTGTGAAAGATGCACATGTCATCTGGATGGGTTGAAGTAACCAAGGAGACCAAAATGATTCTTGCAAAAACCTTGAATGACATTTTCAGAGAGGCAATCCTGGCTTCTTCCTAAAATGGCTTTATATAGGTTTCCATGGTCAGGAAGCCCATCACGAAAAGGTCTCAGAGGCAGAGTGTGAGAGTGGGGACTGAGCCATGTAAGAGGATAAAACATACAGAAGGAACCAGAATGGCTTACCCTTCTCACCCCAGCTTCACTTCTCCTTGCTGTCTGAACTCCCAAAGGCAAGTTCGTCTGCTGCTCTTCCCAAGTTTTCTGGCTCCTTTCCTTGGTCCCGTGGCCCAGAAACAGTGGTTTAACAACAGCTCCCTTTCTGATAACAGCTCCTTATGTGAAATGAGGGAGACTCCAGATTCCTGTTGATTCTAAAAATCATCAGAAACCTTTCATTGCTCTCAACTGATCATTTCGCTTTCCTTCCCCAACAGATGTTTGTGCTTAGTCAGTCATGTCCGACTCTCTGCAACCCTTTGGACTGTAGCCCGTCAGGCTCCTCTGTCCATGAGACTCTCCAGGTAAGAATACTTAAGTGGGTTGCCATGCCCTCCTCCAGGGGATCTTCCCAACCCAGGGATCAAACCTGAAACTCCTATGTCTCCTGGATTGGCAGGTTTATTTATTTTTAAATGCTCTTCAGCAGACAGAAGCCTCAAAAACAAAAATAGCAAACACAGACATCTGTGTCTCCGTTTAGAAGCATCATGAGCGCAAGGAGGGTGCCTGTTGCCTGGGGCCCCTTTTCTTTCCACTTAGCCTGACTACTGAACTGGCAAGCCCAGGTAACAGCTTCTTCTCAGAGCCTCTGAGCACCGTAGCTGTGCAATGACAGGTGCGGTTGGAGGGCCCAAAGCCGCCGCACTGATATGTCTGCTGTTCCTGAGGACATGCCATGTGAATTGGGTTTTTTGAGTCCACGAAAGAGAAGGCTGAAAAGTGCTTTAATTTACAGTCTTCCAGTATCTGAGAGTGTTTTTTTTTTTTTCTCCTCCTAAAGAGAGGGATAGCTTTGAATGCCTACAACAAAACTTGAAGCATAAAACTAGAGCAAGAAATCTTCCCAGCAGCCATGAGAAAGCATTCATACGTACTGTCATTCAGCCATGTCTGACTCTGCGACCCTATGGACTGTAGTTTGCCAGGCTCCTCTGTCCGTGGGGATTCTCAAGGCAAGAATACTGGAGTGGGTTGCCATGCCCTCCTCCAGGGGAATCTTCCCAATCCAGGGATCAAACCTTCGTCTCTTGTGTCTCCTGCGTTGGCAGGCAGGTTTCTCTACCACTAGCACGACCTGGGAAGCCCTGAGAAACATCTCCTGTTTCCCCTGCAGAAACACTCAGATGTGCTCCTGAGGAGATCGGCCCTGTCTTTGTCTCTGGATCTGCCATGTCTAGGCGTTCAGTGAGCCTTGCTCTCCACCTGTCTGTGTGCGGGGGGCAGGGTCACACACTGTCTGCAGCCTCTGTTCAGTGCCTGCTTCCCGGGACAGGTACCGTGTGGAGTGGCATTAAGTTACAACTTGCTTGCCTGCTCCTTGCGGAATGTTTGTCATCCCCCCTACGGAGAGGGAGAGAACGGGGACCAGTATGTATTAAACACCTACTGTCTACAAGGCCCTGCAGATGAGAAAACTGAGATTCAGAGCCGTGACATAATTGGCTCCAGGCCTCTAGCCTGTCTGACTCCAAACATTGTAAAATTTGCGTCCTCTTCTTTCTCAGAGGCTCTCTCTGCCTGGCCTATTTGTTCAAGTGATAATAGAAGAACTCTGCTGTTTCGTGAAGAGCTAATCCAAGCCCTGTGTGGATACTACTCTTTTAGGTTGAGCGGTTTATCACTCTGGATGGTAAGAAGTAGATTATTATTCTGAAAATCCAAAGTCTTCCTTTCATTTTTGTGTTAGAGACAGACACTGCAGGACTTCCCTGGTGGTCCAGTGGTTAAGACTCTGAGCTTCTGCAGCAGAGGGCATGGCTTTGATCCCTAGTTAGGGAGCTAAGACCTCACATGCCTTGAAGTGTGGCCAAATTTTTTTTTAAGATTTTTTTTTAATTAAAAAATATGCTGTTAAAAAGAGGAGACACTGTATATTTATTTTTTGGAGGCCACAGAAGGAACTCTTAGGTAAGATGAGCAGGACCATTTCCCAACTCCTTTCTTCACTACTGGCTGTGCTTAGCCACTCAGTTGTGTCACTTTGAGGAAGTCACTTGCAATTGTTGGAACTGGTTAGTTTTCCTTTCATTTGATCTTTTAAAGGGGTTACAGGGTGACCAACTATCCCATTTCCCCCACCTGGGATTCTCCCAGTTTTAAAACTGAAAAGTCCTGTATGCCAGAAAAAACATCAGTCCTGAGCAAACCAAAAGGTTAGTAACCTTGATTAAAACCTTAGCAGGAAGAAGTGATAGACAAAAAGAGCTGGTAAACAAGAATTCAAGCAGAAGTTTGTTAAAAATTGGTTTCCTTTTCCTAGGCATTTGAAATCACTCTTTTATTTTTCATGGTGACAGTATGGGATCTTCTGAAGGCCCAGGAAAATAACCTAGAAATCCATTAAATGGGACTAGTTAGATAAAATTTGGAAACAAAATCACTAGAATATAACTGAGACTTAAAAAATTAAGACAGTAAATACGTGTGTGTGTGTTTGTGTGTGTGTGTGCGTGCGTGCGTGCCTGCGCTTAGTTGCTCAGTCATGTCTGACTCTCTGCTGTCCCATAAACTGTCGCCTGCCAGACTTCTCTGTCCATGGAATTTTCCAGGCAAGAATACTGCAGTGGCTTGCCACTTTCTACTCCAGGGTATCTTCCTGAGCCAGTGATCAAACTCACGTCTCTTTTGTCTCCTGCATTGGAAGGCAGACTCTTTACCACTAACACCACCTGGGAAGCCATATATACATAAAACCATGTTGAATAATTTCTAAGACTGGAGAAAGAAAGTATAAGTCTTTTACATATGTACGCTATTTATGGACAAGTAGTGTGTTAATTTTCTGTCACTGTGTAACAGTGTTACACACTTAGTGATTAGAACAATGCACACTTTTCACCTCACAGTTTTTGTGGGTTAGGAATCAGGGCTTGGCTTTGCTAGGCTGTCTCCAAAGTTGCCACCCAGGTGGCAGGCAGGGCTGTGTTCTCATCTGCAGGTGTGACTGGAGAAGGATCTGCTTGCAAATTCACGTGGTTGTGGGCAGAATTCGCTTGCTGCGGTTGTAGGACTGAGGGCTTTACTTTCTCACTTTCTGTTGGAGCTTGTGGAGAGGGAGGCACCCTCAGCTCCTAGAGGCTGCCTGCAGTGTTTTTGCCACATGGGGTTCTGTAGCAAAGGATGCCAATCCCATTTGTGGTAGAAACTCCAAACTCACAGATACATGGACACTGGGATATGCTAAGAAGCTGCCTGGAAAACAATTCCACAAACTCCCGAGGTGGTCCACAGCCTAGTAACATTGGCATCACCTTGGGACTTGCTGGAAACGCACAATGTCTATTCCCACCAAATACCTACTGCATCAGAATCTGCGTTTTTTAAAGAGTTAAGTGCATATTAAGGGTTGAGAAGGTGTGGAGATGGAAAAGATCTACTCTACACTAGAGCCCACCCAGAAAAACTCACCCACATTTCCACAGGAAATATCTACAGAGAAATGCTTCTTGCAGTACTGTTTATAAAATGAGTGGAAAATAAAACTAACTGATCATCCGTAGGGAGTTGAAAAACAAGTTGCTGTATGTTTATCAAAGGAATACTATAAGACGTTAAAATGAACATACAATAGCTATATGTATCACAGCTATATAAATAGATCCTAAAAAGCTAATGATGAGCCCAAACAAAACAGAAATAACATGACCAAGGAAGAAATATATAATATAAGATCATTTATGTAAAGTTCAAGATTTGGTGTACAGATATATACATGATGTGATGTGTGTGTCCTCAGTTTTGTCCGATTCTTTGCAGCCGGTGGACTGTAACCCACAAGGTTCCTCTGTCCATGGAATTTTCCAGGCAGGAATACTGGAGTGGGTTGTTTCCTACTCCAGGGGATCTTACCAACCCAGGCATCTAACCTGCCTCTCTTCTTTACCACTAGTGCCACCTGGGAAGCCCTCGTCTTTTCTAGATGATGCCAAGTCCCGCTTCAAAATACATTTTGACTACTCTTCTGACAAGCATGCGTGGGGGTTCCCATTACTCCATGTCCTCATCCAATCTCTGTTGGTCAGACCTGTAGTTTTTGTCAATCTGCCAGGCTGGTGAGAGATGGCATAACATTGCTGTCTAATCCTCCTTTCTTCCCTATAAATGAGATGTGCTTATTGACCACTGGCTTTCCTGTCCTGTGAATTGGAACTTCACATCCCTCACACATTTTTTTCTAATTCATTTGCTTTTCTTCATTGATTTGTAAGAAACACTAATTAAGAGCACTAAGAATGCAAGTTGATGTCCTTTTTCTGTTTAGGTTAGAGCAAAGGCTGGTAGGAGATGTAGAATTCTGGAAGCAAACTGGGCCACTTCTGAGGTTTACCATCCAGTGTCTTATGGTATCCCCATATAAATGTCACTCTTCTTGCATTAAAAAATATAATTAAAGCAATTAGTTAACCAAACTAAATGCATAAGATTAGCCACTCTATATATGTTTCTCCATGGTAACTTTTATTTTATCTTTCAGAGCTTCACAATTTTACTTATTATTGCTGCCATTTTTAGAGGGAAAAAAAGAGAGACAATGGTGGCATAAATTAGCAAACTTTGAGATTTTCCCAATTAGCTAAAATTTGTATTAGTCTTTTTCTGTTTGTTTTGCCTTTAAGAAAATGACAATCTTTGGAAATTACTTAATGGAAGAAATGCCTTTATGTGTTTGATATTTACTTCTGTAGCTGTCACTGTTCGTATTTTTAAAAAGATACACTTACTGATTTAAACTTAGAAGAATTAGCTTCTTTAGAATGCTGGGAATTCTTTGTGCATAACTGATTAGGAAATCTCATTTACATGATGGAAGGGCCTTAGAAAAATTTTGGTAACAGCCCAAAGAGAACTGCAGTTCCATTTATAATGAGAAAGGTGCTATCAGGTTGGTGAGTGAGGCTTATTGCTTTAAGTAATAATGTGCTTTCTCTTAGACCTATAATGTAAACAAAATTTTTAAGCATTGCAAAACAGAAACCACATAGACATGCTATACTGCTTAAATCTGAGGTGTATCCAGGAGCTGACTATTTGCTCTAAGAGTTTACATATGGCTGAAACTTTCAAGGAATTTTGGTCATTAGACCAGTCATTCTCATCCCCCAGTGCTGACCAGTGATGAATTTGTTTTGTTGGTTTGCATATTGTTTTGTTTCTGGTTTTGTTGTGAATTCATGTATTTAAACATGTTTGTAGTTTGTTAAAGACTGATCATGTTTCCCCATCATTCTTATCTTAAAATCCTACTCCCCAGTATGATAGTATTACGGGGTGAGACCAGGCTTCCCCAGTGGCTCAGTGCCAACACAGGAGACAGAGGTTCAATCCCTGGTCCGGGAAGTTCCCACATGCCTTAGAGCAAGTAATCCTGTGCACCACAGTTGTTGAGCCTGTGCTCCAGAACCCAGGAGCCACAGCCACTGAGCCCATGTGCAGCAATTACTGAAGCCCAAGTGCCCTAGAGCTCCTGCTCTGCAACAAGAGAAGCCACCACAGTGAGAAGCCCACACACTGCAACGAAGAGCAGCCCCTGCTCACCGCAACTGGAGAAAAGCCCAGCCAGCGATGAAGACCCGACACAGCCAAAAAGAAAAAAAAGAAAAAAAAAATTTTTTAAGGGTGGGGCCTTTGGAAGGTAATTAGGATAACATAAGGTCATGAGGGTGGAACCCTAATGGATGGGATTAGTGCCCTTTTAAGACTCGCCAGAGAGCTTGCTTCTCTCTCTGCTGTCCACCATGTAAAGACACAGGAGAAGTTAGCAGCCTGCAACCTAGAAGAGGGTCTCCACACCTGGCCATGGGGCACTCTAATTTTGGATTTCCAGCCTCCAGAGCTGTGAAAAATTTCAATTGTTTATAAGCTGCCGAGTCTATGTCTATATTCCTGTTATAGCAACCCAAACTAAGATATGTGTTTTAATCCATCATACTTATTTATTAATGGAAGTTTTCTCATCTTTGGCTGATGGGAGCTAATTCAGACAGGCTCTTTTAGTGTGAAAAGATACTCCAGGCTCATTTTGTAAACATTGTGCATTAGACCTAGGATAATTTATTCTCAAGAGATCTCTGATCCCCTTCAGTATTTATAGATAACATTCTGTGCACTAATTGTATCATGGCAAATGAGTTGGCCATTGTTTCTAACATTTTCAGTGGACACAGTAGAAAATAATATATTTTTCTTAAATAAATATAAACAATATAAATAATATAATCAATAGATTGTATAACAATACAATACAATAATATAAATAATATATATTTATTTATATAAATGTAAATAAATACATCTATATAAATAATATATATTTATTTATATAAATGTAAATAAATACATCTATATAAATAATATATATTTATTTATATAAATGTAAATAAATACATCTATATAAATAAATATTATAATATTCATTTATATAAAATCAGTGAGGTTAGGTGAAAATTTATAGGCTTGGATTTGAACTATAAATTTATGCTACTTTTTTGTGCAGAACATAATATTTAATAAATATAAATATGTATATTTATATTTAAATATATATTAAAATTAAATATATATATTAAAATTAAAAATATATAATAAATATAAATATATGTAAATAAATAAATATTATGTTCTGCACAAAAAAGTAGCATAATTTTATAGTTCAAATCCAAGCCTATAAATTTTCACCTAACCTCATCAATTTTATATCTCCTTTTAATTCTGCTGAAAAGCTCATGTAACTACTGGTTTGATATTGTTCACAAAACACACAGAAAAATCTTAGAATAATCACATTAATATTTCCTGTAATAAAACAATTGCTGAAAACAGTATAGGAATGTTTTTCCACAGTACTTTTGCCTCTGTATCTATCTCACCAGAGTCAGACAATCAATTTGTTTTTTAAAGTCATTTGGAATAACTCTTCTTCATGTGGTTTTGTCACCAAATAGATACATAGTTAAGGTCATCCATTTTATTTTAGATTCAACTCTAAGTGATTACTTAATTTATTTAAATGTTGTTGAAACACACTATTAACATGGCTTCAAAGTAAAAACTACAATGTGGGGTATGTTCAAAGCCATCTCACTTATATTTTCCCTCTGCTCCCATTCTCCTAAAATCAGTCTGGACCTTGTACTCAGAATGGTCTCTTCAAAATGCAGATCCCGTCACCTGGCCCCTTTCCCTTCTTGATTGAAAACATTTGCTCACTGCTCCAGCCATTTCACTATAGGCAACTGGCCTCTGCATGAGAAAGACTTTGCCCACCTCTCCAGCCTCATGCTTTATCCTTATTCTTGATGCTCCAACTAAAAGGGCATTCAAGCAGAGCCAGTACCAAACTCAGTAACACTGTTGGTTTTTTGCCACTTTCATTCCTTCCCGTTGCCCACAGTCTGCATGTGGGCCTGTTTAAATCCTAGTTACCTCCTGGTGTCAGCCTATTGGCTACCTTCTCCAGGGAGCCTCTACCTGGATCAGAATCCACGTGAGTGTGCCCACAGCACTCCACAAACATAACATCAACACACTCATATATATAATTGCCTACTAATCTGTCTGCATCCTCCGCTGAAATGTAAGCTCTATTAGGAGAGAGACTGTCTTTTGGGGTTATCATTTTATCCCGAGAGCCAAAAACCTTTCCTAACTCTGGATGCACGGTTCCTTTGTGAGTTGTTGTTTAGTTGTTAAATCATGTCCAACTCTTTGTGACTTGATGGACTGTGACCCCCTCAGGTTCCTCTGTCCATGGAATTTCCCAGGCAAGAATACTGGAGTGGGTTGCCATTTCCTTCTCCGGAGAATCTTCCCAACACAGGGATCAAACCTGTGTCTCCTGCATTGCCAGGCAGATTCTTTATTACTGAGCCACCAAGGAAACCCTTTCTTTGTGTGTAGCCAGGTGATTTTGTTCAGTCTGCACATTGCACGAACATCCAGAGCAGCCTTGCCAGGCACAAAGTATTTGCTCACTAAATGTCTGTTGAATTAATATTAATTGTCCCTAGTTTTGATGTTTACTTACTAGTAGTTTTATTGCTAATCCTCTTTTTTGCTTTAAAATTTCTTTTTTACCATTTTAGAGCATCCTCTAACAATGAAATTCCCTGAAGATGTTTGCAGTGCTATTTTCCAAACAAATTCAGGCTTGCTGAATTACTTCATTTGGGAAAGCACAGTTTCCTCCACCTCACCAAGATGGTCCTGATCTATCAAAAGAGGACTGTGTGCTTTTTATTCGAAATCTGACTCCTGTTCTTAGATCTTTGAAGGGATAAGTGGGTAGTATAGGAGAGGACACAGCTGGAACCATTACTCTTTGTTGGACAGATGGCAGGTCCTGAACTTCCACCTACTCCAAAGCATGGGGGAATTTGGAAGAACGAAGCTTACAATCACAGCCATGCAGTTTGATCTCCATTGTTCCTTTTATTCAAGCAGGTCCTTGAGGCTAATCTGCCTGGTGGAACTCAGGACTGCCTCCTCCAAAGAAAGTGCCCAAGGGCTCCCCTCATGGGGGTGGGGAGGGGGGAGGTGGGAGAAGACCTCTTCACAGGCAGAGAACCTTTAAAATAATTAAGGAACTAAGTCATTTGAACATAAAGTCTCCCCCGCCCCTCCACATTGTTGAAAGAATTGGTCAAATATCACCTTTAGCATAATTAAGGCTCTTTAAAAATCACAAGATAATCATTCTGAAAGCTCCCTCCTGCATTCCATTGCAGTATAGCCTTGCACAATGACAATGAAAGTCAGACGCCCTTCACATACCACATGTTACAGAAAGGGTAGCTATTCTTTCAGCCCCCAGTAGGGCTTGCTTTAGGCCCTTTACAGAAGACACTTCAAGTCTGGAGAGATTGCACTGATGAAGTATCTTTTTTTTTTTTTTAAACTGTGTTTAAAAAATAGGAAGAAAGAATTGAAGGGTTGTATGGTGTTGTATGGAGAGAAAGTGTGTTAGTTGCTCAGTTGTGTCTGACTCTTTGTGACCCCATGGACTGGCCGCCAGACTCCTCTGTCCATGGAATTCACCAGGCAAGAATACTGGAGTGGGTAGCCATTCCCTTCTCCAGGAGATCTTCCCGACCCAGGGAATCAAAACTGGGTCTCCCACATTGCAGGCAGATTCTTTACCATGTGAGCCACCAGAGTACAGAGCGAATCTAGATTTAAATCTATCACCTCTTAAAAAATTCTTTCAGAGGCTCCTTGTATTTCTTCCTAAACTATTTATATGAGCAAATATCTTGACTTATCACAAAGAAAGTCTGGGATGACAGAGTCAAACAAATTCATGTCTAAAAGAAGATAAAAAACTCCCAGTGGATACTAAGGTGGCCAGCTGCCATTTAACATTTAGATCTGTTAACTGCAGTAAGTAAATATTAGTGAAAGCAGGGTTTTTTTTTTCATTGACTTCAAGAACTGGACAAATACATGTTCATGGAAATAATTCTCTGAAGAGCAGATTTAAAGATTTGTGTTGAGAAAGACTAAAAGTGACTCTTTCACATAGTACCAAAAGCAGGAACAAAGCTTTCGGATTCCCCAGAAAATTTACTTTTCCTTTTCTGAACTTAGAAGGTCTTGTTAAAAAAACAATTTTAAACCGTATAATTGATATACAATATCAACTGTATAATTGATATACAGCTACATATTTAATGTCTATGACTTGATGAATTTGACATACATATATACCTGTGAAAAAGCTGGCTTAAAACTTAATACTCAAAACACTAAGATCATGACATCCGGTCCCATCACGTCATGGCAAATAGATGGAGAAAAAGTGGAATCAGTGGAAGATTTTATTTTCTTGGGCTCCAAAATCACTGCAAATGGTGACTGCAGCCATGAAATTAAAAGAGATTTGTTCCTTGGAAGAAAAGCTATGACAAACCTAGAACCTGCGTCTCCAGTGTCTCCTGCATTGGCAGATGGATTCTCTACCACTGGTGCCACTTGGGAAGCCCATTGTGTAAATATAAGCCACGTTTTTTGCGTCCATTCACGTGTTGACGGGAATGTGGGCTATTTCCAAAAGCTGGCTGCTGTGAACAGTACTGCAGTGACCGGAGCAGGCAGGTGTTGCCTGGAGATCCTGACTTCAATTCTTTTCGGTATAAACCCTAAATGGAGATGCTGGGTCCTATGGTAGTTCTATTTTTAACTGGTTGAAGATAAAGATGTCCCAGAGGAAGTGAAGCTGGCCAAAAGGCTTCACGTTAAAAGAATACCCAGCAACGTTTCATGACACTGGAGGCACCAAGAACAGGATGTTGAACAGTGACTCAGGCTTAGAAAAGAGTATGACAATTCATCTGCACATGGGAAAGATGCTTCTTCCACGCAGGTTTTAAGTTCTACAATGCGAAGAAAGTAGAGTGAAAGAAAGAAGTGAAAGTGTAGATCACTCAGTCGTGTCCGACTCTTTGTGACCCCATGAACTATAGCCCACTGGCTTCTCTGTCCATGGGATTCTCCAGGCAAAAATACTCGAGTGGGTTGCCATGCCCTCCTCCAGGGGATCTTCCAAACCCAGGGGCTGAACCCAGGTCTCCTGCATTGCAGGAAGATTCTTTACCGTTTGAGCCATGAGGGAAGCCCTATGCTCTGCTCAAACTACTCTCGATACTTTTTTACAAAAAAAATGAAGCACTTTCACTCTCAATGTCTTAGTGTTTTAAATTTTAGTATATTAAGTTCACATTGTTTTACTATTTTCATTATTTCCCTTTATGTTTACAACTGACTTAGAGAGGTTTTAATGTTTCAGCATAAAGTTAAAGATCAAGAAGCAAACATAATTTCCCAAATTGATTATTAAAATCACTTTTCATGGTTTCAGTTTGCATCTGCAAAATAAGGACTGCTGCTGCTGCTAAGTCGCTTCAGTCGTGTCCGACTCTGTGCGACCCCATAGACGGCAGCCCACCAGGCCCCGCCGTCCCTGGGATTCTCCAGGCAAGAACACTGGAGTGGGTTGCCATTTCCTCCTCCAATGCATGAAAGTGAAAAGTGAAAGGGAAGTCACTCAGTCGTGTCCGACTCTTAGCGACCCCATGGACTGCAGCCTACCAGGCTCCTCCGCCCATGGGATTTTCCAGGCAAGAGTACTGGAGTGGGGTGCCATTGCCTTCTCCCACTACCTGTATTCAAAGGGGGGCTTCCCAGGTGGCGCTAGTGGTAAAGAATCTGCCTGCCAATGATGGAGACAAAAGGGATGCAGGTTTGATCCCTGGGTAGGGAAGATCCCCTGGAGCAGGGCATGGCTACCCACGCCAGTATTCTTGCCAGGAGAATTTCATAAACAGAGGATCCTGGCGGGCTACAGTCCAAGGGGTCACAAAGAGTCAAACACTACTGAAGCGACTTAGCCCTCATGTATTCATGTATTCAAAGAAATTTCAAGTGTGAATGAATGAGTAGTAAGAATACTTCAACTATAAAGCCTAAACTTAGATTGATTCAAAGTGTTAGATATCTTTCTTTCAATGGATGTCAAAGAAAAGGCTTTCAGACTCTAACTAGCCTACAAGTCCCACAGGGAAAACCTGATGGCATAAGAACAGGAATATACAAGAAGAACGCTAGCTTTGGAAAACCAAGAAGATGAACTAAATATTGGCAGTTTAGCTTACTAAGTCTCTAGTGCTGAGCACTCATTCAATAGCTGAGGTTGTTGAAATTGAACATGAAAAATATTGTTCAGGGTGCCTGGCAGAGACTTGGGACCCAACAAACTGTTGCTATACTTTACAAAAGCACATGAGATCAAAACTAGCAAAAGTAAAAAAATCCGGTGGGGGTAGTAGAGCCCTTTCCCCACCCAAAACAAGGGCAGGAGGTTAGCACTTATTAGAGCCTCGGTAGATGTAAAGGATTTGGACAGACACATCAGTACAACAGCATAGCAAGGCATAGCATATCCATGACTGTGGACCTCCCTGTACAAGACATACCCAGATCTGGGTGATGAAGGTTAGGCTAACGGTTAGGTTAATCTATGGGGCATCTTGAATTTTCTAATAAAAATTTCAGATATCCTAGAAAGAATTTTCAAACCCTAGGGCTTTTTTTTTTAACATCTAATTATTTCTCTAATTCTACATTCATAGAAAACGTACCTTAGCATCTCTGCTTCTCATTTTGTTTGAATATACTACAAAGGGAATCAAATTTTAATAACTACTGTTATTATGTGTTTACATATAATGAGGCTATTTCCATGTTCCAACAGATGGCCAGAAATAACTAAACGTTATTACAACCCATTCTTGTAAATGTGGAATGTTGCTATGAGTTTCTTTGATCTCTATCAATACAATACTATTATTTTGATATTCATTTTCATAACAAACTTTATACTATGCTGGAAATTTACTAGAATCTTAATTCATTCATGTTTTTTCCAGAGGGGCATGGGAGAGAGACATTGGTGGTGGAATGCTCCCTCCTAGGAGTTGGAAAAATAGATTTGTTAGTTAGCCAAGACCTAAAAGAGTTGAGTAGATGCAAAGTTGACCTTGGAAATAGTCTTGGCACCTATTCATCTCCTCAGATTGTCTCCTATCACTCCACACATTTTTACTCTGTCCTGAGTTTACAATCCATTGTCCTAATGTATCATGTTCTCACTTGCATCTGTACCTCAAAATAGCCCAAGAAAAAGGTGTGGCAGCCTGGACTCAGGTGGATGGAGTGGATGGAAAGTAAGTATGAGTAGTGAAGGGGTTCAAGAACCAGAGGAACAGATCTTGGTACCCATCTAAATACTTATAAGAGACCCTGTCTTCTCCTACGTCATCTCCCAGTGCCATCGGAACTGTGAAATCCCTCCGTGCCCTCAGTGGGCCTCTGATTCTATAGGTATCCACCTCCAGGTAGCTCTATTTGCCTAGTACACTTTCCTCCCCAACCTTGCCTCCTTAGTTTTCCAGGACAAACGTTGCCTTACCTGACCTACCCTAATGGAATGAAGTGCTTTCATCTAATTGTTCAAAAGGCCCTTTAAACATATTTCTGTTGTGATAGAACTGTTTTTATTTTTTTTTTTTTTAAGTATTATTGCCTTGTTGTTGGCGGAGTTTCTGTTAGGGAAAGAAGTGTTTTTCTTTAGGAAAATGCACGGAGAAGCTGAAGCTCACAGAAAGGAAGGTGCCTGAGGGGACAGGTTAGCAAGAGCAACACAGTGACTCCGAAAAGGTATGTACACACTGGAGATATCTGGTGAGAGAAGTCAAGGAATGGGCTGAAGAGATAAAAGGAGCACAGTGGGAGGTGGGAACGTACCTCTCCAGAGTCCAGTCGGCAGAGGAGGCTGTCATGAAAAGAGGAATCTTAGATTCAATTTCAATGTATCTACCATGTGGTCAGGAGACGCAATTTCACCATCGCATCTCCCACTTCTCCCCAAAGAAAGCCTCCTTCCTGTGGTGATAGCAGTGAACGACGGGAGCTTTCAGAGTGTGAAGGAGACAGATCTGTGACCCAGGCTTCAGTTGACGCCAAGACCGAACAAGAGGGATGGAGATCAAAGAAAACAGAGCAAGAAAAAAAAATTCCAAAGAAAATGAGTTGTCGGCGCTGGCAAGGAAATTTAGAAAAAGAAATAGAAATAGCATCCTTCCCCCATTCTAGATCCTTGCCTCTCTTCCCCACTGTGAACCATATATCAGGAGTTTCCCCACCAGTAAAATTAGGGGGATAAATTAGGTGGTCCCTCAGGGACCCTCAGTTTTAATATTTTAGGAATCTAAGCATATCATCAAGCCTAGGGAAACTAATAGAAGTTGTGTCCTATTGTGGAAAAATATTTCATGCTGTAAATGAACTTGATTAGGCTCTGGAGACGACGCAATTAATGACAGTCGTTTAACACCTAAGGGGAGGGGGGGAAAGCAAATTAAGAGAAGTATGCTCATGGCACCAAACGATGGCTTGTTTTGATTCTTCTGGCAGTTGTGGCACATCTGTTCTAAAAAATATGATGTGTTTTGAAATTATTACTTGGGTGTGTATACAATGTGTGCAGACACTTGAATAATTATGTTATTAGAAAAGAGAAGTCTCCAGCAATCTGTGGACACAAACATGCTGATGTAAGCAAAAATATCAACATCCCATTCTCTCCACACCTGGCAGTTTAGAAGTGGTCAACATAAGGTGCAGAGAAGGCAATGGCACCCCACTCCAGTACGCTTGCCTGGAAAATCCATGGACGGAGGAGCCTGGTAGGCTACAGTCCATGGGGTCGCAAAGAGTCGGACACGACTGAGCGACTTCACTTTCACTTTTCACTTTCATGCATTAGAGAAGGAAATGGCAACCCACTCCAGTGTTCTTGCCTAGAGAATCCCAGGGATGGCAGAGCCTGGTGGGCTGCCGTCTATGGGGTCACACAGAGTCGGACATGACTGACATGACTTAGCAGCAGCAGCAGCAGCATCAACATAAGGTGGGCTTCCCAGGTGGCGCTAGTGGTAAAGAACCTGCCTGCTAATGCAGGAGATGTAAGAAACATGGGTTCGATCCCTGGGTTGGGAAGATCCCCTGGAGAGCATGGCAACCCACTCCGGTATTCTTGCCTGGAGAATCCCATGGACAGAGGAGCCTGGCAGGCTACATACAGGCCTTGGGGCAGCAAACAGTTGTATATGACTGAGGCTACTTAGCAAGAAACAGGCTGTCGAGTAGCAATTGACTATGAGGACTCAGTTCCGTCAATTAATTAAAATGCAATTATTTGGAAGGAAAATATTAGATTGTTTCTGTTTCTCCTAGAGGGAATTATCTAATTGCATTTAAGAAACTGCAGTCACAAAGAGCAATCATTTGAAAGAATGGGATTGGGTTGGTTGGTTCAACCCTACTTAAAGATGGCAGGTCTGTTTGTTCTGCACTGGGGGAAGAAGGCAGTGTTGTCTTTTCTAAAATGAGCAAATATTGATGCAATTAGGTCAATTTGCTATTAGTCATATATTAACAAGGTGCACCCAGAACCGGCAGAGTCCTGGACAGAGGTCCCTAGGCGCCATCAGAGAATCTTTGGCACCATTTGTAGAAGGTAAGCCCCACAGAATCTGAGTTCAAGTCCTGACTCCAACATGTACTGATTGTGTGATTTTAATTGCTACCTGTGCTTCAGTTTATTAATGTGAAAATTATGTATAAAATATATCAGATATAGCTCCTAATTTGGGGGGTTGATGTGGGGATTACATGAATTTGTATAGATGAAGTATGTAGATCCATGCCTAGCACATAGCAAGCACTACATAAATGTAAGTTATAATTTTTGTTAGACAATTTTGTCATGAGGAGAAATTTAAAAAGAGTATTGACTAGGAAAGAGAAAACAGGTGTTCTTTGTTACACAGTTGGGAGAGAAATAAAGGATTTACCGGTAATAAGATGTCATGGAGAGTGAACACAAGGCACCTGGGTAAACGGAGGGAGCGTCTACATATTTCTTGTCTACTATAGGCACATTACCTGTGACAATTCATACAAACTTTTTAGCAGTCAGAGAAGTAGTCGTTACTATTTTCTGCACCTTACGAAGAAGCCATAAGGGGATCAGGGATGCTGAGCCACTTAGCTGAGAGCTCAGAGCTCAGAAATGGGTAAGTCACAACGGGCCTCAGGTCTGCAGACTCCATCCTGTGGTCGTTGCGTTACAACACGGCACCTAACATGTCTGTAGTTCTTGCCGTGATAATGAGGCGATCTCCTTAACCAGGGATCCAAGTAGCTGGCCTGGGACCCCTGAATGACATGGATGTACAGCCGACTACACTCCTATGTTTCATTCATGCAATCATAAGTGATAGTGGACAGTAAAAATTTCTAACCTACCTTACAGTTTAGATCACCCCGAAGATACCAGTGTCTTTTGGGGGAAAAAAAATTCATCCTGAAAGGTCTTTTATGAAAAGTAATACAGTGGCTATTAAGATTAAAGCCTTGTTGGCTCACAAAACCAACACTTTCCTGACCTGCTCTGCTTAGAAAAGATTTCAGAGGCCACTTGAACTGAAGAGATGGGGCCCAGTGTGTGGAGATTTTGTTTGGGAAATATGATCCTCTCTTTTAGTGGACAATAAAGTAATATAATAGTAGAATGCAATGATACAGTAAAATAAAATAAGGAGCAATAAAAATGCTAGCAAAGTGTATTTATCCATTAGAGAAGACGTTCGACCAGTGGTTAACATTGTAGATTCTGAGATAAATTGAGTCCAACTCCATTTCCCCTGTCTACTACTTCTCTGACCTTGTGCCCGTCTCCTAATCTCAGTGCTTCAGTTCCATCTATAAAATGGGGACATTAATAATAATCACTAACTCACGGGGTTATTGGAAGAATTAAATGAGCTAATATGTGTAAGGTGCAGACAGGAGTTTGAGCAAACTCTGGGAGACAGTGAAGGACAGGGAAGCTTGGCATGCTGCAGTCCACGGGGTTGCTAAGGGTCAGACATGACTGAGCGATTAAACAACAAATGTAAGGTGCTTACAAACAAGCACTACAAAGAATTTGCTCTCATCATCACCTGCATCATCACTGTTGCCATATCCTGATCCCATGGCTTAGTGGTTTCTCTTCATTCTGAATTGGAACGTCTCCACTGTAGCACACACCAAGCCAAGTATACAGAAAATAATTAAGCACCAGGACTGCCTTTTAAGGAGAGAGCTTAATTCTTACAATTTCTATTCACTTGGGGTCCCTCTAACACCCCAGGGAGTTTTAGATGAGATGCTATTAAATTATTTGGTCTGGAAACTATACCTATTTCTAGGGCTTCCCTGGTGGCTCAGATCATAAAGAATCTGCCTGCAATGCAGGAGACCCAGCTTTGATCCCTCAGTTGGGAAGATCGCCTGGAGGATGGAATGGCTACCTACTCCAGTATTCCTGCCTGGGAAAATTCCATGGGCAGAGGAGCCTGGCGGGCTATGGTCCATGGCATCGCAAAGAGTCGCACACAACTGAGTCCTTTATATTAGACATGAGAGTGTCACCCAAAAGTTCCCGTTTGCCCTTCATCCACAATGCTCTTCCCAAAGACAAAGTGAACAGAAGTCTCCATATCAACATATGCTCTATTATAATGAATTAATCTCATTTGGCTCATTTTTCACTCTTTCTTTTCCTTCTAATCTGCCAGGAACTCCATTTAACCAAATAACTCACAAGATAATTTTTTACTCTTTCTTGACAATTTCTCCCTTGACTTCTATTCTTCCTGCAGGTTTAAAACTAATGACTGTCTGTTGGAATAAACAAAACTTCCCTCAGTGTCTCCTTCCAGTGCATGGCCTCTGCTCCATCCTTTCCCAGGCAGGTGCAGAACCAGGAAAGGCTCTCATCTTCCTTGAGCATCAGTGTTTATTAAGAGTTAGCTAGTAACTCCCAGTGGTTTTGGTAATAAGGAGATAATTTGACTTCAGCAGACACAAGAGGAAATAGGGTTGCAAGTGAAGTCATAGCATGACTACCAATCCATTTTCATGACAAAGTAGGATTCCAAGGCTGATATGCATTTCTTACTTTCTGGAGAAAGAGGCATACGCAGATGGAGATGAATATCACCAGCTACTACCTTCAACTGCATCAGTGCAAACCAGGGCCATAAACCAGTCAAAGGGATTAGCCAGCAGCGTGATTATCGCCTTATAGTCCGGTGAGCTCAGGGTACGATCAAATTCCTAAAAGAGAAGATCATACTATTTCCCAAACAAAATCTCCACACTAGGCCCCATCTCTTCAGTTCAAGTGACCTCTGAAATCTTTTCTAAGCAGAGCAAGTCAGGAAAGTGTCGGTTTTGTGAGCCAACAAGGCTGTAATCTTTAATAGCCACTGTATTACTTTTCATAAAAGACCTTTCAGGATGAATTTTTTTTTTTTTTTCAAAAGACACTGGTATCTTCAGGCTAATCTAAACTGTAAGGTAGGTTAGAAATTGCTTCACATCAATGGCAAAAGAGGCACATGAACTAATTTTACCTATTTCATTCATATTCCAAAAGGAGAATCAGGCTTTACAGGAAGCAATTGCATTTAAAAAAATAATGCCCCCTCTCTCCCTCCCTTTTTCTTTTCCAGCAGTATTTGGCTTAGAGAACATTTTATGGGTTTCAGTTTTTCAGGCGCTAATGGTTTTCTCTGGGGCACTTTTATTTCTAATAAGGTTTCCTATGCCCTCTAGTGGTTACTGTTTCGTTCCTGGCATTGGAAGCAAGGTCATGTACAATTGGCAAAGTTCACCTGAGGGAGACTGCTGTGTACTCACGTAGTATTGGAAGTGGTTTCTGGGGTGTCTTCTCTGAGTGGTGGAAGGGGGCGGATTCTAGGAGGACTTCACCACCCGTTCCACAAGGACAGATTCAGACTTTGCTTTATTTTTCTAACCTATTTTCCTGTGCTCACCAGCATGGGGTTGTTTGAAATTCTGCTTCAGACTACTTGATAACTCATTATAAAGATTGGTTTTTTTGTTGTTTAGTCGCTAAGTTGTGTCTGACTCTTTGCGACCCCACGGAGTGTAGCCCTCCAGGTTCCTCTGTCCAGGGGATTCTCCAGGCAAGAATACTGGAGTGGGTTGCTATGTCCTCCTCCAGGGGATCTTGCCAATCTGCCCAGGGATCGCACCTGCATCTCTTACATCTCCAGCATTGTTAGGCAAGTTCTTTACCACTGGTGCCTCTTGGGAAGCCCCATGAGGATTGGTTACTTCCATTCAAAAGTTAACAGAGAGGAGCCTATTTCTGTCATTAAATTCAAGATTCTGGAGATGAAGCTTCAGAATACGCTTCTCTGAGAAATAGATTTGTGTCCGTTTTTAAGGCCACTGGGTAGACATGCCCATATGGCATTTTGTGGGGCCCTTCTTCCTGTTTTCAGGTGCACTGAACTTTGTAGGAATCAGGCTATTCTCATGGTTGGACTTTTCAAAAAGCTAAGGTGATTCGAAAAATACATTCTGAGATGTAACAGCTGTGGCTGCGTGGTTCTGGGCAGATTCATTTTGGTACACCTGCCAGCCCCTCTTTGTGCCTTCTGTAAATTCTGATCCCTATTAATTATTGGAAATGACACCAACTCTTCTTAATTAACCCCTCTGACATCACCAGACGGTAGGTGTCCTCCCTGAGCTTCCTCATAGGATGGTGTGTAGGGATGGAAAAGACTTCGATGCTCTGCCCTCTCACCCCTTTATTCACCAATCCTCAAGAGAGTCAAGTGATGAAGTGGATTTGTTCAGACTGGCATGTCACATCAATCAAAGAATCATGCTACCCACTGCTTATGCGGTGATGGAACCAAGGACCAGTTCCAAACAGGTGGGCAGGAGGAAAAAGCAGGATGATATGTTACAAAATGTTTCCAATGTAATTAAGCTGGGGCCACCAAGACCATGTTTTCCATAATTCTTAAAGTGCAATTTTAAAAGTTTATTGTCTTATACATTTTTTTTAATTTGTATAATTTTTGCTGCATTGGGTCGTCTCTTTATTCGGGCTTCTCTAGTTGTGGCAAGTGGGGGCTACTCTCTAGGTGTGGCGTGTGGAGCTCTCGTTGCGGAGGCTTCTCTTGCTGTGTAACACAGGCTCTGTGTGCACGGGCTTCCGTAGTTCTGCACGTGGGCTCAGTAGTTGCCGCTCCTGGGCTCCAGAACACAGGCTCAGTGGTTGTGGTACATGGACTCAGTTGACACGTGGCATGTGGGATCTTCCCGGACCAGGAATCAAACCTGTGTCCCCTGGCAGGTGGATTCTTAACCACCTGACCACCGGGGAAACCCCAAGATTATTGTTTTAAATGTTTAATTGTGAAATAGATCACACACAAACATAATTTACTATAGAATAATGAAAAAGCAAATACCCTTTTGCCCACCCCCTTTAAGAGGTTTTACAAATTAGTGTATAAATGTCCTTTCCTGACAGTCCTATAAGATAATTCACTTCACTACATCTCCTCACCAGTACTTATTATCCAATTTTTAAACACTTACCCATCTGACAGAAGGAACAAGGAATGGCAGCCTGCTGCAGTTCAGCTTTGCTTTTCTCTGAATTCCAATGAGTTAAACAGCTTTCCACATATCTGTTGGCTGCTCATGTTGCTTCTTCTGGAACTATCTGTCTATGTATTTTTATTTAATGTTTCTACTGAGTTACCTATTTTTTCACTTTTAAGAGTTTTTAATATACTCTAGATATGTAGGTAATATAGCCAAAGTCTTTGGCAGACAGCCTTCAGAGACAGACTTGTCTTTTTGTACTCTTTATGGTGTATTTTGATGAACAGAAGCTCTTAATTTTTTTAAATTAATTGGAGTAAAGTTGCTTTACAATGTTGTGTTAATCTCTTGTTGTTGCTTAGCTGCTAAGTTGTGTCCAACTCTTTTTCGACCCCCGTGGACTGCAGCATGCCAGGCTTCCCTGCCCTTCACTATCTCCCAGAGCTTGCTCAAACTCATGTCCATTGAGTTGGTGATGCCATCCAACTATCTGATCCTCTGTCACCCCCCTTCTCCTCCTGCCCACAAAATTTCTAAGCATTAGGATCTTTTCCAATTTCTACTGTACAGCAAAGTGAATCAGATATTCATATACATATATCCTCTTTAATGGATTTCCTTCTCATTTAGGTCACTGCAGAGCATTGAATAGAGCTCCCTGCGCTATACAGAATGTTCTCATTGTTATCTATTTTATACGTGGTGTCAGTAGTGTATATATGTCAGTCCCAATCTCCCAATTCATCCCACTCTCCCCTCCCCCACCTTGGATCCATAAATTTGTTCTCTACATCTGTGTCTCTCTGCTGAGCAAATAAGTTCGTGTATACCCTTTCTCTAGACTTCACATAAAAGTGTTAATATACGGTTTGTTTTTGTCTTTCTGACTTAACTCACTCTGTATAGCATTAATTTTTTATGTAGTTGAATTTATGAACACTTTCTTTATGATTTGTAATTTTTGTGGCTTATTTAAAGATCCTTTCCTTCCCCGGGCTTAAAAAGGGGCTCCTATCCCTTCTACAGTATTACTGAATTGTCTTTCATATTTCAAAGAAAGCTAATAGCTAACCAAGGTCTCATGCCCCTGCCCTTTGCCAAGGAATAGGATTGTTGTTGGGAAGCAGCTGCTCAGTCAGCAAAGAGGTAATCCATCTCTGCATTTAGATGGAGCCATATGACTGGTTCTTGCCAATGGACTATGTGTAGAAGTGATGTGGTGCCTACAGAAGTAGCGTGGGCCTTCTATTTCCTCATCGACAAAGATGCAAGGACTCTGAATGTGGCGACGTTACAGATGGAAGAAACAGAGATGCGTGAATCACTGCCCGCAGATAAATAGCCTGCCAACCAGGAACCCCTATGTTGGACAGTCACTCGAGGAAGAAAAGGACTTCTATTGTGTTAGCCACTAAATTGGAGGGCTATTTTGTTTCATCAGCTAGTATTAACCCTAACCAACGTGGAAATTGGCATCTTGACATGGGAAGCTGCCTTAACAAATTTGAAAATGTGCAAATTTGGCATGGTGGGTGGCTGGCAGGCAGCAAGAAAAATAAAGCAAGACATAAGTACAGTGCTTTGTTATCTGGCGGCATAAAATTTGGCCTGCTGAAATTTTTAAAGCAGATCAAGCGCCTAGCAGATGTGTAGCTCGGCAAGAAGCAGTTGAAAGGAGTTAGAAATGTTAGTGCATATGTGGGTTTCTACTCACTTCTTATAGCAAGGTGTAAAGAGGAAAAATGAGTCCCAGCAAGAAGTGGTTGGCTTGAGAGCAGAGATGGAAAGAGTCCAGAAATTTAGAGTTTCAAGGTATGGTAAAGCTGACTGTTTCTGCACTCTAAACCAGGATTTAAGAATTAGAATGGAAAGAACTTTGAGCAACAAAGGTCTTTGAGGAATTCTCAGCTACAGGAAGGGATGAGACCTTGTGCCAAAGATCAGATTAAGATTACTTTTTTCCAATGCAAGGTTATTTTATGAGATGGCCCCAAGGTACCTGCCAATGTAGTGAAAGAGGCAACCAGGGGAGGTGGGAATAGAAAGCAAAAGTATGAATCAAAGTGAAAATTGTGTCAGGGGAAGCACTAATGTGGTTATCCATACATGGGGTTTACTGGAAGCAAATAGATGTGAAGCCTGCTAAGTACTTGTGAGAACTGTGTTGCTAAATAAACTACAATCTGATATATCAAGCTAACCTTTAATGCATTCCAGTATCCATTAGTGAAAGTGAAAGTCACTCAGTCGTGTCTGACTCTTTGCGACCCCATGGACTGTAGCCCACCAGGCTCCTCCATCCATGGGATTCTCCAGGCAAGAGTACTAGAGTGGGGTGCCATTTCCTTCTCCAGGGGATCTTCCCAACCCAGGGATCGAAGCCGGGTCTCCCACATTCCAGGCAGACGCTTTAACCTCTGAGCCACCAGGGAAGCCCAATATCCATTAGGTGCATGCAAATACTGTTTGATTCCACTTACATGAGGTACCTGTGTGTGTGCTCAGGTGTGTCCGACTCTTTGCCACGCCATGGACTGTAACCCATCAGCCTCCTCCATCCATGGGAATCTCCAGGCAAGAATACTGGAGTGGGTTGTCATTTCCTTTTCCAAGATATCTTCCAGTGATTGAACTGGTGTCTCTTGCATTGCAGGTAGATTCTTTACCACTGAGCCATCAGGGCTTCCCATATAAGGTACCTGCTGCTGCTGCTAAGTCACTTCAGTCGTGTCCCATTCTGTGCGACCACATAGATGGCAGCCTACCAGGCTCCCCCGTCCCTGGGATTCTCCAGGCAAGAACACTGGAGTGGGTTGCCATTTCCTTCTCCAATGCATGAAAGTGAAAAGTGAAAGTGAAGTCGCTCAGTCGTGTCCGATTCTTAGCGACCCCATGGACTGCAGCCTACCAGGCTCCTCTGCCCATGGGATTTTCCAGGCAAGAGTACTGGAGTAAGGTACCTAGAATAGTCAAATTCATAGAGACAGAAAGTATGTGGGTAAATGCCAGGGGCCAAAAGGTGGGGTCAGTAGGGAGAGAGTTTCAGCTGAGGAAGGTGAAAAATCCAGGAGATGGATGATGGTGAGAATTGCATAACAATGTGAATGTACTTAGTGCCATTGAAACGTACGGTTTAATATGGCTAGAATAGTGTGTTTTATATGATGTAACTTTTAACACAATAAAAAAATTTTTTTCAATTAAAAACTGCAGTCTGCTTTTAAAAGCCTGTGACTATAAGATTGCCCTCATGAGTCCAAACTTGCCCCAGTAGGAAGCTGGTAGTGAAAATGGTGTGCCCTTGAAGAGGATATATTCCTCGAGCCCATTTCAGATGGAGCCTTAGGACAATGGTTCTCTCAAAGTGTGTTCCCTAAACCATAAGCCTCACCATCACCCAGGAACTTGTTAGAAATGCAAACTCTCCAGAAACTCTATCCAAAACTCTCAGGAGGGTGCCCATCAATCTGTGTTGTAACAAGCCCTCCAGGGGATTCTGATGCTTGCTAGGACTTGAAACCACTGCCTCAGAGGAGAGAGAATTAAGGAGAATCTCCAGGACAGTGGGGAACAGTGCAAAGGAAGTTTCTTCTAAAGAATAGAATTGAGTTTAATCCAGAAACTTCAAGGACTTCCCCGGTGGTCCAGTGGCTAAGACTTCCCCTTCCAATGCAGGGGACACAGGTTCAATCCCTGGTTGGGGAGCTAAGATCCCACATGCCTCACAGCCAATAAAATCAAAACATAAAAAACAAAAGCAATATTGTCACAAATTCAATAAAGACTTGAAAAATGGCCCACATCAAAAAAAAATCTTAAAAAAAGAATGAAAGTGTCTACTGACACCTTGACTTTGGAGTTCTCAGTATCAAAAATTGTAAGAAATAAATGTTTTTTAAAAAGAGAAACTTCCACCACAGCTCAGGCTCAGTGGTCTTCATGATGCCTACATGGTAGGATTTCAAAATTCTTGTCTCAATCCTTTCCTTTTTCTGAAGGAGCTTTTATATGACAGTTATCTGTGATCTGCTCTGCCTTTATGTATTATGATTGGGACAGTTGCCATAAAATTAGCCTTTTAATACCTAAATTGTCAGATAATGAGGATCTACAACCAGGCCATTTGGAGAGATCTGTGATCAGTTACTGCCAATGGACTGTGAGAAAGGTGGTTAAGAAAAGGGGAGGGATTAAGAAGATTCCAAGGCTCTAGGGAGTAGAGAAAGAAGTCATGAATTGAAAGGCATTTGGGTCCCTGAATATGTGAACAACAGCTACCATCTGCCCAGGAACACTGGCACTGATTATTTAATGAGTAGTAAGATTATATTGTGTTGAGAAAATTTCTAATGCTTTCAATACTCTAAGCGTGTTTCTTTTATTTATTTATTGTTTAGTTAGTAAGTTGTTTTGCATTTTAGATGTGTCTCTTTGAGAGAGTATTTTTGTTATTGTTATTCAGTCACTAAGTTATAAGCTTCATCATGCGTATGAGCTAAGTTGCTTCAGTAGTGTCAGACTCTTTGCAACCCCATGGACTGTACCCTGCCAGGGTCCTCTGTCCATGGGATTCTCCACGCAAGAATACTGGAGTGGGTTGCCATTCCTTCTTCAAGGGAACCTTTAACACAAGTTATATGAAAATGTAATCTGAAAATCTACACTTTTTTTTTTACTTTTATTTTCAAATTTTGACAAATGTCCACTGGAGAAGGGAATGGCAAACCACTTCAGTATTCTTGCCTTGAGAACCTCATGAACAGTATGAAAAGGCAAAATGATAGGATACTGAAAGAGGAACTCCCCAGGTCGGTAAGTGCCCAATATGCTACTGGAGATCAATGGAGAAATAACTCCAGAAAGAATGAAGGGATGGAGCCAAAGCAAAAACAATACCCAGTTGTGAATGTGACTGGTGATGGAATCAAGTCTGATGCTGTAAAGAGCAATATTGCATAGGAACCTGGAATGTTAGGTCCATGAATCAAGGCAAACTGGAAGTGGTCAAACAGGAGATGGCAAGAGTGAACATCAGTCCTGGATGTTCATTGAAAGGACTAATGCTAAAGCTGAAACTCCAATACTTTGGCCACCTCATGCAAAGAGTTGACTCATTGGAAAAGACCCTGATGCTGGGAGGGGTTGGGGGCAGGAGGAGAAGGGGACAAAAGAGGATGAGATGGCTGGATGGCATCACCAACTCAATGGACATGAGTTTGAGTGAACTCTGGGAGTTGGTAATGGACAGGAAGGCCTGGCATGCTGCAATTCATGGGGTCGCAAAGAGTCGGACACAACTGAGCAACTGAACTGAACCATAGTTATATAAGATGTTAACAGTAGGAGTAACAAAGTAAGAAGGGCTTCCCAGGTGGCTCAGTGGTAAAGAATCCGGTTGCTAGTGCAAGAGACGTGGGTTCAATCCCTGAGTCAGGAAGATCCCCTGGAGAAGGATATGGCAACCCGCTCCAGTATTCTTGCCTGGGAAATCCCATGTACAGAGTAGCCTGGCAGGCTCCAGTCCATAGGGTCCCAAAAGACGCAGACGGGACTTATCGGCTGTACAACAACAACCACCAAGTAAGGAATATATATGAATTCTTTGCACTATCTTTGCACCATTTTATAAAATTAAAATCATTCAAAACAAAAGCAAACAAGTTTTGACTCGGTGCGTGTGTGCTCAGTGGCTCAGTCGTGTCTGACACTTTGTGACCCCATGGACTGAAGCCTTCCAGGCTCCTCCGTCCATGGGGTTTTCCCATGTTAGAAAATAGCTTGACCATATAATGTCACTCTGCTTACAAACTATTGCATTCATGGATCTGTCTATCTTTAGGCCAGTTCAACACTGTTTTTCTTATTGTAGCTGAAAATCTAGACTTTAGATTGGACTATTTAGTCATCACATTTATTGTGATCACTGACATACTTGTATTCATTCTTCCATCTTATTTTATGGCCTCATATGGCCCACTTCTCTGTTTCTTTTTTCCCTCTTATTTCTTGACTTCACTTGAATTAATTGATTTTCTATCTCTTATAACTCCCAGTAAACAGAACTGAATTAATCATATCCTTAGTTTAGGACAGATTTTCATCACTGTTCTATATAAAACCTTTCTATAATCCATTTGCTTGCTTGTTAATTAATACAGTAAATACTTGTGACCTAATTACTGAACTGTTTTTTTCCCCAGTCTCTTTTTTTATCTCCTTCTAAAAATCTGCTCAGATACATACTGGGCCTTCTCACTTTCTCCTCAAGGCAGAACTCTTTCAAATTTTTCATTTTCTTGTTTCTTTGGGTTGCATTCCAGAGAATTATTCATTTCATTTTCAATTTTTCAATTTTCTTTTTCAGAGTTAGGTCTCCTGTTTTTACCTATCAAAATTTTTATTTTAATTTATTATGTCTGTTAGTGCGAGAAGTCTGAGGGGCTTTTGCTTCCTAATATTCTAGTCTCACTTTCATCGCTCTTCTTCTCAAGACTCAGTTTGTAAATAAATAAATGGTTTTCTTAAGCTGCTCAGTTTGGGGGTGTCTTTTATTTTATTCATTTTTTTATTTTGGCTGAGCCATGTGGCATGCTAGATCTTAGGCCCCCAACTAGGGGTTGAACCCATGCCCCATGTGTTGAAAGCTCAGAGTCCTAACCACTGGACCACCAGGAAAGTCCCAAGACTCAATTTTGGCAATTTGCTGCATGACTCAGGGAACTTAAACCAGGGCTCTGTAACAACCTAGAGGGGTGGGATGGGGAGGGAGGCGGGAGGGAGGTTCAAGCGGGAGCCATATGTATACCTATGGCTGATTCATGTTGATGTTTGGCAGAAACCAACACAATTCTGTAAAGCAATTATTCTTCAATTAAAAAATAAATTTTAAAAAACCTCAATGTTTAAAATAAACCTTCTATTTTGCAATCAGTGTCTGATATTTCTCACGTATGAACTCTTTGACAATTTCTTTCTTCTATTCTCTAATCTTGATGTATTTCACCCATTGGGCCCTTCTGATGACACTTCTGATTTGTTTTTAGACGTGTTTCTCATTTTCCTTGAAAATTTTACCAGTAGGAATTCTCGGAGACTGAGGTTAAAGCCCTGTTCCCTCAGAGAGGTCTTGCATATGTTTTCTGCCAGCTCCCTGGTAGTCCTATCCATCTGGAAATCACTTTAAATTCAATTCTCCACTTGAACTTCAATTTTAACATGCAGGTAACAACAAATTTACATGAGAGTTTGATGCTGACAATGATTTCTCAGGGGCAAATTCATTTTCCTTCCATCCAGTGTCAAAGTAAATGCAGGCTATTTTGCATGCTGTTCCTTTCTGCTTTGTAGTCTTATTTAATATTCCCTCTAACATTGACGGGCCGAGTTTTGCAAAGATCTATTAGAACTCCTACCTTTTTGAGTTCCATACATTACGTCCTATCTCTTATACTTAAGATGAGCATGTATCATTCCATATGCTTTTAAGAATAAAAGTGGGTGCAATTAATAACTACACCAGGGAACAGACATTAACTAGTACTGTCCTGGATAAATCAGGAGGTATGATCACCTTATTCTTCCCAACACAGGTATCTTGGGCTCAAAAACTTAGGCTCAAAACCACCATGATTTTGCAGCTCCTGTTTGGAAAACGGCTGCTTCTGCTGTCTGCTGATTCTAGCTTCCCATTTTCATATTTATTTTTTCCCTTTGTGGATTCTTTAGTTTCTTACCAGCTCAGTGAGCATTTTTATAGGTGTTTATGAAAATATTTTATTTTAGCCATTTTCACTGGTTCCAATTGGAAGGTTGTAGAGTAAATTTAATCTAGCCTGTTACCAAAATCAGAAGGCAATCCAAAGATTCAATTTAAGCATGAATCCCCTATACCCAGAAGTTGGGAGAGTAAGAATTGGGATTAAAAAAGCAGGTATTCCTCATTCTATAAGAGGCTCACATCTTTTATTGTTCTATATATCACACCTTCTAGCATATTGCCAAGAGCTGGAAATATCACATGACCATGTGTCGGAGGAGCTAAAAATCTCACTGGGGAGAAAAGAAATACATGGATTCGGAAGAGTGATAATCCAAGACCTGTAAGATAAAGTGCCCAAAGTGCTTCATAAATAAGAAAAAGAATTTGTAGAACTGGCTATCTTCAGCTGAGGGGTTAGAGAAAATTTCACAAAAGCTGAAGAAGGTATGAATAGTTTATTTATACAAAGAAGATCATTTGTGGTAAACTGTAGATTTTTTCTTGACTTCTGTGATGTGAGATACAGATATTTATAATGTGGCCTCTGATAATGGGATAATAATAAGCATTTAATACCAAATACTGCGGTGGTGTTCATCTTCTAGGTGGATTTAAACAGATAAATGGGGCATTTAATCATGTACAATTAGCACCCTTGGAAATTTCTGTGGATTTACCACCTAGGGTTATTGGTGAGAGGGATTGAGATAATTATTTGTGTTCATGAAATGGCCCTTTGGATTGATTTTTTTAGATATAACTAGAATAATAATAAACTGAAATGGTGAAAAGAACTTGATAACATTTTATTGAGATTTGACTACAGGACAATATAAAGACTCAACCTAAAAGGCACACATGTATAATACAATTAGTTTGCAAGACTGTAGTATCTTTGAAAGCAAAATTGGTTACTATTAGGGTTTATGTCTCCAGGGTATAACATAGTACTTTGCATACAGTAGAAGTTTAGAAGATGCTGGTGTTAGTTAACCTGAACAGAAATTTAAAATGATATAGGAATTCTAAACATGTAGGTATTCCTCTGTTCTTTAAAACCCTGTATTCCATAAGCAAAGATATAAACAGAATAAAGAATGTTTATGCACCTTTATTTATTTTTCAAATGTTTCTGGAAGGAATTGTGATTAATCCAAAAAGCATCGTTTAGAGGCATGAAAGTACTGTTAACGAGCATTTCCAAAAAGAAAAACAATATGATCAGGCTAGGGGCACATTTTCAAATCATGGAGAACAAATTAAATGCTGCCACATTATCATGTACCATATACTCCTATATCATATAATATGGAATCATAGAGACAAAATAAAAATAAGGAAACCGAGCAACTGCAAGAAACTCGGTGGTTTCGGTGCACTTTGAAAAGTCCCACTGTTCCAAAACCTCAAATGTACACAAAAGAACAAAAGTCAGAGGGAGCTTCACCCGCACTGAGATCAGGAAACACCACTGGCATCATACTACCAGCCCCTAAGACTTTCTTCTAGATATCAAACAGTTAGGGTAAATAGAAATAAGATGTCAGAAATATGCCCAACTGCGGGGTGCAGAGGTACAAAGGACATATCAAGTCACAGGCAGGGAGTGGAGGGCGTTTGACACAACCTCACTAATCTCCTCCAACTTAGTATCCCAGAGTTCTTCTTTGTTCTTTGAATGATCATTTCCTTTTGAACTCCTGTCTGTTTCAAGCAGGCTTCTGAGGGTATTAATTATAGGTTTCAAAAAATTGTCCTCAAGTCAAGAATCTTTCTGGTTCAACCTCAAAAGCTGAGCAGTCTCTTGGTGTGAAAGAAACAGGAAGTGTTCCACGTAGGTCCTGCTCACTCACCTGCCATAGACTACAGTAGAACAAAGAGAGCCTCTCCTCAGTTCAGTTCAGTCGCTCAGTCATGTCTGACTCTTTGCGACCCCATGGACTGCAACATGCCAGACTTCCCTGTCCATCACCAACTCCTGGAGTTTACTCAAACTCAGGTCCATTGAGTCAGTGATGCCATCCAACCATCTCATCCTCTGTCATCCCCTTCTCTTCCCGCCATCAATCTTTCCCAGCATCAGGGTCTTTTCCAATGGGTTGGTTCTTCACATCAGGTGGCCAAAGTATTGGAGTTTCAGCTTCAGCATTAGTCCTTCCAATGAATAAAACTGGGCAGAGTGTCTGGTGGCTCAGTGGTTAAGAATCTGCCTGCCAGTTCAGGAGACATGGGTTTGATCCCTGGTCCAGGAAGATCCTACGTGCTGATCCTGGAAGATCCCACATGCCTCAGGGCAACCAAGCCCATATGTCACAGCTACTGAGCCTGTGCTCTAGAGCCGGGAGCCACAACAACTGAGCCCGTGTGCCACAACTATTGAGGCCTGAGCACCCGAGACCCGTGCTCCACAACAAGAGAAGCCACCACAATGAGAAGCCTTCATACCACAACTAGAGAGGAGCCCCCACTCCTCGAAACTAGAGAGAAGGCCACGCAGCAGCAAAGACCCAGCACAGCTAAAAATAATAAATAAATAAAGTTACTAGAAAAATGAGTATCTCATGACTGAGCAACATGTGAAACAACAACGTGTAAAATTAGGAAAAAAAAAAACTGGGCAAAATATGTGAATCCAAGGCTTTCAGGCATGGGAGAGCAGACAAGGCAAGACTGTGAGCCTCACATTCACCCCAGCTCGCTGTTTAGGCATAATTTCCTGATCATGGCACAGAGTTCTGGAGTCTAACCAGAGCCCAGAAATCCCACTGAGCCAAGGAGCCAGAGGTTAGAGTTTAACACTGTTGATATATCTAAAATGTTTGAAGCACAGCACCAATGATGGAGAGAGAAGGGGCAGAAATACATGGAGATATCTTGTGACTCCTGGGCCAAGGGCCATGTTTTCATGGACAGACTACTTGAAATTAACCACCAAGAGGTTGTTATGGCATCAGAGACACTTCTGGTCAACACTGGTGTTTGCACCCACGTAGAGAGGAAAAGCCTCCTTAACACCTCGTTAACTCATTTTTCAAAGAGAAACAGAAACCTGTCCCTTAGGAGTAAAGACCATGCCCTAGAGTAAGGGCTGTCTGTTCTAGACATGCTTTAAGAAAAAGCCTAAAACCAAGTCTGGACTGCTATGCTATGCTAAGTCACTTCAGTCATGTCCGACTCTGTGTGACCCCATAGACGGCAGCCCACCAGGCTCCCGCGTCCCTGGGATTCTCCAGGCAAGAACACCGGAGCAGGTTGCCATTTCCTTCTCCAATGCATGAAAGTGAAAAGAGAAAGTTAAGTCGCTCAGTCGTGTCCGACTCTTAGCGACCCCATGGACTGCAGCCTACCAGGCTCCTCCGTCCATGGGATTTTCCAGGAAGAGTACTGGAGTGGGGTGCCATTGCCTTCTCCAAGTCTGGACTAAACCGTAGGAAAAACAGAATTTGGCAGTTGGGTCCTGCTTCTTAGAAGGGCTTGGAAAACATCTCGGGCTTTTCACAAAAATCTGTTGTTAAATTGTAAAACCAAGTCAATGCAATTTCCAGGTGCTTAGCAAGTAATTGATGTGTCTATCAGAGGAAAATAATAGAATAAAGGACAATAATAGAGTCTAGTGTCTCTACAATGGTTTATTCACAATACCCAGTATTCAATAAAACATCAAGACACACAAAATAGAAGAATGTGTTCCACAGCCAAAGAAAGCAATTAAAAATTGACCTCTAGGTCACTTTATGTTGTTATTAGTATTGCTTTAACTGGTTGTCCTTTAAGAAACCACTGTGATAGGCTGCATGTTAACCTTTCCAAAATGTCCTCATACTAATCCCCAGAACCTGTAAACATTTACCTATGTGCTTAGTCACTCAGTTGTGTCTGACTCTTTGTGACCCATGGATGGTAGCCCGCCAGGCTCCTCTGTTCATGGGATTCTCCAAGCAAGAATACTGGAGTGAGTTGCCATTTCCTTCTCCAGGGGATCTTCCTGACCCAGGTATCAAACCTGGGTCTCCTGCATTACAGGTGGATTCTTTACCCTCTGAGCCACCAGGAAAGCCCAAAACACAGATGGAAGGGTGTGGGATCTTAGTTCCCTGACCAGGGATCAAACCCTGGCCCCCTGCATTGGGAGCATGGACTCTGAACCACTGGACCACCAGGGACGTCCCAAACATATTACTTTACATAGAAAAATAGACTTTGCAGGTAGGATTTAATGACAGATTTTGAGATGAAGAGATTACCCTGAATTATCTGCAGAATTGCAAGAGTTACCAAAAAATGAAGTCAGGAGAGTCAGAGTCAGACATGGTAGATATTCACATAGAAGCCCAAGTCAGAGAGATTTGAAGATGACACATGGTTGGTTTTGACGAGGAAGGAGGGGCCATGAGCCCAGGAATGCAGGTGGCGCATATGAGCTGGAACATGCCAAAGAATGACTTCCCCCCAGAGCTCCCAGAAGTAAGGCAGGACCGCCAACTCCCCGACATCAGCCCAGTGAAACTTGGTTCAGATTTCTGGCCTCCAAAGAGAGTTGTTGTTCAGTCGCTCAGTCACGTGCAACTCCTTGTGACCCCCAGACTGCAGCACTCCAGGTTTCCCTGTCCTTCCCTAGCTCCCGGGGTTTGCTCAAACTGAAAGAGCGTAGGTTTGTGTTGTTTGAAGCCACTAAATTTGTCATAACTGTTTCAGCATCCAGGGGAAAGGGATACAAGCCAGATGCTGGATTTAATAGACAATGATGTTAAAGCAGCTATTTAAACATGTTTAAATAGCTAAAGAAAAAAGGTATTTATTCAGTGAATGAGACCAGTGAAACTTTCAGAGAGCAATGGAGATCAACAGAAATTTTACAATTGAAAAGTAAAATAACTGAAACAAAAACCTCTCAGGAAAGCCTGATTCTTTCACAGGCAATTTCATTCATTCAATCAAAAATAAATAGACATGCAAGGAGACAGAATCATGTGGTTAATAAAAATGAGGAAGATAGCAGTCAATGGAAGCAGACCCAAAGGTAACCCAGATATGGAAACATAAGAACTTTAAAATAACCATGATTATTCAGTTCTAGAAAATATGGGGAAAGGAGGACAAAATAGATTAAAAGACAAAGAAATTCACTGACATGGTAGAGTTCATTAAAAGAAACAAATGTACCTCCTATAAATGAAAAAGATATAGTATCTGGTATTAGGAATTCAATAGATACGCTTAATAGCAAGTTGCATAGAATACAAGGCACAATCAATAGAAAATATTCAGACAGAAGCATAACAAAGGAAACAGAATTGAAAAAAAAAAAAAAAAGCACCAGTGTGTACTAGGATCTAATTTCTTCCTGGGAACTCAGTAACAGAAGTGGTTCTCACCCTTCAGTCATTTTTACATTATTGCTCTTCTATCATTTGATATAATTTGAGCTAATTGTATAACATCAGATAGATTATATTGAATAGTGCTGGGTAGAATTTAAGAATAAAATTAGAACAGGAAATAATTTTGACCCTAAGTGTTACATGGCCTTGTAGTTATGAATGATGTCTTATTCTGCTTCTCATTAGAACCTCTAGGGGGAAAACAAATTGGCCTCCACTGGCCCAAAAGGATACACAAAGGCAATAAGGTGGGTTTGGAGGAGAAACCTGGCAGCAGTAAGAAAGCTCTTCTGATGAGCTCCT
Source organism: Bubalus bubalis (assembly GCF_019923935.1). NCBI lineage: Eukaryota > Metazoa > Chordata > Mammalia > Artiodactyla > Bovidae > Bubalus > Bubalus bubalis. The sequence goes on along the minus strand of NC_059169.1, from coordinate 12,976,328 downwards.
TTCCCAAGAGCACAGTTCCAACTCTATGGATCACAGGCTTGGCTGTGATCAGTAAATCTCAAAGAGTTAAAGAACAAACAACTGACAAACAACTAATCTCGAGAATATACAAGCAACTCCTACAGCTCAACTCCAGAAAAATAAATGACCCAATCAAAAAATGGGCCAAAGAACTAAATAGACATTTCTCCAAAGAAGACATACAGATGGCTAACAAACACATGAAAAGATGCTCAACATCACTCATTATCAGAGAAATGCAAATCAAAACCACTATGAGGTACCATTTCACACCAGTCAGAATGGCTGCGATCCAAAAGTCTACAAGTAATAAATGCTGGAGAGGGTGTGGAGAAAAGGGAACCCTCTTACACTGTTGGTGGGAATGCAAACTAGTACAGCCACTATGGAGAACAGTGTGGAGATTCCTTAAAAAACTGGAAATAGACCTGCCTTATGATCCAGCAATCCCACTGCTGGGCATACACACTGAGGAAACCAGAAGGGAAAGAGACACGAGTACCCCAATGTTCATCGCAGCACTGTTTATAATAGCCAGGACATGGAAGCAACCTAGATGTCCATCAGCAGATGAATGGATAAGAAAGCTGTGGTACATATACACAATGGAGTATTATTCAGCCATTAAAAAGAATACATTTGAATCAGTTCTAATGAGGTGGATGAAACTGGAGCCTATTATACAGAGTGAAGTAAGCCAGAAAGAAAAACACCAATACAGTATACTAACGCATATATATGGAATTTAGAAAGATGGTAACAATAACCCTGTGTGCGAGACAGCAAAAGAGACACTGATGTATAGAACAGTCTTATGGACTCTGTGAGAGAGGGAGAGGGTGGGAAGATTTGGGAGAATGGCATTGAAACATGTAAAATACCATGTATGAAACGAGTGCCAGTCCAGGTTCGATGCACGATACTGGATGCGTGGGGCTGGTGCACTGGGACGACCCAGAGGGATGGAATGGGGAGGGAGGAGGGAGGAGGGTTCAGGATGGGGAACACATGTATACCTGTGGCGGATTTATTTTGATATTTGGCAAAACTAATACAGTTATGTAAAGTCTAAAAATAAAATAAAATTTAAAAAAAAATGTAAAAAAAAAAAAGCAAATGCTAGAACTAAAACCTTGTGACAATAACATGCTAAGTAATTGCTAGCCATAGAATTTATATGTATATCTTTTAAATTTGTCACCAAGTAAAATATTAAAGTAAAAAAAAAAATCTATCTCATAGAAAGCCATAATTCAAAGAGACACATGTACCCCAATAGTCACTGAAGCGATATTTACTATAACAAGGACACGGAAGCCACTAAATGTCCATTAATGGAGAAATGGATAAAGGAGATGTGGTACATATACACAATGGAATATTACTCAGCCACAAAAAGGAATGAAGTTGAGTCATTAGTAGAGACATGGATGGAGTGTCATACAGAGTGAAGTGAGTCAGAAAGAGGAAAACAATATCATGTTTTAATACTCACACATGGAATCTAGAAAAATTGTGTAGATGGTCTTATTTGCAAAACAGAAATAGAAATACAGACCTAGAGAACAAATGTTTGGATTCCAAGGAGGGGGAGAAAGGGTGGGATGAATTAGGAGATTGGGATTGACATATAAACGCTATTGATAGCACTGGGAATCCTAGTCAGTGCTCTGTGGTGACCTAAATGGGAAGGAAATTCAAAAAAGAGGGGACATATGTATACATGTAGCTGGCTCACTTGGCTGTACAGTAGAAACTAACATAATATTGTAAAGCAATTGTACTCCATTGAAACTTAAAATTCATGATCAAAAAAATTTTTTCTCATATGGAAGAGAAATTCTATCAACACTTACACTCTCTTGGAGGAAATACTGGAGAGGAAGCTTCCATATCGCTTTTTATTCCTTCCTCATGTCTTTCCACAGGTGGAGGAATAGCTAAACCTGATCAGTGAGAGATGTGTTCAGAGTGGAAGGGGTAAAGGCAGTTGAGGCATCAAAGATCTTTACAGGAAAGCCATGACTAACAAAGGCAGAAGAATGTTTGAATTTTAAAGTAACCATGGTGAAAGGATTATGACACCAATAAGCAATGACTAGAAAACTAGTTTTATGATTGAAGGACCATGCTGATATATCCTGAAACCCTGCTCAATCACCACATTACAAGTTAGTCAGACATCACACACCTCCTCTGGTGGATTAGAGCGTCTGAAAAAGAAAGGAAAGAGGGACTTCCCTGGTTCAGTGGTTAAGAATCTGCCTTGCAGTGCAAGGGATGTGGGCTCGATCCCTAGTTGGGGAACTATGATCCCACATGCTGTGGAGCAACTAAGCCTGCCCCTCAACTAGAGATTCCATGCACCACAATGAAGATCCTGAGTGCTGTAACTGAGACCCAATACAAATAAATAAATAGATATTGTTTTAAAAAGTAGAAGAGGGAAAGAGAGAAGGAGGGAGGAAGTGACGGAAGGAAGCAGGGTGGTAAGAAGGGAAGAACGAACCTGTATCTAATTCTACCTCTAGTTCTACCTTCCAACTTAAAACAAATACAAGGCATGGAGGACTGTTGATAAATAACAAAAAGGACTTCAAACAATCAAATTCACAATGTGGAAAATTTCCAAGAACAAATGACAGGACTTGTTTATAAATAAAGGGAGAGGTAACTCTAATAGACTAAAAGAAATTTAACAGATATATCAACCCAGTGTAACACATGCGCCTTGTTCGGAACCTGATTTGGGAAAAAAAAAAAAAAAAAACTACGAGAGGACACATTGAGGCAACTGCTGCTGCTGCTGCTGCTGCTGCTGCTGCGTCGCTTCAGTTGTGTCCGACTCTGTGCGACCCAATAGATGGCAGCCCACTAGGCTCCTCTGTCCCTGGGATTCTCCAGGCAAGAACACTGGAGTGGGTTGCCATTTCCTTCTTCAATGCATGAAAGTGAAAAGTGAAATCACTCAGTCGTGCCCAACTCTTAGCGACCCCATGGACTGTATGCAGCCCACCAGGCTCCTCCAGTGGGAAATCCCTGGAAAATGGGATTTTCCAGGCAAGAGTACTGGAGTGGGTTGCCATTGCCTTCTCCAATTTGAGGCAACTAGGGGAGAGAAAATATGGATCAGATATTAGATAATGTGAAGTGATCATTTTTTATTTTGTTTTGGTATCACGTGTTTTGAACAAGATCAATGTGGAAGAATTTATTGGTGAAAGTGAAGTCACTCAGTCGTGTCTGACTCTTTGCGACCCCCATGGACTGTAGCCCACCAGGCTCTTCCATCCATGGAATTTTCTAGGCAAGAGTACTGGAGTGGGTTGCCATTTCCTTCTCCGGGGGATCTTCCTGACCCGGGGATCGAACCTGGGTCTCCCGCATTGTGGGCAGACGCTTTACCGTCTGAGCCACCAGGGAAGCCTACTATGTTTTCTAGGATTAGCTGTTGGATGTTCTAGAAAAAAAAAAAAAATCTATGGGAAAGGATACATGAAACAAGGATGGTAGATTGCTGATTCTTGGTGAAATTAAGGCATGGCTATGTGAGGTCACTTGCTAATTTCTCTAATTTTTGTGATCATTTGAAGCCTTACCTGGTGGTGCTATTGGTAAAGAACCTGCCTGCCAAGGCCAGAGATGCAAGAGACATGGGTTTGATTCCTGGGTTGGGAAAATCCCCTGGAGAAGGAAATAGCAACCCTTTCCAATATTCTTGCCTGGAAAATCCCATGGACGAGAAGCCTGGTGCTCTACAGTCCAACTCACAAAGAGTTGGACACGACTGAGCACACACCCACACATGTTAAAGATGAAGTGGAGGGGTTACTGTCTCCTGAGTTCAGAGCAGGTGTGTCTGGATGCAGAGTCCGATCCCTAGGCTGTGGGAAGACCAGCCAGCTCCCTTCCAGGCAGACAGCCAGAGCTCTGCTCTTTTGTTCTTACCGTTTCTCTGCCTACAACTGGGAGAACTGGGCAAAGGGCATTCAGGTCCCATTCTAGTCTCAGAAGTATCATCAATCTCTTTTTTGGCTTCAGTTCCAAACTGCATCCTCTGGCACAATTTGTGCACAACTCTTTACTTGGGAAAAGAAAAGTGACCCTTTGAATCTAATTTAGCTAGTATCATCGTGATTACATTCTATCAGCAGAACCCTGGAGGGCAGCGAGTCATCTGTACCTGACCCACGACTGCAGGGAATCGGTCAGATAAGAGAATGACAGAACTGCTGAATCAAGCGAAGGAATTCTGAGGATAAAGGACAATGATGCATGTTCCTCAGCTAAGGTCAACTCGTCGGGGTAATCAAGATGTTAAAAATATGAGAAAGTGGGATTGAGTGTTGGCGCAAGTCCCTAAGAGAGCAGAATAAGGGCCAAAGACACAGTGGGAGGAATCGGCATCAGAAAGAGAGATGATTTGTTGTTCTGTACATTTGTGGGAAGAAGAAAAAGGATAAAAGAAGCTACGGTAACAAGTTGAGATTGAGATGAAGGAGACTGAGGTGGGTTTTCTCTGGTGGGTGAAACCTTTGGAATAAGAAATAGAAAGGCAAGGGGCTTGAGCCCAGAGCTAGAATAACAATGATGGTAGAAAGGCTGATCTATCTGGTCACGCTTTGGTGATGGCCCAGGAGAGGAGCTGCGTATCCCTGGGTGGGGCTTATAGGGAGGACAGATACTGAACTTCCAGGTTCCCAGGGGACATTTGAACGCAACTCAAGCTTCCTGAATGTCACAGGGGTAAAGAAGCTGCCTGCAATACAGGAGATATGGGTTTGATTCCTGGGTCAGGAAGATCCCCTGGAGAAGGAAATGGCAACCCACTCCAGTGTTCTTGCCTGGAAAATCCCATCGACAGAGCCTGGCAGGCTACACTCCATGGGGTATCAAAAGAAGCAGACATGAGTGAGCAACTAAACAACAGCAACAACAACAAAAATCACACTGTATGGCTACTCAGATGGAAAAGTCGGGCCTCAAGTGAAAGGGCTTTTAAAAAAAATTTTATTGGAGTATAGTTGCTTTACAGTGTTATTAGTTTCTACTGCACAGCAAAGTGAGCCAACTAAGAGTATACATATACTCCCTCCTTTTTGGATTTCCATCCCATTTAGGTCACCGTAGAGCACAGAGAAGGAAATGGCAATCCACTCCAGTATTCTTGCCTGGAAAATCCTATGGACGGAGGAGCCTGGCGGGCTACAGTCCATGGGGTCGCAAGAGTCGAACACGACTTAGTGACTAAACCACCACCACCACCAGAGCACTGAGTAGAGTTCCCTGTGCTGTACAGCATGTTCTCCTTACTTAGCTATTTCATGAAAAGTGAAAGTGGGCTTGCAAAGAGTCGGACACGAGTTGACAAAGTGTCCAACTCTTTGCAACCCCATGGACTGGAGCCTACCAGGCTCCTCCGCCCATGGAATTTTCCAGGCAAGAGTACTGGAGAGCGTTGCCATTTCCTTCTCCAGGGGATCTTCCTGACCCAGGGATCGAACCTGGGTCTTCTGCATTGCAGGCAGACACTTGACCATCTGAGCCACTTGGGAAGCCCCTACCTATTCCATACATAGGATCAATAGTGTATATATGTCAATCCCCATCTTCTGATTCATCCCACCTCCCTCTCCCCCCCACCATACCTTTGTTCTCTATGTCTGTGTCTCCATCTGCTTTGCAAATAATATCGTCTATACCAATTTTTTTTTCAGATTCCACATATATGTGTTAATATACAGCATTTGTTTCTCTCCTTCTGACTTACTTCACTCTGTATGACAGTCTCTAGGTCCATCCACGTCTCTACAAATGACCCAATTTTGTTCCTTTTTATGGCTGAGTAATAAACTGTCTATGGGGTCACACAGAGTCAGACACGACTGAAGCGACTTAGCAGCAGCAGCAGCAGCAATATTCCTTTGCATATATGTACCACATCTTCTCCATCCATTCTTCTATTGATGTACATTTAGGTTGCTTCCATGTCCTGGCTATTGTAAATCACTCCACATGGTATTTACAAAACAACAACAGCAACTCAGGATAGGACTGCAAGTTTCTACTGTTGAGGGCCTGAGTTTGATCCTGGTCAGGGAACTAAGATCCCAAAAGCCCAGGACAAGATGGCTCAGAAGGTTCTGTGTGGAGAGGCACCATCATTCAGAGAAGCTCATGTGCAGAGGTGCTGGCCTTCCTCTTTCTCCCCTCCTTGCCTGGAGCATCCCAACAAGCATCCTCACTTAGGTCTGAGTCAGATGGCAAGTTCTAGAAGATCCCGAAAATCACAAAGTGTTCCTCTGGTATACTCTGCTTTGTTTAAATCATATGCTCCAGCCTTATTCCATAACTGGTTCTTATTTTTGTACCATAAACATGGAGAACATAAGCTTCAAATAAATAGAATGGTGGTAAGGCTGCATTTTCACAGAAAACTATTATCAGCCTATTCAGCGATTTTAAATTAGTTTATTAATTGTATCAACACATTTACCAGGGTTTTGAGTATCCAGACTAGGCATTTTCTTAAATATTTACATTTAGTGCTAATTAAGTACACACAATTCAGACATTGCTTCAGCTGTTACAACAGAGAACATATTTTCAACAGAGACACAAAAGAAAAGGTATCTGAGGAGAATCAGTATTTCCTAGAATATTTTCTCACAGAAATCAAAACAGTGTTCAGTTCAGTTCCGTTCAGTCGCTCAGTCGTGTCCGACTCTTTGTGACCCTGTGAACCACAGCATGCCAGGCCTCCCTGTGCATCACCAATTCCCAGAGTTTACCCAAACTCATGTCCATTGAGTCGGTGATGCCAACCAGCCATCTCATCCTGTTTTCCCCTTCTAATACTCAATATATACATGGGGCTTCCCTGATGGCTCAGCCTGCAATACAGGAGACACAGGAGATTTGGTTTTGATTCCTGGGTGGGGAAGATCCCCTGGAGGAGGAAATGTATACTTCAGTATTCTTGCCTGAAAAGTCCCATGGACAGAGAAGCCTGGCCGGCTATATCCAAAGGGACACAAAGGGACACATGACTGAACGAGAAAAAAAAATGAAAAAATATACATTATGTTTTAAAGTACTTCTATTACCCCTAAAGTGCTTCTTCCTTCTCCAAGAAATGTTGATAATTACTAGTTCAGCTTAAAAAAATTTTATAAATTCAATAAGAATTTTTATTTTTTTAATTATTAAAAAAATTTTTTTTTGGTCATGCTGGGCAGCACTCAGGATCTTAGTTCCCCAACCAAGGATCAAATTTGTGCCCTCTACAGTGGACGCATGGAGTCTTAACCACTGAACCACCAGAGAAGGCCCTCAAAAACCATGTTTTAAATGATCTACAACAATAAAAACATAATTCCCCAAATATCTTGCAAGTATTCGTTTCAGCTATTTGCATGGAGATCTTTGATCACACTGAGTTGTTTTCATCTACAAAACTGACTAAAGCCTAGTGAAAACCAGTTTAGTAATTTCAGAGCAAATTTTGAGAAAAATTTAAAGACATGAGGTTTTAAAAAAGTGAATATTAAGAAAGACACAAATAAGGCTTTGAGTAGTTTAGGTGCTCATGATAAACAGACTTGAGCAAAAAAAAAAAAGCCAAAAAAAGTAAGTGAGAAGATTGGCTTTCTCTTATTATGGCATTAAATCTACGGCAAGTAGGTGAACTTCAATTTTTATATATATACTGCTGGCTCAGTGGTAAAGAATTTGCCTGCCAATGCAGGAGATGCAGGTTTGATCCCTGGGTCAAGAAGATCCCCTGGAGAAGGAAATGGCAACCCATTCCAGTATTCTTGCCTGGGAAATCCCATGGAAAGAGGAGCCTGGTGGGAGTTCGTGGAGTTGCAGAAGAGTTGAACACAACTTAGCAACTAAACAACATCAACAACAATGTGCAAATATGTGTGTGTGTGTGTGTAATTTTATATAAAGCTGGTGAGACTAGATGTCCTCCCAGAGGGCCCTGAGTCCCCATGGTTCCAACTCGGCATCTGAATACTTTACTTATATGTGTGTATCCCATTTTTATACCTACCCAAGGGGAGATCTCAATAAACAGATGGCAAAGAACTCACAGCAGCCCCGCCATGGCTTTGGGACATGATGACCTGAGTGCACAATATTGACTGAGAATCCCACTGAGGGAGACAGTCCGGATTTCTTAGAAGTTATTATTAAAGTATCAGCATTTCAATTTGGCTGAGGATATGGAGTGTTTCAAGGGTTGTTTTTTTGACTGACTTTCTTTCCCTGCTCCAGGTCCCCACCTGCTCTGCATCTTACCATGGAGCAGACGGCCTGCTGGAAGTTGCTGCTGACTACCACATACAATAACAGGTTACCAAAGGTGTTCAGGGCAGCTAGCGGTCTTGAAACGATGTATGCTTCATGGATCTGATGCTCAGTGGAGCAGCTAATGGAAAGCAGGCGAGATTCGATCCTAATGACCCTCAAGATATGGAAGGGCAAAAAGCATATATAAAACACGAGAAGCAGCAGAATGGTGAGCCTGCGCACTTTCTGCTTCAGGCAGCTGTGCGTCTGAGGTCCTTGCATTAGGGTGTAGATAATCATTGTATAGCAGAGCGTCACTATCACCAAGGGGAGGCAGAAAGTGGTGGTGGTCAAAATTAGATTGTACCTTTTGATGGTTGTGAGGTCATCCGAGCTGGTGAGGTCAAGGCAGGTGGATCTATTGGTGCTGGTGGTAGCTGTGATCAGGAAGGTCATGGGTATGACGGCCACCAGCGACACGATCCACACCACCGCACAGGCCACCACGGCCCATCGCTTTTTGTGGACCGAGAAGCAGCTCGTGGGGTGAATGATGACAAAGTAGCGGAAGATGCTGAAGCAGGTGAGGAAGAGGATGCTGCTGTACAGGTTGAAGTGGAAGCCGAAGCGGATGAACTTGCACATGAAGTCCCCGAAGACCCAGTGGTCTCCGCCGGCATAGTAATGAATCAGGAAGGGAAGGCTGGTGAGATACAGCAGGTCGGTGCAGGCCAGGTTCAGCATGATGATGGTGCTGCTCCTCCAGGGCCGCATTTTGAAGATGTACGTGGAGATGGCTATCACATTTCCAGGAAAACCCACCAGGAAGATGATGCTATAAATAACAGGGAGGTAGTGCGTCTTGAGTGGGATATTTTCACTGGTGCAATTTTCAAGAGCAGCTGCATAATCAGGGAAATCAGAGGCATTTGCAAAATCATCTAGTGGCTCATTCATGGCTGTCTCCTTTCATCTCGCAAGAAGACAAGAGAGTTCAGTTTGGCAATACAGACCAAGAGAAAGTAACTCGCTGCTAAAGGAAAATAGAAAACATTAATGGTAGGGTAATGAAAACAATGATCCACTTTTAAACAAAAACTGCTTGAACAGCCTCAATTGGCCACTTCTTTCTCTTTAATCTCCAAAGAGAAGAAATTGAATTTCTAAGAAAATGACTGTAAGGCAAGTTACTAAAGACATCTAACAACGATATAAAAGTTAAATGCTGTGAGAATTAAAAGGGCTTCCCTGGTGGCTCAGCTGGCCAAGAATCCACCTGCATTGCAGAAGAGCTGGGTTCAATCCCTGGCTTGAGAAGGTCCCCTGGAGAAGGAAACAGCTACCCACTCCAGTATTCTGGCCTGGAGAATTCCACAGACTGTATTGTTCATGGGATTGCAAAGAGTCAGACACGACTGAGAGACTTTCACTTCACTTCATAAGAATTAAAATGAAGGATTTGGGTGGAAAACCCATGTGTAGCTGTGAAAAACAGCTTAGCCAGGCTGCTACCGGGACAAGCTATAAGGTATCACCATTAGAGACTTACCCACAACAAGATCCACCATTAGTCATGCATAAGGCTATCTATTTTAAATATAGCAGTGTGCACATGTCAATTCTGGGCTTTCCTGATGGCTTAGCGGGTAAAGAATCCACCTGCAATGCAGGAGACTCAGGTTCAATCCCTGGGTTGGGAAGATGCCCTGGAGGAGGAAATGACAACCCACTCAAGTATTCTTGCCTGAAAAATTCCACGGACAGTGAAGCCTGGTGGCCTATAGTCCAAAGGGTCACAAAGAGTTGGACACAATTGAGCGACTGAGCACCCCCCGAACATGTCAATCCCAAACTCTTAATCGATCCTCCCCCCTCAACCCCAAGGACCTACTGTATAACACAGAGAACTCGGAACAATATTCTGTAATAACCTGAATGGGAAAAGAATTTGATAAAGAATAGATACATGTATATGTACAACAGAATCACTTAGCTGTACACCTGAAACTAACACATTATTAATCAACTATGCTCCAATATAAAATAAAAATTAAAAAAAGATTTAGTCACCAAAACAAAATAATCACCCATGAGGCACTTCACCACAGTATTACCTCTAAACTTGACAAAAGGCTGAGAAATATTTCTTATTATCTCTATTTTACAGAAGAGACTAAAACTGCAACCTATTCCTGATAACATCTAGTGGCACAGGTGGGATTCGAACCTCCGTTTGTCTGACTTAGAATGCATTCTCTTTCCAAACTGCCTCACTCTGCACCTTTCAGTCTGGATGGCCCTAAATGAGGGGTGCGATAGGAAGGGGTACGACTGAATACTGGACATTTTTAAGCGTAGATTTCATGCATTCCAACTTGATGTGTCTGGTGGATTTCATTTTCAAATTTCATCTCTTCCAACTCATTTAATGTAATTTGTTCATGTTGTGTGTGGGGGGAGGGGGGCACGCAGCATTTGAAGGGGAAGAAGGAACAGCAGTTCCATTCAGTGTTAAGAGCTAGACTGCAATAAACCAGAGGGCCTGACCTTGACTCTGTTCAGTCAAAGAGGAGTTGTGTGTCCCTAAGCAAGTTGCTTACACTCTCCAGTACTGGGAAGGAGGGGGAGTTGTACGTTAACTTTCTTCTTCTTGCTTATCAGTGTTTGATAAAATTTTGACTGTGTATTTCAGCATGAAGTTCATTTAAAAGAAGAATTACTTACAATTAGCTTATTATTCAGATGTAAATAGCTGTTGGTAAAGTGTATCCACTTACATATTTATGCAGTGCCCACTGTGTATTAATTAGGCACTCTGCCAGATCCTAGAGATACCAAATGAATAACATGCACAGATGTACAAGCCACCATCACAGCCTACTTGGGGAGATGGACAGAAAAATTATTTTAACAAAGTACAACTCTGCCTCACAGAACTGTCAATATACCACCACCACCACCACCACCACCCAAAAGCCAAGAAAAGCACTTGGACACCACTGGACACATAATTAGTGCTCAATAAATGGTAGCTGTTCATTGCTAGGGGCTTCCCTGATAGCTCAGTTGGTAAAGAATCTGCCTGTAATGCAGGAGACCCCGGTTTGATTCCTGGGTTGGGAAGATCTGCTGAAGAAGGGATAGGCTACCCACTCCAGTATTCTTGGATTTCTCTTGTGGCTCAGCTGGTAAAGAATCCGCCTGCATTGCAGGAGACCTGGGTTCAATCCCTTGGTTGGGAAGATCCCCTGGAGAAGCAAAAGGCTACCCATTCCAGTATTCTGGCCTGGAGAATTCCATGGACTGTATAGTGCATGGGGTCACAAAGAGTCAGACATGACTGAGCAACTTTCACATGTTAATTGCTAAGTCCTTTGATAGATGAATAGAACAAGGCTGTACAATAGTACTGATATAACAAGGGCTTCCCTGGTGACTCAGATGGTAAAGAATCTGCTTCCAAAGCAGGAGTCCTGGGTTCGATCTCTGGTTTGGGAAGATCCCCTGGAAAAGGAAATGGCAACCCACTCCAGTATTCTTGCCTGGAGTATTCTGCGGACAGAGGAGTCTGGAGGGCTACAGTCTATGGGGTTGCAAAGAGTTGGATGCAACTGAGTGACTAACACTTTCACTTTCACTATATTACAAAGAAGAAAGGGATTAGCTACCTGGGAACAGGACAGGTCACTAAAGGAACAGCATTTAGAAGGGAACATTTCAGCTTTTCAGGAAACAGGCAAGAGGAGAGGAAGGCATTCTAGGCAAGGAAAACAGCATGTGCAAAGGCACTGAGGTCTGACAGAGTTCAAGGGATTTCAAGAGAAACCTCAGAATACATTTAAATATCTATCACTTTTATTTTGAATGAACTGGGGCAAGAATAGCTCAAGGATAGGAAACCTGCCAGAGTTGGGGAGGGCAGTTGTCAGAATCCTCACACGAGAAGCCAGCGCTCCCTAAAAGTGAAAGTGTCAGTCACTCAGTCGTGTCCAACTCTGACAACCCCATGGACTGTAGCCTTCCATGCTCTTCTATCCATGGGATTCTCCAGGCAGGAAGACTGGAGTGGGTTGCCATTCTCTTCTCCAAGGGATCTTCCTGACCCAGGGACTGAACCTGTGTCTCCTGCACTGCAGGCAGATTCTTTACCATCTGAGCCACCAGAGAAGCCTGAGTGCTCCCTGGGACCATGTATTCCTGATCCAAAGTGAATGTGTTTCTCCTGGTCCAGTTGGTTTACCCTCGGGGATGATGTTATTGGCAGAACTATCACGGACACAGCACTCGGGGTGATAGGAGTCGGTGCTGCTGACTCCAGCAAGGATGCTGTGAAGCCAGAAGACCACAGCCTGTCCCTTGGCAAAAGCCATAATGCGCTCATGCACAGATAGAAGGCAGTCATTTAAATCCCAAGGAAAACAGGGAGTCCCCGAAGCAGCACTTCCTGAAATCTGTTCTTAGCAAGTCCAGATTCAAGACCTCATCGCCTATCTGTCGACTCCTTGAAAGCAGAAACAAGAAGTCACCCCCTACCCCAGGGGCTGACACACAGAGGGCCTCAATAAACACATCTGTGAATAAAAAAATCATGAGTAACATTAGCTAAATTTATCTTGTGCTGAAAAGCTAGTGAAGCAGCAACTGTTATTGAAAAAAAAAAAGTTTGGTTCTTTTAATGGCTTTAAAGTAAGGAGCAAAATTAATTTCTCTCATTGCAAATAAACCCCTGCCATGTTAATGGGGCCATTTTAAAGCATAATCATATCAGGAAAAGGCAGGCTGTAGGTAGAAACAACCACCTCATTGTTTTGAAAAACAACAGTGCAGTGTGGGATTTACTGAAGAGTGACTGACTGAGAAATGTCACCTCCATCCCTTAAACCTCAATGAAGGAATGGTTTGAGTTTACCAAACATGTGTGAACAAGAGGCGAAAACTAGTTGGGACCGTGAACCAAGCAGAACGAGGCAGTTTCTTTCCTCATCAGTCCTAGAGTCCTGTGCGATTCACAGCTGCTACCAGAGCACCAGGCTGCCACAAAGGAGCCATGTCCATTCAAAGGACATTGTGGAATAATGCAGTCTATTTCCTACCCTTGGTCACAACAGTGGATCTCAATCGTAGGGAGGTCACAGACACCTAGGACTATCAGACTCTCTATAAACTACAGATAATAATCTATCACGCTTCAACAAAACCAGACAGATATATTTCAACTAAACTAGACAGCACACAAATAAAAGCCAGCACCAAAGATTTGGGAATTTTTTCATAATGGAAAAACCCCATCATTTTAGCCTCTACTTTTCTTTCTCTGAAAGTGGGAAGAGATTGCAAGGGTTTAAGGCTAGCTGCAGGATGTCAGTGTTTTGAAAACACGCAACTCAGGACCTCCAGCCCAAGACCAGCCTGCCCATGAACCTCACATGTTTTTGTGGATAAAGAGGGCAGGACCAGACATGGTGTCTACTCACAGGGCCGCATATACTGCTTTACATCCACGGAGGACTCTTGCCCACTTGGAGAGAACAAATCCAGTGGGATGAATGATGCAGTGTGATTTTTCTCGGGTAGCTGAGAATTTTGCAGTAAACTCCTATCCAACCCTCCCCCAACCCACTCCTCTGCAGCACCACCCCCCCCAGCACACCCTGGGTTTTCCTAGTGCTACTCTAAGGCTAAGCTACCACCCATTCTCTCCTCCTTTCCCCAAGTTGCCAGCTGACCAGGGAGACACAGACTTGGAACCCTGGCCCTCTCACCCTCCCTTGGAGTCCTCCGAAACCCTGCAGCTGGGGTTGCATGTGGTTACCAAGAGAAACCTTGGATACACCTTTCATTCACAAAGATTCATCCTGGATTCCTTATCTGTGTGTGCCTGTCTTCATGCTAAGTCACTTCAGTTGTAGCCAACTCTTCGAGACCGTATGGATGGGCTCCTCTGTCCATGGGATTCTCCAGACAGGAATACTGGAGTGGGTTGCTATTTCCTCCTCTGGGGGATCTTTCCAACCCAGGGATCGAACCCCGGTCTCTCGTGTCTCCTGCATTGGCAGGCGGGTTCTTTTACCGCTAGTGGCACCTGGAAAGCCCCCGTTTCCTCGTCTACATATTTATAAACTAGTTGAACCTTGTACAGAGCAACTCTTAGCCCTCCTTTGTGATGAGGGTGAATGTTGTCCACCCTGGACCCTGAAGGAACCCCCTCTCCCCAACTCTTCCCACAAACCAAAAATTTCAGACAAGAATCTGCAAGTCCAGTACCCTGAGGACCCTCAGGACCTGTCTTGCTGATGGAGCCCAAAGATGCGATTTTAGCTATTTGATCATCGATATATCCCAATTAAAGAAAATCTATGGAAATGCCCATAAAGACACACACAAGTTTTGCATACAATCTGGAGCTTTAGAGATTGTATTAGTTACCTTAATCTATAGCAAGGAAACAAAACAAGATATAATAAAAGCATTTCAGGGGGAAATGTGTTTGTCCCCTTGTTTGTGGTGGGGTTTGCCAGACAGCATCTTTGGACTTTGTTAACACGATAAAGCCCAAAAACACACAGTGTGAGCTAAGAAGGCATCCGGAGCGGGGAACCAATCGATGTCAGAGAGGAACTCCCTGCCCCCAGAGTCCCCACGCTTGGTCTCGAAAAGGGTAAGAGGAAACCCACAGTCAGGAACTTCTCTAGGTCTCCCTGAGACAAATCTCCGCCATTCTAGGCTTTAACTGCCCCCAGGTGCGTCCCTCCTCCATGCCACAACGCGGGGTGCTACACCTGCGGTTAAGCTGGGGGCCCGGGACTCCCACCTTCGCTGGGTCCTGCAGCAGAGACTGGCCAGGAGGCTCTCTTCTCTCTGGGTGAGGGCATCCCGCATCCCAGGTCCTCATTCCCGGATGAGCGCGGGTTCCCGCCACACCCGGCTCCCTCCCGCCCCGAGCCCAGCTCGCCCAGGTCGCGGCTCACCTGGTACCCCAGGCGCGGCCGCCGTGCGCCCCTGTGGCCGTCGGAGCGCGGCTGCGCCCTGGCGGCGGGACAGTCCCAGCAGAGGCCCGGGCCGCCGCGTCCCTCCCACCGCGGGAGCCCGCGCCGCAGGTGCGCGCCCGGGTCCCGCCCAGCCCGCCGCGGACAGCACCCTCCGTCGTCCACTTTCATGGACAACGCGGAGACATCAGCTTCTGCTCCCGGGGATCTCTGGACAGCCTCCACGCCTATTTTACGCGAAACTGCCCAGAGGGCTATTTACAAGGGAGCAAACACAGCCTTTTCATACTGTATTTATACTGTAGGCTCCCGGAGTAGGCATCCCGGAGTGGAGTTCGTGATGGACAGGGAAGCCTGGCGTGCTGCAGTCCATAGGGTCGCAAAGAGTCGGACACGACTGAGCGACTGAACTGAACTGAACTGAACAGAAACATAGCCTGGCAGGAGGGTTCTCGCCCCAGATCCATTGTAAGAGAAAGATGACTAGAAGCTTTCCCAAGTAAAAGATGCTTGGGCATTTTCTCTTGGTGATCAGAATGTCCGGGTAAAGAGGAAATGGCTTAACGGGATTATTTTAAAACAGGTTTTGGGTCCTAGAAATTTAGGTGTGGAAAGGACATTTACAAATATCCAGTCCTGGGAATGTACACCGGTGCAGTTGCTGTGGAAAACAGCATGATGGTTTCTCAAAAAAATTAAAAATAAAATGACCACGTGATCCAGCAGTTCCATTCTGGATATATTCCCCCAAAGAATCAAAAATAGAATTTCAAAGAGATATGGGTACACACACGTTCATAGCAGCGTTATTTACAGTAGCCAAAATGTGGAAGCAGCTCAAATGTCCACAGTAAAAGTAGTATAGATAAGTAAAAAGTAGTATGTGCATAAGAGAAGGCAATGGCACCCTACTCCAGTACTCTTGCCTGGAAAATCCCATGGACGGAGGAGCCTGGTGGGCTGCAGTCCATGGGGTCAGGAAGAGTCGGACACGACTGAGCGACTTCACTTTCACTTTTCACTTTCATGCATTGGAGAAGGAAATGGCAACCCACTCCAATGTTCTTGCCTGGAGAATCCCAGGGACGGGGGAGCCTGGTGGGCTGCCGTCTATGGTGTTGCACAGAGTCTGACACGACTTAGCAGCAGCAGTAGCAGCAGTATGTGCATCCAAAACTCTTATACAGGCTTAGAGAGGAAGGAAATTCTGACACATGCTACGACATGGATGAACCTTGCAGACATTACATTCAGTGAAATATGCCAGTCTAGATAAGATAAATGTATGATTCTGCTTACATGAGATGTGTAGAATAGTCCAATTCATAGAGACAGAAAATGTCAATACAGTGGTGGTTGCCAGGGTCTGGAAGTAGAAGGGACGGGATGTGTTTGTTTAATGGGTACAGAGTTCAGATTTGAAAGATGAAAACAGTTCTGGAGGTGGACCGCGCTAATGGTACCACGACAGTGTGAATATATTTGATGTCCCTCAGCCATACACTTGAAAGTGATTAAGAGAGTAAATTTTATGCCATATGTATTTTACCACAATTTTTAAAATTCTGTTAAAAACCCCGTTTTTATGGTCTCTGTTTACAAAGGAGATAACAGAGAATTAGAGAGGTCCAAGTGACAAGCCTGAGAACAAGGCCAGGGAGGCCTGAGTTAAACTAAGGCATCCGTTCTCTGTTCTGACTGCACTTGCTGGGTGTAGCTGGGCCATTTGCTGGGAGCCATTGTTCTCTCAGATACCAATGTGCTAGGACTTCCTTGACCTCCCATGATTAAGACTCCAAGCTTCCAATGCTGGGGAGCAGGTTCAATCCCTAGTCGTAGAACTAAGATCCCACATGTTGTTGGTGGTCGCCAACTCGTGTCCAGCTCTTTGGAGACCCCTTGGAGTGTAGTCTGCCGGGCTCCTCTGTCCATGGGATTTCCCAGGCAAGAATACTTTAGTGGGTTGCCATTGCCTTCTCCAAGGGATCTTCCTGACCCAGGGATCGAACCTGTGTGTCCTGCATTGGCAGGCAGATTCCTTACCACTGAGTCACCTGGGAAGTCTGTAAGATCCCACACGCTGCATGGCAAAAAGAAAAAGAAGACCATGTGCAGTAACCCAACACTATAGATAACATTAAAAGATAAAAAGTCAATGATTTTACGAACGATTGACTTTTTATCTTTTAATGTTATCTATAAATATTTCTTTTTACTACAACTTGAAATCCTCATGAATAAAGTAGTCATTTCAAGGAAAATAGAAAATAAAATAAAATACTAACCAATAGACCTTAAACATCTCTGACTAAAGACAATCCTATAATTTATATATCTTGAAAGCAACTTGCCTTGGACAAATGATGTCACTAATTTAGACTATGTTTTAAACTTAAAATTTGGGATCTTGAAGTAGTCTTTTGCTAACCCAAAGTCAAAGACACATATATGGGTAAAAGTCAACTTTCCTTTAAAATTGGTCTCTTGCCCACATTCAGATATGTGTTTTCTTCTTTAAAATGAGCACCCAATAGAAGAGGATTCCAGCATTTGGATTCGCAGCTATTTGAGCAGTACAGGTACCACCTGTACTGCACTGCAATTGCTCCTCTGAAGCAGGGCATGGAGTTTAGCTCCACAATTATCTGGCTACTCAGAGTTTCTCTGATTAGGAAGCACTGACATCTTAAAGCATCCTGCTCCAAAAAGCCGTATGAGACTCTACAGAGAAGGCAGACTCAAGTAGCATCCTCCAAAGGCAGGAGGAAGGAGGACTAACATATTAATACAGATTACAACTAGTCTCCTGGCTTCCCTGGTGGCTCAGATGATAAAGAATGCAGGAGATGTGGGTTCAATCCCAGGATGGGCAGATCCCCTAGAGTAGGAAGTGGCAACCCACTCCAATATTCTTGCCTGGGGAATTCCATGGACAGAAGAGTCTGGCAAGCTACAGTCCTTGGGGTCACAAGAGTCGGACATGACTTAGTGACTAAACACGCATGCATAGCTAGTCTCCTGTTCAGAGTGAAGTGAGAAAAGAACAAATAATTGGTGATAACATTGACCCTACAATTTCACTCTCCCCTGGTTATCATTCCCCATCATTCCCAATCATTTGTATTACCCATCTCTGTTCTATTCCATATTCTGATGCTTTGACACCTGGGACTTTGTCAACCAGGGAGAGACTGCCTCTCCCAGAGTTGGCCAATTCCTATAATAAACTCATCCAAGAGTATACTTTTTTTTTTATGGAGTATAATCACTTTATAATGTTGTGATAGTTTCTGCCGTACAACAAAGTGAGTCAGCTATATGTGGACATATAGCCACATCCTCTTGGACCACCCTCCTTCCCATCCCATCCCTCTAAGTCATCACGGAGCACCTAACTGAGCTCCCTGTGCTACACAGCAGCTTCCCACTGGTATCTGTTTCACACGTGATAATATATATGTCAGTCCTAATCTCCCAGTTCATCCCACGCTCACCTTCCCCGCCATGTCCATATGTCTATTGTCTGTTTCTGTATGTCTATTCCTGCTCTGAGAATAGATCCTTATGTACCATTTTTCTAGATTTCACATATATGCATTAATATATGATATTAGATGCCCATCAACAGAGGAATGGATAAAGAAGCTGTGGTACATATATACAATGGAATATTGCTCAGCCATAAAAAAGGAATGGAATTGGGTCATTTCTAGAGATGTGGGCAGACCTAGAATCTGTCATACAGAGTGAAGTAAACTGAGAGTGTGCTGTCAAATGTACACTGAACAATACAGAGCTCATCTTCCTTACGGGGCTCTCACACTCTGGCCCACCATCCCTAATCATCTGAGGACCAAGTACCAGACTACTAGGGTTTGCCCCAGTGCCCACTGAAATTATTCCAACTAGCCAGTCGTAAGCCTGATTCCCCGCCTTGCCTGGTCTTTTCCACAGAAGCCACAGTAAAGGCTCCTGCTGTAGTTGCCCCTTTTCTTCTACCCCCTGACCAGTACTGGTGCTCCCCTATGTGACCTCCCGAGGTGGAGAGTGCCCCTTCTCTTGAGATCTGTGAGTGTAACACACTGCCTTTCCAATGGCAGTTGTCTCCTGGTGTGTTGATTTCACCACCACTGAATGATAGTAAAGCCTATATATGTGAAGCCCTGTTTATGGTTTTGTCAGGCTCTCCTGTAACTCTTCTGATATGTCTTGGTAGGATAGCAGTACTTTCATGAAATGAATTGTCTGGATTTTTTTTTCTTAGAAAATGGTTAACGTTTTTGTAATGCCTTTAAAATGGATTGCTCGGTGAAGATGCATTGTTTCAATGAAGCAAGGTTTTGATCTGTATTCTACTAGGCAACTATTGCAGTGCCTTCCAGATTCCTACAATATTTCTTCAGTGAGGAGGAAGACATTATGGTACAGCTGAGAGTCACGGAAATTTGAGGCCTGAATGGTAGTGTTTGGAAAGCAACTGTATTAGCTGAGAGAGGAAATTCCCTCCCTAGGGTTCCATCTAGGACAAGCAGAGGTTGGACAAGTCACTCTCCAAGGTGGGTTCCAGATTAAAGGGATCTCACTTGTATAAACTTAAGAGAAACTCGAAGCTTAGTTTCTTAGAAGAGTAGATGTGATACTGCTGTGGCAAAGTGAGTCCCCCACTATGCTGCTTTTATTTTTATTTCTTTTTTTAAATAAATTAAAAAATAAAATTAATTTTGGAGTATAGTTCAGTTCAGTTCAGTTGCTCAGTCATGTCCAACTCTCTGTGACGCCATGGACTGCAGCATGCCAGGCCTACCTGTGCATCGCCAGCTCCCAGAGTTTACTCAGACTCATGTCCACTGAGTCAGTGATGCCATCCAACCATCTCATCCTCTGCCATCCCCTTCTCCTCCTGCCTTCAGTCTTTCCCAGCACCAGTGACTCCTTGGAAAAGGAGTCAGTTCTTCCCATCAGGTGGCCAAAGTATTGGAGTTTCAGCTTCAGCATCAGTCCTTCCAATAAATATTCAGGACTAATTTCCCTTAGGATGGACTGGTTGGATCTCCTTGCAGTCCAAAGGACTCTCAAGAGTCTTCTCCAACACCACAGTTCAAAAGCATCAATTCTTCGGTGCTCAGCTTTCTTCACAGTCCAACTCTCACATCCATACATGACCACTGGAAAAACCATAGCCTTGACTAGACGAACCTTTGTTGGCAAAGTAATGTCTCTGCTTTTCAATATGCTATCTAGGTTGGTCATAACTTTCCTTCCAGGGAGTAAGCATCTTTTAATTTCATGGCTGCAATCACCATCTGCAGGGATTTTGGAGCTCCCAAAAATAAAGTCTGTCACTGTTTCCACTATCTCCCCATCTATTTGCCATGATGTGATAGGACCAGATGCCATGATCTTAGTTTTCTGAATGTTGAGCCTCAAGTCAACTTTTTCACTTTCCCCTTTCACTGTCATCAAGAGGCTCTTTAGTTCTTCTTTGCTTTCTGCCATAAGGGTGGTGTCATCTGCATATCTGGTTATTGATATTTCTCCCAGCAATCTTGATTCCAGCTTGTGCTCCATCCTGCCCAGCATTTCTCATGATGTACTCTGCGTATAAGTTAAATAAGCAGGGTGACAATATACAGCTGCTTTGCAATGTTGTGTTAGTTTCTGCTGTACAGCAAAGTGAATCACCTACAAGTACACATATATCCCTTCCCTCTTGGGCCTCTCTCCTACCCCTGCTATGCTTCCATGTGAACACTCTTTGATGATTTTTAAATGTTTTCAAAATGCTGTGTTCTTTGAAAAGAGGCTCTTCTGGGGTTAGAGAGCTGTTAGGAAAGAGATAGACTAGATTGTCCATCCTGAGATCCAAATCCAGTATAATCTGGGAGACAGCACGCATCTTCTAGGTGGACAAAGAGCTGGGCACTAGCAGAGCTAGAGTGGATGGGCACAGCTAAGGATGGGATAAGTACTCCACCAGTAATGCAGGAGTCTCAGGAGGCTCAGTTGCCATCCCTGGGAAGATCCCCTAGAGGGGAAATGGCAACCCAACCCACTCCAGCATTCTTGCCTGGAGGATCCCATGGACAGAGGGCTATCCCCACAGTCTTTAGGGTCGCAGAGTCAGACGCAACTGAAGCAACTTAGAATGCATGTACATGGTGACCAGTGGAAGCAGGGAGACATGCAGATTGGAGACTAAAGAAAATGTGGTATAGAAAAGCCATGGCCCATGCCCTCATATCCTGTTTTAGCTCCTCTCTGAAGTACCTAGATAATAGTATTTGATGCAGATTTCCTGAGTTGTTTTGCAGATGTTAAAATCCCCTTCTTTTCCAACAAATGGAAGAGGTTAACTATCTGACCAAGAGCACATACCCCCAGGACTCCTGGAGCTTAAGGACTGATAATATTAACCCCTGTGACACCACCCTGCTGCCGCACCATCAGCCAATCAGAGATTTGTGCACAAGCTGATCAC